>NC_083630.1:8921666-9280000 GCF_963584025.1 Labrus mixtus
CAATAGGCTACTATTATATATATATATATATATATATATATATATATATATATATATATATATAAACACACATCTACAAACTAAAGGTACATAGATTAAATAGATACTGTTTGATATTGGTACATATTGCGTATCTATTTATCTCGCTCTCTATATATAGGGAAAGATTGATACATATACAGAAATACATATGCACGTGTGGCTATTATCTTTCTATTTTAGTTTGGGTGTCTCATTCTGTGGAAAGAACGAGCGACCATTAGTTAGGGCCCGAGCACAAACCGTGCGAGGACCCTCTTGAAACCCTAGCGATTATTGTTTTTACTCTCTTATCCTTGTACACTAAAGGCGGCTTAGTTGTAACACCGTGTTACAACCAACCCCACTGTGATAAGTTTTCATCAAGCCAAGCTAACACTGGGTATTAGTTGGTTACATGTTTCACAACAGTGTTATTTTTTAGGCAAGAAGGACGTTATTAAGATAACATAGGGTTGGATTAGGTGGCTTGTGCACACAGATCAGTAATTGACAAATGAGTACAATACAGAAATTTACTTATGTGCAGAGAAAAAACACTTCTAGGTATAAGTCCGCGAAAACACATCCGAATGTGGTATAACCTGACAGGCGAAGACCTTCCGGCACTGTGGTCACATGACCAGAGACACATCCCACTCAACACTGAGTAACACCGTAAAATGTCTGTGTTACATTTAACCCCGCCCACCCCCACTGTACTTTCTTTACTGCAGCTCTATGCTTTTCTGTCTGCTGGCTGTAGTTAATCCAGCCCTGCCTCAGGTCTTTAGCCAGCTGCACTCATACAACACCTTGTTTTGTTGTTGCCGCAGGTTGAAGTGGCCAGTTTTGAAGGGTGATTGCTGTGTGGTGGATGTTTGTATGTGGAGGGTGTGTATTATTAAAAGTAAACATGGGGGGTTGTGTGCTTTGCACTTGGAGTAGAGGATTAGAGGCTGTGATTATCTAGAGCCCATGGTCACACACTCAGACACACAAATCTTGGTAGGAGGGAGTTATCTGCCAATGGCAAAAGATCCCTCCATTCTTCCTCTTTTCTGCTTTTGCTTCCCTTCTTGTCATCAGACAGAGTTTTCATACATTTGTGCGTCCTTGTCAAAACCAAAGTGTATGTTCATGTATTTCCGTCTGTGCTTTTCATACAGAAATATCTTTGTTTGAAGCAATACAAAATTCTAAAAAAATGGAAGCAGTATTATTGAACATACATCATTTACGTACATTCTTTGTCCCGATAAGTGGGGAGTTTATGTAGCAAGGCTGGTATGGCTAAGGAAGTGGTTGGTTGGATTTGATGTATACAAACCCACACTTGCAGAGAGCGAGAGAGTTGTGACAAATAAGGTGACAGTTCATGCTAAACGCTTTAATTTCTTTAATTTTCCATTTTTCTCTCTCTCTCTTTGTTCACTTCATCTTCCAAGGCCTATATGGACCCAGAGATGAGAGGGGGTGCCGAGCTGCCTGAACAAAAATCCAACTAAACAGAATTAATTCTGCCTTGAACAGCCTTACACAGAGTTCATGAGCTACACGTCGCTCTTGATCAGGAAACACCACTGACTCATCGAACTGATTCAAGCCTTTTTTTCCTCACAGGTCTGGATCAATGGTTTTACCATGATTTAGATCGGACTGATTTTGGCATTTATCTACAGTGAATGAGAATACATCTGGAGTAACAGCAGAAATCTCAATGACAGATAACTGTAAACCTTGGTAAATGAGATCAGCATTAAATTAGTACAATTCAATTCATTGAAATGTTGTGAACAGAGGAACTAACTCATATACTACCACACACAGAGGTGTTCAAACTGGGAATAACGTACAAAATATATGTAGTTTGTCAAAAAAGCTGGATTCAAGACATGGTTAGCCTAAAGCTGAGTATAATTAAGGACGTACAAATAACCACTGATGAGATACACCATGCAATAACCTGTAAAGCTCACCGCTTAACAGCTTCTACTTTGTTTTACATTTCTGTTAATGGGCATTTTCAACAGTTTTTAAGTTCTTGATAAACAGCTTATCCACGAGTGCCCAGGTGCTATAAAACACCTAGATATAGTTTAAATAACAACATGGATTGATATTATATCGTGTTGACTTCACTTCTTAAGATACAACTAATAGAAGATAGTATGTGTAAGAATATGTCTGTATTCAATTTGGTTGGACTAACCCTTCAATTTAATCTGATATGCAGGCATTATTTAAATAATCCATGAAACAATAACATCATTATTGGTTTGATATTTAATGATAATCAGTATTTTAAATGGATGACACAGGCTGGTTCATTTGATTGATTCCTAATGCGGCCCATATTGGCTCAATATATCAGTACAACCTCAGTACTCTGTGAGTGTGCGTGTGTGTGTGTGTGTGTGTGTGTGTGTGTGTTAGAGAGGGAGAGGGAAAAAGAGAATTTGTTAATCTCCTTAGCTTCATTAAAACAGATAGAGGCGGATTAGCAGGAGGTGCATGTAAATGAACATAATTCCAGGAGAAATTGAAACAGCGGCAGAGATAAATACGTCATGAGGGAGAGACAAATATAATCAAAATAGCAATTAATTGAATTCCCCTTACGAACCATGGCCCGTTATTTGGTGGAATTACAAGCAGCTACAGTGAGCTAATTGGTTAGGCCGATACAGGATTAGTGTTGCATGTCTTCTTCTTCCTCTGGTCTCCACCAGCCTCCTCCAAGTCTGTAATTCTCCTTTTATATCAGTCTTATCTCATTTTTTCAGTCATTCTGAGTTTTCTACCTATTTCTTTGAACACGCTTGAGGGTGGGTTTATGTTTCATGTTTCTGATTTTTAAATGTACTTCCCCCAAATGGTTCTTTATGTGTTATTTATGTAAGTTATTTGTTATTTAGACAAAACTCTGCTTCAAACCCTTGACATGACTTTGCACGGTTAGAGACTGAACAGATAGTCAATGTAAGGTAGTTGTCATGGATAATGATTTTTTGGAAAACAGCTGGATGGGAATATTAGTTAAGGCCAGCTTGAAGGTAGACAGCATTTTAAATACTTAAAATGTAGCTACTCTGCATCATGTTTTTTTTTTTACCAATCGTTCAAACAACATTGGCAATGTGGACAATACAAAGCTAATCATTCTGCCATTCCAAGAGATGATTATTCCTGCTGTACTGTGCAGAATAAAGCATAAAGCCATAAAAAAAAAAAAAGATGTGGACAAAAAAAGTAAGATTGCCATCAGACAGGACGCGGTGGGCGCCGCATGCTGGGCTCATTCATTGTCTAGTGTTTCACACAAGAGCATATCATAACCAGCTTAGGCAATGGCAACACCAATTCAAAATGAATGTCTGAATCCTTTATAATGATGTTAAGATATCAAATACTGCACACTCATGTTATATATATTGTTAAAACATGTACTTATGTCCAGATTGATAGTAAATCAATAATAATGTGTAACTCTAACCATAATTCCAGGCTTCTTTGGAGGAGCAGCACAGCAAACTGATTAAGATCAAAAGAAACCGGAATTGAGATTTAAAAGAGAGTAAAAACTGATTTCTTGATCATTTCTTGATATTGGTTTTATATCTGATTAAAATGTGTTGTCATATATTTTGGGCTTGTAAGCCTTGTAGAGGAGGACAGAAGGTAGAGGAGGAAACCAGGATGAGATAGATAAGTCAAAACCCAGGCTGCCCACTGCAAGGACAATTGCCTCTGTACATTGGGGCATGCATAAAAACCACTGGGCTATCCTAAAGACTGTAAATATTAATGGACAAAGCCTGAGTGACGTCACCCACCAGTTACTGCAGGGGGCTCTGGTGTCCCGTCAATGGTGGTCACCATGCTGGAAATGCTGTCTCAGCCAAACCTTCGGTCAACCTAACGACAGGCTGAGAGCTGGAGCTGAGGCGGGTTTTAATCTTTGGCAAAATCACAGCTGGGATCGGCTCCAGCCCCTTGTGACCCCGAAAGCGGTATATAGATAATGGATGGATGGATGGATTTTGTCATTTGTCTATCTTCTAATCTATCTTAGTATATTCAAAAAGATTGGACAGCCTTGTGTTGGGCCTCAGCCATGTGGGTGGGACAAAGGACTCAGGCCTGTATCACAGTCTCGAGCCTGACTTAAGTTATTTTGAAGGCAACTAAACAAAGGGGTCTTAGCTCAGCAACCCCTCAACAGAAACTAACAAATAGGTGTGAAAAGTGGGGGGGTTGGGGGCTTCTGAATTCTCTATCCTCATTGGAGGAGGCCTGAGGTTAACCCACAGGCAGCTCCAGTCTTTAAAAGCAATCACCAGGCATTGCTTCCTTCTCTTCAAGTGTGGTCTGCCGACACCAGAGGATACCCTCTCCATCAAGATGGACTCCAGCATTCAAGACAAAGCCTTTCCTCCTCTTGACTTACATAGGTTAAACTCCAGAGCTGAGGTTGCTCAGTATAGGTAGCTCTTCACATGCTGAATTCAAGCATCAGAGGATTCAGCTGACTACTTCCACGGCATATTTTTAGGAGTTTTGGGCGCAATCAGATGCTATCAGGTTCGAGCAAAAAGAAGAGTTTCTTTCCTTTGATTTTTCGTAAGACGTCATTGAACGCAACTGGACAGGAGCGCTGAAGGAAGCCCACTGATCCCTGAATCCACAAGGACACATAAAGAACTCGGCTCCTGCAACCAGAAGACCCTATAGAGCAGCGCTCTGGTCGAAGATCTGAATCCCGCTACCCTCCTCCTACATCTGCCACGAAGGAAAGCTGCCTGAATTTGATGATTCAACATTCAACAGAGTGACGATCTAACCAACTTTGCAACAATCACCAGGAGTTACCCCAAGTAAGAGCTTTGGTCTGGGCAGAAATAGTTTCAGAAATAGCTATGTTTCTTTTATAACCACTGATAATTATGCATCATTGTTGACGAGACGTCACATTCTGTTTATTATCTGTTGTAAGCTGCTGCATTTGTTTTATTGTAATGAACTGTTGTGTTCACCTATGTGTGTAATGTTATGCTAGTTTACCTTCAGTCAACGGCTTTCACAATCAGAAAGACCAGTGTACCCGCCGTTGAATCAAAGTCCGGCCACTGGCTTCCTGGTGTTTAAGTAACAGTTACTGAACCCAGCTCAGAGAGCTCAAACTATTTCAAAAGGTAGCCACACGGCTTCCTTTGTTGTCCACCATTTTGTCCACATGTGACGAAGCCACATGGTGCGTTGTCTCTCTCCACCATCTTGTTTTCTTTCTCTCTTTTTCATCTACATACACACACACACAAACACATTTACACCTCATTCACAAGCCTTGCTTGATAATGTTTGTTGCTTAGATTAGTTTATAATAGTTATTTGTTTGATTAAGTTCATTGATTTTGGATTGATGTTGCTTTGTTTAAATAAATTCTGTTATAATTTAAGAGAGCAGTTGTTTGTGATTACTGGTTGTATTTGCATTGTGATATAAGCTGGGTGCGAAGGCTTTGTGTACGGATTTCACGCCTTCAATTTATTAAATATAGTTATTAATTATTAATAATATTATTAATTAAGTAACTAATTTGAGACTGATTTGAGTGATATTTTGGTTATATTTCCCTGAGTACAGGTTGGTGCCCCAAAACGAGATTAACCATAGTTTAATGATATTTTATTTATATTATTAATAATTAAGTATAATTATTAAAGAATATAACCAAAGTTGACTTGATACAACCCCAACACTTGTATACATTGTATCAAATGTAGATGACACTCATTTATGAACAGTTTACATATGAAAGGCTCCATCTGTCCTATCCTTTTGTTCCCTTGTATTTTGCTTTATTCCCCACACTTTCTTCTTCGCCGGGCCTATACACAAAGATGTAGAAGTCATTTGGTTGATTCATCCCCTCCCCCTTGTTCCCTCTGCGCTCTGCTCTCTGTACTGATTGTGATGCCTCCCTAAACGGCCCCCTGCCGAGGGCGCCAACACACTTTTATGAAAGATCCAGCGTTTCCCTAAAAGCTAATCATGTTAGACATCAAAGAACAGAGCCGCTGCCTTGATCAAGACACATCTGAAGACACTGCCTGCTGCACTGCTACTGCTCCTCAGGATTAGGCCTAGCATGTGTCTGTGCTTCTGTGTCTGTGTGCCTCTGCAGAAGGATAAGTGCAGAGGAGAGGAATGGAAATGTATGAACGTCTTGGCCATGCAGAGATATTTAGAGAAGGAAATCCTCAAATCATCAGAAAGGAAAGCTTATATGAAGTTAACAAGACGTACAGTTACCTCACTGACTTACTCTACAAATATTTTCTTAGCATTTATTTCAATGCTTGGTTGATACAGGTTGTTAAAGAAAGTTATTTTAGTTCACTATTTTGATCAATATTAAGAGTATCTGCTGTCACAATGAAATAACAACTCACACCAGCATAGGCTCCATTGACCAAGTGCGTATATGAATGGATAAAGATGGACAATGTGTCTCCAGCTCCTTCCATTGTACCAAAGTGAAGCCAAAATACTCCCAGGCACTGACATATTGCAATGGAAATGTCATGGAGAGAAATCAGGGATCAGCTGGTGGGGCTGCAAAATTTAAGCCCTGTCCCTTCCACTGACCAAAGCACACGTATCACTTAACGATATGCAGTAAAGGCATGTAAGGATATAGCGTTGGTTTTAATCAGAACTGTTGTGGACATTTTAATGACTTCTGTGCTGTGTCCTTCCTCTGCTCTGACAATCCAGTGCACACAGTTGTATAAGGGATGCATTTGTCAACAGAGCTGTCAATCACAGTTTGAAGCATTAAGGCTGAGACAAGAGCCATCCTGCTCCCCCTGTCAGGGTTCCAATCAGATATAACAACCAGCTCACTACACATTATCCCACTCAATACACAGCTACTAACTCAGGGAGTCAATCATTTCAAGTGAAATATTTATTTGTAAAAATTATTGAGTTCTTCCACTAAGCAAATAGTCCATTGGAACCTTGGGTTAACTCTACGGCCGTCATAAAATGAGCTAAACCAGCTTTCATTCCTCACATTAAATCGAACATTTCCACTGATGGTGAAGAGGTCGGCCTGAATCAGTGTAGCGCCTGACTGAGTGTTTCAGCCTCGTCATTGTCCGAGTCTGTTGACATTTTCTTTTCTATTCACCAGTCTTCACACACCACTGTATCCGATAACACATTCTGGTCTGTGTTTACCCCATGTGCCCTCTTCAGTTTTCTAGATTCCGCTATCATAGCATACTTTTTTAATCTTTTTTTTTTACACCTTGCCTCTTGGCCAATCTGAATCAAGTATTACACTCCTGTATAATGACCTTTTCCACAGCGTCAGATAACTAAATAAATAGAAACTTCTCATGAAAAAACAACTCAGCCATAAGTCAGCATCATCAGAAGTAAGATAATAATTGAATTTATGTTTCAGAAAAAAACAAAAACATTTTCATGTATCTCATGTCAACAAAAGTGTAGTCAAACGGAGCAGAAACCAGCGCAGTGTGACGTTAGAAGCCCAAAACTCAGTTTTCCCCGTCTACACACCAACACCTTAAACTGATTTTCTGAAAGTCTTCACACTGGAAGGAATTTTTCAAAAGGTACGTTTTCAGTGACCCAAAATGCAGTTTGCAAGTGTAAGGCCAAAACGCACAGAAAAACTTCAGTTTTCAAAAATACCTGGCTACGTGTGGACACAGCCTTCGTTTGTCGATTACTCATGTTTCTGCATTCCAGGAGCCTCCTAAGTACTATAAGTTGCTCCTAGTGACAAAATTCTGAGAAAATTCATAGAAGCAGGACATTTTCTAAGAACTTTCCCTCAAAGTTGAGACTAGATCCTTGTAAAGATAAAAGTTATTAACAAAGTGTCTTAGCCCTTAAGAGAGCTCCTAAAGGATTTTTCACACAGGCTCTCTGAGAGGATTCTCAGAATGTTCGTGAATACGGGCCCAGATCCTTCACCTCATGCTTCCCACCTTGTATGTAAGCCCCGCCCTGTTTGAACTCACCTGTGTCTCGTTATTCCCTGATTGCCTGTGTGTTTAATCCCTGTGAGTCATCCCTCGGGTTACCAGTTTGTTGTGTATTCCTCTGTGTTACCTCGTCCTTGCCAGTTTTCCCAGTTGGTTCATTGTGTATGACTTGTGCCTGCTCCTCTGGAATTGTTCGCTTGTGTTTCTGGACTGCCTGTGTGTCGAACTGGAATGAAAATAAAGCTGCCTTTATGAACTCTATCCTGCTGCGTCTTGCGTTTGAATCAATTTTTTCTCATGCGTCTTCTCTTTGTGTGAGTACAAGGAATTTCAGTCACCTTTTTCAATTGACATGACTGCAAAAAGGACAACATTAAATGATTGGTTAGGGTTTGGGAATGTTTATAAGGATCCATAACCCATCAATCCAGCAAAACCAAAGTTATGTGTATTTTTGAAAATGTCATACTCCCTTTGCTTTTTCATATGACTAACAAACGACATGATTGACATATCACTAAATGCCTAGGTCAGTTATTTGTAAACACATGTTGTAGGTGGTTGTTTGAAAAGGACCATAGCATGCATTGGGGACAGCATGCATAGTTAGGATGGAGTCAATGCAGCTCTAATGACTGTACAATTAACATATATTGTACACAAATGCAAATCTCCACAGTAAGAACCCACAGTTATATATGTGTTTTTCTTTTTCTGTCTATTCCAGGCTTGATAAGAGCAGTGGAAAGCTGTAAGGCAATGTAAAACAAAGCCAGTGTCAGGCCTTTCTTCAGTGACTATCTGAAAGTAGAGATACACTTGCTTTCCCCACTTATTACCACCTCATCATGTTAAATTGCTTCAGTATGTTTAACTGAAAATTAAAGTGATTGCAGAAGCATTTTAATAGAATTGGGACTTGTGTGTGAACTCCCGAGAGGTAAAAGAGATTCCGCATGAATGGACCCTCAAACACTCAAACACACACACACACACACATACCAACGACAAGCATGCTCTCAGGTGACACCATTCTGAATCCCATTAAAACGCCTGTGGTTATTATTCTCGTTTGATTGGACTGTATTTTGACACTTGCATAATATTATAAAGCTAACAGCACATTGTGTCCGCCGCCCTCAGAGATAATGCTAAATGAGTTGAGGGAGTATCTACTGACAGTCCTTGACACACCTTGTTTGCCTTGCATATTGCCAGTATTCATCAAGGGTGTGTCAATAAACACATTCTATTAACAATGAGAGGACTTTTTATTTTAACAAGAGGCTTATAAACTGTCTGAAGGTCTGGATTAAGATGATTAAGATATGTTGTCCCACAGGGAGATTTGTCTTCAGAGCCAGAGCCAAGCAGCATCACACTGACAGATACACAAAATATGCATGTGTTTGATCCCCAAGCTAGCTTCACAAGAATGTAAGCTAGGCAGGTTCTTTCAGGACTGCTATGGCGTACTGCAGGGGCATGTCCAGACTTTTTTTGGAGGGGGGTGGCCCAACCGGGGCACTGAAAATCTAAATACTTAATATTTTTTTAGTTTCTTTCTGTTTTCTGTTATAAACAAAAGAAAACTAGCACCAGCCTGTTCCAACACAGGCCAATTATTTGATTTGAACATAAGCCCGACTTTGTCTTTTGACAAGACAAAAAGCCAATCATAGTTTAAGATTTTGGGGTGGCAGCTGGGGTGGGGAAATTATTTTGGAGGGTGTATGAGTAATACAGATAAGTTGTGATTTGAGCTGGTTAACACGGCATGGGGCTCATTGGTTCAATGATGCTCTTTTAAAACAATAACAAGGGTTTGGGATGGGGCAGAAAGGGTTCTGACATTGAGTCTTTGTCAGAAACTAACAGAGTTTCTCTCTAAAACTTTGCAAAGTTTTTGTTTTGTTCAGCCCTGTTTGTGTTTTTGTTGCTATACCGTTTAATACCTCATCTGTATGTAATCTGATCACCACTCCCTTTCTGCTCACCTGACTCTCAACAGACCATTCTTAGACAGCACATCTACCACTGCTTTTCATTCACTCCCCATCAGATTGTCTTGCAACTTCACTTCCTTCCCAGATCTGATACCTGTGCTTTCTTGTCTTTCCTTTTCCTGCATACACACTTGCCTTTCCTGCACTCATGTACTCACCTAGAGCCCATCAGCCTCCATTTTAACAACCAGTCAACATGTTTGTACCTTGCTGACAGCAGCTCACACCTCCTTGCCCATCCTGTTCCATCATTACAACAATTCCCCTCCTGCTGGGATCCCATTCCCCTGCATCAGCACCAACATCCAAAATCCCTGTAACAGTAATAACCCTTTTCACTTCAGCTAACCCTTGTCCGTGTCATGCACTTGGGTCTTACCTTTAATGTGTTGACCAAAAGTTAAGATATTTTAAGCTGCTCACCTGTTCAATTTTATTGCTGTGCGCTATAGATGGAATTGAGTTTCATCTGAGCTTGGCTTGAAGGGCTAATGACTACACATGTCAGTTTGTGATGGAAAGTATCTCAAATGGCTGAAACAAAGATCATTTACATTTTGTTTCAGTTAGTAGCACTAATCGGTCACTCAAAGGCTATGTTCACGCTGAGGACAAAAGTGACCACAATCCAAGACTTATGCTTATATGTGAACCAGATGGGATTTTTTTGAATGACAGTTTGAACAGCACAAATCACATGGTAACTAATCATGGATCTTTCGCAATGCAACCTCGGTATCAACAGCCAGGTCTTAATGCATTCAACTTTGACATCTCGCTTATTACAGTTCTGCACTGGCGTTAGCGGGAGTCATCCCCACTAAAAACAAACATGGATGACAGATGCAATGGAGATAGTCAGTGGGGGGATGGAGGTCCGCCCACATCCACAGTAACGATCACATGACTGATTTAATATTTCTCTGCTGTGTATCATAAAAAAAAAGCATTAGAATGATTTCTCCTGTCATTAGCCATTGTCATTTATACAGTCTTTGGTCAGTACAGATATAAGTGCTGTCACAATATACTCCATGCCCTAACATAATGGACCAAACAATAATACAGTATACGCAGTGCCTCTCTCAGTTTTCTCTCAACTTTCAGGGATTAAGTTGAGTGATTGGCCCTTAGTGGTTCAAAGTAAATTATTTAGAAAATGTTCAGTTAAGCAAGGATGAGATATGACAAAAAGCTCCAAATTATACATTGTCAATTCAGAGCCCAGTAAAAGCATTGCAACCATAAATACTGAGGTAGATTTTCCTCCCTGCTCATTTGTATTCTTCCACACCTTTCATAATAGCCTGGATATGTGTGTATGACAGGACTTTAATTGTCTGAGTTAACAAGGTGAGCTCCACTCGGCCACCTTTGCGTCACACAAATCATAGCAGGGATATTCAAATCCAATCCCCCATAAAGTGTTCACCCAAATGGGAAGTGCGGGAGGCCTAAATCCAGGTAATAACAGCAATATATAGCTTGATCTAAAGTGGTAAATCCTTAAATGATGTTCTAATGCTTGGTGAGTGACTTCATTGGGGTGAGGTGACCCCACTCTTCAGAGACAAAAAGGGAGGGGAATGGATCGAAGGGGAATGAGTGGGGAAAGAAGCAGGATTTATAGATTGTCATATAAAACCAGGTACAATTGGAATGGAAATGGTTGTGGAAAAATATATACAAGGTCTACTTTAGGTCTTTTTGTGTATATTAATGTGTTTGTAATGAGAACCCCCCTCCCACTTGTTTTATAACCCACACTTTATTGTCGTTAGTGTCACTATTCTCTTCATTACACAAAGAAAAAAAAAATATGTAAAAGAAAATTAATATTAATGCTCGTTACGCATTTGAAATCTTAAGCTGTATCAAATAAGGGTTATTACTATTAAAATGATTATACAATAATTTGTTTAAAAACACAGAGTGAACAGAAGTTCATGGCTTCAATCGCTTATATTTGCTGTTTCACAAAGAATCATATACTCAAGGTGTGAATTTTGTTTATTTAATTATGGTACTTAAATTAGACCAAATTGAAAAGGATGGATTTTGCAAATTTTAATCGTTGTACAACAATGGAGAAAGCGTGCACATCCAAACCAAATAGGGCAGGTGCTGAGTCAAGCAAAACAAAACAATAATAATAACTTAGCAAAGAGAAAAACGACTCGCAAACTGTAGGGCTCCAATATTCCAGAAAGGTATATCACCAAGGTGACGTTTTAAGCACACCTGCTCTTCATCAAACTAGGGACACAAAGTACAGAGCCATCTTTAAGTGCACATAGACACAACAGTCACATATATGTATGTGAAAAACATTGAAGCATGGAAAAAAATCCCATAATAACACAATCAATATATACTAACATTATATAATATGTACAAAAAGAGGAAAGAGGTGCCTCTATATGTCCTGAATCTGGTGTATTATAAACATAGGAAAGTGGTCTACTACATCCACACAACATTTAATATTAATCCTAGACATTTTTTTGGTTTTTAAACTTTTTTGGTCCTCATAATTGTTTGAATTAACAGTTGTCTCTTATCTTGTGTCGTTGCAATTTGCCGGGACCCGGTCCAGAATCCTGAACTGCCTCACGACAACACTGTCGAGTGTTTTTGGGAATGGATAAAAGTAAAGTAGGCCACCTCTTCTCATCCAGGTGAGGAAAACCCTTTTTGCTTGCTCTTAAGCACCTCTCAGAATCATTCATTCTTGCGTGCAAAGTATTATTTTTTGGCCTCTGCCTATTGTCTTCAAGTGGAAAGCAAAAGAAAAATTCCCAATTCCTGTCTTGTCAGAATTCGTAAAACTGTGATAAAGCTGACAAAACATGAATACTGTTCAGTTAGAGAATGTATTGTGTTTACTGACCAATTCCTCCATCTCTTCAGAGCATTAGAGCTGCTTGTATGCCACATGGAACTGAAATCATTAGATAAAGTGTATAAAGTTACGTTTTCTTCCCCTAATAGGTTGTTCGCTTCATTCTTCAATACAATGAAGAGTGTTTAAGATGCGAGGAAGACTGAAAGTGGCCTTTAGTTCTTAATATGTGTTTTCTGTGACTTCAAACTGCTCATGGTTCACCGGTTGACTTGGTGTGCGAGTGTGTGTCCACCTGTCTTATTTCCTGGTGGATAAGCAGCTTATAAGAGATTGTTAAAGTCAAGAGCGCTGACATGAACAACCTCAATATGTCAGGTAGCAGAGCAGGACAGGGAACATTATGTGTGGTCCATGTGTGCAGGTGCGACACCGACACTTTTTACCTGTGGAGTCATCGATGATAACCTATTGGTCAAGTAAGATTTATTAAGTGACAAATAAGCCAATCATAGCTATTCGGTTACAGTTGAAGAACGGTAAAGTTACGTGCATTTAGCAGTAATCCTCCTGTCGCTCAGAGCTAACACATGGATACAGTCACTACATGTAGCATCCTTCTGAAAGATAGTTAATCAGCCAAACAGATGTTTTTAAGATAAATCCACCTCACAAAACAAATGTAAGTGTAACATTTTTTCCTCTTGGTTGTTCTTTTAGCTGTATTTATTTAACTTTACGATGTAGTGGAGGTCCCCTTTGCGGTTTTTCAAAATAAAAGCACATTTTATATGAAGACCGGAAATAAAGAGACTGAGGCATGAGGCAATAAGAAATGCAAAATAAAAGCATCACAAAGAGCAGTTTTGAATCTCGTTTTTAGAGCTAACTGGGTTACTCACAATGGATGTTCATAAAGTTAGTGTCTATTTATAATCTTTTGTAACTTTGTCTTGTTGTATGATGTGTCAGCTAACATTAGTTACTGGACATTAAATGAAACTGAATGTGTTGATTTGCTAGAGGGTGGTAATATACTAGCATCAGAACACCCGCGCCTTTTGAAATCACTGCATGTGTGTGTGCTTATTTCCAAGAATCTTAGTTTTTTAGTTTGTGTAGTAGAGTATGTATTTTTTTTTTATTTAGTATGTTGTCTTTTTTCCCTAAATTGAATTGAAGTTGGATCAACAAGGTTTATTTTTTTTACCCTCTTCTGCAGTTTGTTAATTAATAATGATAAAGACGCACCGATTACAATTTCTCTGGCCAATACCTGTTCTGACCTGCTGATACCGATTTTGGCCAATTTTAATGTTCATTTTAATGTTCTGCGCTCCCCAAGCCTGGGAGGGGAGAGAGAGAGACATTGCGGGAGCGTGTTCACAGGCCTAATACTACATGTACATATGGGCAGCTCAGCCGCGCTGATCTGCCACAGGCAGCGAGGTGAGGAGGGAGCGAGTGCAGGGAAACGGTGTGTGTTTCTCCTCCTCTGCTGATCGGCATCTCACGTCTACACTGTAGACATGTTAGCTTGTTGTGTGTGTGGCCGTCCCTTAGTGTTTGTGTCGCTGAGCGCAGTGCGCTGCATAGTGCATGAAACGGCTCGTGTGTGTTTGTGTGAATGGCCTAAAATCGGCTAAACTTGTGAGGACCGGTCACCGATCAGGCTGAAAACCGGCCGGTTCCAGTCACATGTTGATCGATCGGTGCACCCCTAAAATAATGAGCTTTGATGGCTTTTTGGGAAAGAGGGGTATTTCTCTTGTGCTGTTTAGTCAAAGCTTGTAAGTGCACAAATTTGATGCTCTCATTTGGTGACATAACCACGTTTGTTTTGATAGTTTTAATGGGTAACATCATAAAAAGCCTGAAACATCAATAGGTTAGAAACATCAATAAATGTGAGATGTTCTTTAAAACATTCAACTGATGAAGAGATTGAAAAGAGAAGACACACACACACACAAGAAGAAAGAAACTGCCATAGTTCCCTCTCCGTCACCAGTGTCTTAGTGCAACAGAAGTTTGTTAACACTACAATAAGGTGGTGAACAATGAACAATTAGTAAATTAAATACTAGAAATAAAGTGATTTGTTCTTTCAACTTTTCCCTTTAAGTCGACAAACATGGGGGAATGATGCACCTTACCCTCGCCATTTTGACCAGTTAACTGCCCTTACCCAGAGGACACCTGCATCAGTCATAGTGGACAACATGACAACTGTTACCTTGTGTTGTCTGTCTGAGAGCATTGGCTGTCCTCCTCAGACTGGGACTGCTGCAGCCTACAGTGACTGATGTATTGTCCAACAAGAAGTGACCCTGTTGAAGCCCAAAATGGAACAGGGATTTTAAATGCAGTCCACGCAATACAAGTGACCTTGAAGGAGCTGTGTCAGAGTGTACGTATTTTAAATTACTTTCTGACTCCTGAAAAAACCCATCCCTCACCCCAATGTCCACATGCCCTGCTGTCCATTTTGGCTTGTAGCTGTTGATTACACATAAAGAAGGATAAAGATAAATGCCATTATAATAAAAAAAGAAAAAGAGTTGCATGCATGTTCCATATATAAGAAAACATTTAGTAATTGCATTCTTTTGGTGTATTTTTCACGACTCCACTTTGCAAAGGCTTTCCTGCATCGGGGCTTTGAATAAGAAATCACAGTCCTTAGAACAGTGAATTGGGTCCCATTATCTTGTCAAATGGCAGCTCTGGCATCAAGTGACCCTGATTCATTTTATTCAACACAATAGTTGCAAAAAAAAAAATCCATGCTAGCTCAATGATTTGTTGCTTTCTCTGTGATAATTCTCAAACATGTCAGATATTTCACCATTACAATCTGGACAGTCCACTAACACCACACAATGCCCTCTATATCATAGGCCTGGTACCGGTCTGTCACACTGATTTTTTTGAAAATCCATTTCAGTGTATTCTGTGAATAAAAAAAACTGTGTCAGCTCCTGCTATCCTTTACATTGGCAATCATAATATCTGGGAGTAAGAAATCTAGTAATATTGGTTTGTTGGTTGGTTTTGCAGATGTTTTAGTGAAGTACTTCTCCATGAGCAAATCTGGTCTTCAAAAACTAAGATCTTTTCAATGGTGTAAAGGCCTTCATTCGTCCCAAACAGGACTTTTGTAAAGCTACTAAGGTGTGGATATCATTAAATAGATTTAAGAGAAAAGGAAGTCCAGAGTGACCTGAAGACAGTCAGACCCTGTGTAAGACCATTTTTGGTGCAAGTCAATGGTTGGGTCTGAAATCATAAACCTATTATTGCTATTAACAATTCACTATTGAGTTCTCTGTAGTGGACTATAGTGCATTCATTCGGCACCAAAACCCGCAAAACATTTAGGACTTTACTCCGGCTGCCGATATTGACGTCATTGCTGTTGCACAACTAAAACATGCTGGAATAATTCTTAATATATACAGTAATGACACATGTATTTGTTCCTACAGACTCTGGTCTTGTGTATGTCCTCATCATTTGGAAAAACAAATGTTAGTCATTGAGAATCCTTTACTTCAAAGGTTCAGAAGGAAAAAGGAGAAATGTATAAACAACAGGACCTCCTTCACGAGAAAGTCAGTGCTTTCATACCTCTCATTTATACCCTTCTTAGTTTTATCTTCAGTGTGTTAGCAATGATATTACTGGAACATGTGGGAGCTACTTGAACTTTGCCCACACATGAGTCATACAGTAAGAGGAAAAAGTTAGACAAGATAAGATGAAAAGAAATTAAAGTTAAGACTTTAGTCTTGGCTGCATCTATAATCACTGGATATATCTCCATAATATTAGATGTCACATTGACCCTTACTTGTTTTATTTTTCCTCCTCTTAACTGAGGAAAGAAAAAAAAAAGCCCTTCAGAAATGATGGCATGGTTGTTTTTAGGATAATGTAAAAAATGTGTGACACAAACACATCTTTCAATCGCATTGTGTAGATGTGAACTCAGTTTTTTTATTCCATTAAATGAGATATTTTATCACAACAGTAATCGATTGCACCAATAGTTGAATTGCTGAAATATAGTTATCGATCCACCGGGGTAGTTTGTTTAATGTTCAGAGAGAGGATGTTTTTAGACAGTAAACCTATTGGGGCTTATTCCCAGAAACTGGCTTTAAACATGTACATATGTTGTGATCTATGGGTTTGTGGACCACCAGATGTTTGGCTGCTGAGAGCTTAGTTCCTTTTGAGCAAGGAGAAACTGTACATGGACTAAAGGGTTAATACAAGCTGGTACCCCTCTAGTATGGTTGGCCACCATCATCACCAGCAACTTGTAAATAACATGTAGCTTTAACACATACATATATATCTCACCATTTCTCTTATACTAATGTTGAATGCTTGTTCTGGCCTTGATGTCTATCGTACATCGTGTATATTTAGGCATGCATTGTTTGAATTATTTAATATTTATTGTGTATGCTAAATATCTTTGAGTGGGAGTATCTCACATTTTGCTTTGGTTCCACTGTTTGAAAGAACATCTGCAATGCGGTAACAGTCTTAGACAGGACCGAGCAAGACAATTGCTGAACTCTGCTTTTTAAACACACCTCCCTGGAATATCAAAAAAAGGAATAGTCTGATGACTGAAAAGATTTTACCTTCTTTCCTTTGGGCCTTTAACTTGGAACCAATTTTTTAACATCATGCACCAATTCTCACTCCACTAATTGACAACTCCAATCACTTGTTTCACTCAAGATAACTGTTATTTCTGATAATTAATGTCATAGTCACAATGTTTGATTTTAAATATTTGAATGAAAAATTTGAATATTAACTGCCTCTCCCCCTGTCTCCTCCTGGGCCGACTCGATAAAGAGCCATGTCTAATTGGTCCGTAACTTTGACAGTTAAAGCAATTAAGATGACAGGTAAGAGTGTTTAAAGGGTCTGTACCTTGTAACCCCAAACCGTTTGCAATGACAGCTCCGTCTCTGGTCTTTGCTCCAGCTCCTCCCACCTCATCTCCACTCGTCTTCTTGTTCCCAGCACTAATCTCCCCCAGCTTGCCAATTTAGCTGGAAAAATGGGAAGCAATGTCCGCAATTCTGTGTCAATAGGCATGAAATAACTTGGTAATTTCAAGGGTTCTTTGTATTCTGTCGGAGTCCTGTGAAAGAGTAGCCTAATTGCCTTAAATTTCCATCCAATCAAACTTCCTGTTACTACAGAGCACATGCTTACTCTACCACATATTTAGTTGACTCAGCTATGATTTGCAGGGACGTGAGAAAGGTGGCGTGCTTATTGTTTCATGTCTTTGGACCATGATGTTCCAGTGATGAAATAACAATTTCCTTCCCTTTCCAAAACACATCAATGTTACATAAATGCCAACTTGCACAGAGATATGAGATATACGCAGTTTGGTGGTGAGAGAGTCATTTGGGTTTAACAAAATATCTTTGACTCTCCTGTTTTACAGAGCTGAAACATGTCTTTTACATCGGCATTTTTTTTTTTAAATTCCTCTTTAAAGTGGACATCTACGGTGGCCGGTAGGGGTCAAACGACCAGCAACTGATGAAACGACATACATTTATTTACATTACATTTTATTTATATACATATATAGAAACGCTGCACATTCAAAAGCAAATGCAAACTACCACAACAAATGCAAAGACAAATGCGCTGCAAGTACAGAAACTAAACTTAAGTCAAAACACACACAACCAGAAAACAACTGCAAACACAGAAACGCTGCAAGTTCAGCCTTAAATGGAAGTGCTCCAGGCCTGTAGGGGCGCTGTGGAACTGTTTATTTCAGTTTATTTACGAGAGAGAGTAAGAGAGACAGCTAGGAACAGAAAGTTATGTTTAGATAGGGAAGTTGTATCGCTGAAAGACACAGGATAACTTCCTGTAATGTTACTGAAACGCGGAGATATAGCGAGTCCAACCGGGATTTTGACATCGGGGACGAGAGCCTAACTTTCTGATCCTAGCTGCCTCTCTTACTCTCTGCCGTAGGCTAAATAAACAGTTCCACAGCGCCCCTACAGGCCTGGAGCACTTCTGTTTAAGGCTGAACTTCCAGCGTTTCTGTGTTTGCTGTTGTTTTCTGGTTGTGTGTGTCTTTGCATTTGTTGTGGTAGTTTGCATTTGCAGGATTTCTACATATGCTGCGCGTTTTTCTAAATGTATGTTGTTTCATCAGTTGCTGAGCGTTTGATCAATTTAAAAAACAGTTATTGAAACCTTTAACTTTTATTATCAGAGAGAAGCCTTAAAGGAAGAATGTGCAATTATTCTGATACAGTAGATGGCGCCCGTGAGCACCTGCATTAAACCAAAACAAACTGCTGTTTGGCGACACCTCCGCCATACTGAAGCCTCCGCTCTAGTGTATCACCTCCAACCCCCTTCCACTTGCGTTGGTTGTTTGTTCGCATGAAGGAATTATCAAATGGAACACACCATAGCACCATTAAGCGCAAGGGGTGGACAGTTGTGTCCTTGTCTTGAGCTGCAATTGCCTGTGGCCTGCAGTGTTGTGTTAGTAAGCTAATGTTAGCACACTTTACTTGTCACATGGAATGACTGATCTAAAAACACTTATGTGACATTCAAATAAGTCTTTCTTCTTTTCTCTAGTTCTTGACTAAAATTGCTTTTAAATGCAAGGGGAGGAGCCGGCTGCCCCGTCGATGTAAACATGATGTAAACACGGCTCCAGCAACAACACAGCCAGGGGACTCGAGCTTCTCACTTATTGTACAGTCATGACTCACACTGATATTTACATATAGGATACTGGATTTCTGCTATATACTATATATGTGTAAAATGTTGCACTTTCTTTATCTTAAGCTAAACCAATAACAGAAACCGTAGTCTACAGCTTTTAAAGCCCAAAAACCATCAAATTGCATCACTTTTCTAAGACAGAGCAGCGCTATTTTGTCGTACACCAGCTGTTTGTTGAGCACAAAGCTTATTAGGTTAGGACTTCGAAATTTAGAGAAACATCATTGTAACAAATCAAAGTGGGTTTTTTTTTCTTTCCTGCGTGATTATGAAGTGAGGAAGGAAAACAACAACACAAAGGGAGCATTGAGGAGTGCTCTGGATATGTTCGGATGAGGACAAATAAACACAATGAGAGAGGGAGACGGAGCAAGGCAGAGCAATCATTCAAATGAAAGCCCCTCGGAGGTGTGCGCTTTATTGAATTCATCATTTTTTCTATTGCCAGCTCGTCTGCAGTGGCAATAATAGAGAGAATGTTTTAGTTGATTAGCTACCTGCCGCGCAATGGCAATAGATAATGCGGAGGAATACGCTCATCAAAACAATCAAAATGCAACTGATTATAAGAAAAGGAAATGCTGAGATGGATGAGAAAAAGGGATTCGGCGAAGAAGAAGTGGGAAATAAAAGCACTGACCAGATGAGCTTTTGCTTGAAAACACCAGGAGGATATTTATTTGTTTCACAGCGGCAGGGATAAACAGGAGCAGAGGTAGAGAGAAAAAGAAATAAAGGGGAATTACAGGGAACAGAGAGAAGAGAGTCAAAAAACAAAACGAAAGGGAGAGCAGCAGGTCTTTGTAGTGGTGTATTGGTGGCTCCTCTCCCTCTGCTTGCCTGGCTGAATTGCGGTGACCTAGAGCGATTCTTGAACAAATAAGATTGCCTTTGTGTGTGCATTATTTTCTGTTGACATTTGCTAAGCGCTAGAGCTCCTGGCCATGGGAGATAGATGAGGGCCCTAAAATGTCTCTGTATCTGCCTGGGCCTTTCATGTTACCTTGAGAGCAGCGGTTATGTGTGTGTGTGTGTGTGAAAGAGAGAGAGAGAGTAGAATGGGGATAGGGAGAAAAAGCAATGTGATTGCTGTTCAGCAGAAATCCACCGGAGCTTTGTTTCTGACAGCTGAAGGTAAAGGTTATTGCGCCGCTTTTTTACCACTGCTGTTGTCTGTTGTTATGCTGGAAAATAGGCATAGAAATGCTGTATTATTCTTGGTGGCAGCCCGTTGAAAGTGCCCTCAGCTAACTTCCATTTGTTGCCTGGATAATAGATCTTAGGGGCGATTTTCATATGTATTCATGCGAACGTCATCTGAACTTGACCCACGATCAAAACACAAAATCCATTGTGATGTGTTTAGAAACAACATCTCTGTAGGGTGAAAAGAGGATGTGAAATGCTGTAAGAATCAGCCAATCATTTACATCTACCTACAGTATGTTCGGACCCATACAGTAAATCCACAAAGTGGCCATGAAAAAAACACAATTTGAATGTCTTTGGACAAAAATAGCAATGGACAGTCCAAGTCAATTTTGAGTCAGTGACTTTGATCCACACGAAGCAACAAGCTGTCACTGCAATAAGAAATGGCACCATATTGTACGATCATGTTTGGGTAAAGATAAAGAAACCACCTCCCTTAAAGGTATAATATGCAGAATTGTATTAGAATGTTGAAACTAAAATATCTGAATGAGTTAAAAATGGACTGAACCTATGTTATATGTTTTTGTTGAGTACTTACATTAGGTCAAATATTTCCAACAGTTATCAAAGCCAGAGAAATCCTTCATTTTGTAGTTGGATAGGGACGTGTCTTGTCGTGGCAGCCGCCATTATTGAGCTGCCATGACAGACACACAAAATGCTTATCATTGCCGTGGAAACACCAGATGTTACGTCAAAGACCGCTGCATGAGGAAGCGGGAACTACTGCTACTGAAAGCTGACATACTGTTGCTGTATGTGCTGCTGTGATAAAAAAAACCTCATGCTAATTATACTTGGATACATCGTCGGTAGATATATTCTCGTCCTCAGGTCAGTTTCAGTTATTCGTCTTTACTACAGTCAAGTCGGAGTTTGTTCGGGGGGAGGCAGAGAGAACTCCCGTGATTCCCCGCCAGCCTTGACGTCATCTTTTTTGTTAATGATTTGATTAATTCCCCAATCTCACTTTTCCTTACTGATGACATAAAACCCTGTTTTTAAGGCTCAGTCATTGGATTATGTATGTTAAGGGGAATGGGGAAAAACATGAAAACCCCCACATCAGAACACAATCATAGCTCCCCCCACAACTCCCTCATGTGTATGCGAAACCCCGTTTCAAAATATCTGCACACTGCAGTTGTGGAGTATAGGTCAGGTCTTAGTAACAGTGAAGATCCCGTACAAGCATTACCTGGAGTAATCTTTTGGGAAAGCTTTCCACACAGGCTATCAATGTCTTGGCCCATCCCCCACTACAAGATGGACGGACTCAATATCTGCTCCAGGGGATGCCTTGAATGATTTCTTGTCAAAGAAAATAAATTGGTCATCGTTAAATGTCAACTCCCTGATCAACCAAACCCTTTTTAAATACAGTGCATCCTGGTAATCACATCGGCAACAATGTGTGTAAAATCAAAACATGTTTTCAAATGAGCCCAAAAAGTGCATAGCCCTACGACTTAAACACAGGAATCTTTGTGAGCACATAATCCGGCTTCACATTGACTTATTAGAACAGAGGGTGGGTGTGCTTTTTCTTTCTTTTTTCATTGGTAGATAAGAAAACACTGAGTGACACAGAAGTACTTTCAGAGTGCTGCAGAACCATTTTTCTTTCAAATGTTAGACTCTAGAATCATAGGCATGGCTGCTATGAACACACCACAAAAACTAGGGCGATGACCGCTCACAAACGGTCCAACTAGGACCGGCGGCCGAACGATCTCCTTGGTGTGTGAGGGCCTTAAGGGTGGTTTCACATTAGGGGCCCGGTCACGGATCTGAGTACACTTGACCCCCAAAGTCTGATTCATTTGATCAGTGTGAACACTAACACACCGTACTCGGTCATTCCAAATGCTATGAATGATATGTATAGGCATGAAGCACTATGTCATTGAAATGAAAACTAAAAGAAACATATTTGTGTGCATATTTACAGAATGCATGATTCCTTCCATATGTGTAAAATATGTGCAGAGGGAGAAACAGGTCTTTTAAGCGACTGCTGTGGTTGCTGGTCCACCTTTATCCCTCCTCCAGTCCTCCTCTCAGTAATTAGTGTTGTGTCAGCCCAGTAAGTGGTATTAATGGGACAGCATTATTAGAGGTAAAAAAAAGCAGCTGCACTGCACTGGGACAACAGAGGAGATTAGCTGACTTTGTCTTTTTACTCTCATATTTTCCCTTTTGTTTTATCTTCTCCCATCTCTCCCCCCCCCCAAGCTGTCCCTTCATTCTGCTGCTAATTGTTTCAGCTCATCACACCCTTCCTTCATTCATCAAGTGATCTGTTTTTTTTTCTATTTCTCTTTGTTCTGCTTGTCCAAAGAATAATCTCTTCTCTCATATATGCGCACACCCCTTAAAGCTCTCTAACACCTTCAGAAACCTTTCTTCCTGCTTCTCTTCATCCCCTCTCACTCTCCTCCCTCCAGTCCCCCCCACACCTCTCAAACAGCTGTTTACACACACACACACACACACACACACACACACACACACACACACACACACACACACACACACACACACACAAACACACACACACACACACACACACTCCTGTTGTCTCATTACAACAGAGCACATCCATTTTGTCGAGCATGAATATCTAATTGGCTTGCCTTCTCAATTCACCCAATTCATCATGTTATATTGGGCTGTTAGTGGTAACCAATATGCCAGCCTCCATCAGCCCTATATAACCATTAGTGCTTCAGCCAGAGTTGTCATGTAGCATCATCGTAGATGGTGAATTATCTTGGAGAGAGCTTTGCTTTCCAAGCTATATACACACAAGCTGAATAGATATGGCCTGGATCCTCTCCAGAACATCTGAGCAAATGTTTTAAAAAGGCATTGATTCAGTGCTGCGGCCAACAGTGCGGCTGGATATGATCTTTAGCCAAATACATATGCAAGCACATATTTTGATGCAGGGTTGAATTGATTCATGTCAGTGATGTGGGCGGCAGTAGCTCAGTCTGTAGGGACTTGGTTTGGAAACCGGAGGGTCGCCTACTCAAGTCCCGGTGCGGACCAAAATACGGAAGTTGGTCTGGTGGAGAGGTGCCAGGGCACTTCCCGAGCGCTGCCGAGGTGCCCTTGAGCAAGGCACCGAACCCCCAACTGCTCTGGTGCACTCCCTGCATAGCAGTGTGTGTCAGCCCCAGAGGTCCTGTTTGTGCATGCGGGCCTGTGTGTCAGAAGCATGTCTCTCAATAACAGAGTGTAAAACCAATATTTCAAAATCAAAACTTTGATAGTAATATCAGAATCTGCTTCATGTGGCAGGGATGTAAATATCCTAAAAACAAAATTCCCATGGTTTACCTTTGGTTTTATGTAGCCTAGACACAAAAACAAATGAGTAAGACAATCACAAGTTTGACAAGATAACAAACATTTAATATTAAACTGCTCTGAACAAGCTTGAATATATACATATATTTGAAAGATAAATAAGAAAATACAACAACCTGAATAAGGCTTTGAGAAAGTTATAAAGTGGCGCTATAGTGAGGAGTACAAAGAATGGCTTCTACAGCGGAAGAAAATATATATCTGTCACAAATTAAATTAAATCAGCAAATTAACTACACTCCTATTGGACAAATACTAAAGTTATTTCCGTAATTTTTTTCATAGAGTGAAAGTATCTGATCTAATAACAGTTCCCGTCTATACTACTGAAATAATATTCAAAGTTGAGAGTTGTGCTGTGTGTAGTTTTCATGTTGAAAATAAACAGAAGGCAGGGACAGTTGTCGGGGTGTTAAAATTGTCTTCAACTCAAAAGAAGCCTGGGTACTTTGAACTCACTGAACTTTTGTAAATGTATGATTTTAAATCGGTCTACCATCTCAGGGTAATTCTTCTTTTAGGTCTGTGTAGCTGTGTATGTGTTAGACATCTCATAGCAGCAGATCTTTATTTGGAGAGGAGCCAAGTGTATGCTGTGAGCTGAAAAGGAAATATGATTAGCTGAGGCTGAAGAAATGTCTTTCAAGTAAAGGTAATGTCTACATTCTAACCCATTAGAAGTATATCCGAATGGAAAGGAATTTTTAGGCTGTATCTGTTTACAGAATAATCTTTTCAGCCATTTGTACCGTGTCGCTGCACCTCTGACCTTGTCTATAAGAATCTAAGATAATTCACAGTCTGTCTCACGGTTTCATCATTGAACAATTCCAAAAGACACATCCCCACCTAACTACCCCGCTTCTGTGCAATCGAATGTACAAACAGACACAACAAACACAGTGCAATATTTTTACTGACTACCAAAAGCACAAGTAGAAAGAAGCAGATCACTGAAAAACAGAAAACAATTTGATCCCTACACTGTGACTGCATGGTGTAGGGGACTACAGTTTCACATCTGTCACTGATTTCTGGCCACATGTCAGTGTCCACAGTGTCTAAAGTTAACAGTAGAGATCTCTGTCGAGTCCAGTGTCCTTCATTTTAGAAGATATTTATTCGTCTTACTCCCGTTTTGGTTGTTCCTCCTATTGAAGGCAGCCGTGTTTCAGAATGTTGTCATACAATCTGACTGAGAGGGTCTGGTCCAGTGGAATTGCATAATGATTGGCACACAAATTGTGTTACTGTGTGTGTGTGTGTGTGTGTGTGTGTGTGTGTGTGTGTGTGTGTGTGTGTTTGAGCTTATCCTGGTTGCGGTGGCAGAATGCTAATGGAGATTGATGTTTCTTCCCCGCAGGGAAAATCTTAAGCTCACCAAGGTATAACATGACGACCTGAACATGCATCTTGGCCAGGTACATCATGTAATCACTACAGCAGGTTTCACTTTCACTGATTCTACCAATTGGACCACAACAGATGTCCTCCACAAGTAGGGTTGCGTTCCAAACGGACTCCAAAGCCATTCCGGCTGGCATATTCTAACATGGCGGAGCAGCAGATTCAACTCACAACTCACTCCTGATGTCTGAACTCTTCTTTTTTTACCCTTATAGTCAACTCATTCACTATATTTTGCCCTCAGGCTTACCTCCATCTTTACACCAAAAAGGCCAGGATCGCTTCCTCATTACTGCTGATATGGCATCAATCTGTCAGACAATCTCAGCTAATAAACAAGACCTCAGGATACTTCAATTTCTTTACCTGTGAAAGTAACTCACTCCAAACTTGAAGAGAGCACTCCACCATTGTTTTTTCCCAGCAGAATACCATGCTATACCTTGGCTTATACTTTGGTGACGCAAAATATCTTGTTTCAGTCATCCACAGTTCCATTTAAAAGACTCTGTGAGGCAGTGACATTAGTCTGGCAGTTGCCAGATTTTGGATTCAGGTAGATACATCTGTATGATGGTGGTGGTTTAATTTGAAATCACATCTCTCCTACCTAAGGTAACCTCCTCTAGAAGAGATCGAATATTGGCCAAGCTTTCTGAAACATGCCAAATGATTTTGAAAATATTCAGACATTTACTGGTGGATTCTGACAAGAAATTAAAATGGATTACCTGAAAGAAAAGTGGAAAGGTTCTGCATTGCTACATAAAGGGCTCACTACTCCCTGAGTTTGCATCGAACGGTGGAAGAATAGGAAAATTGTGTGCTACAAAACTGCCAAATATGGATGCAATTTCTTGGGATACTGTTGTAATGACAAAAAATATATATTTCAAGAACTGCTCAAGTGCATAGAAGAATGCTTGGTTCTGGAAAAAAAAAGGTTAACTGGGAAGCCTCTGTCAGAGTAATGCTGCTTGAATGGAACCTTTGACCTTTCTCTGGTGTTCCTATAGCTCTGCGAGTCAGCCTCGTGAGCTGTACAGCCGTACATCCCTTAGAAATGAAAGTAGATGATGGGACATGAAGCCTGATAACACACTGCGGCTGGACTCCCCGTTCCCCACTGTTATTGGCTGTGATAGATACCAATATGAGCAGATAGGATCAGTCATTTCACCTGCCATACAGATGAAAGCGTTCCCCAGAACAGTCACTTATGACTGTATTATTACATACTGGGGGACACACACATAAAAGAAGCCCATGTCTGGTTTCTGATGAAAGCTTTCTGCCTGTGTTTCATTAATGCACTTTAACAAGCCAATATTGTTTGTGAAAGCCAATATTTAAATAGAGCATGTATGCAATAAACCCAGCAGTGCACGGAGAAATATTAATAGTAATTGCGTCTTATTTCTTCAGCGTCTCGCTCTTTTTCAAGATGCCCTTGCCTCAGCATGTGTTATTTCTTCTTGGGGGAGAAAGGGAAAATCGCTGAGTTTAAAAAGTGAGTAAAAGTGTCTCTTTTCTGTGCCTCAACCTCGTGCATGGCTGTTAATTTGCCGTGCGGGGAAACATTATGGGGCCATTAGAGGCTCTTAAATTGGATTCAAGCAGGAAAGTCATTATCGTCCACATAAGGAAGATTTCAATTGAGAGTGCTTCATCTGATATTTGATATAACTACCATATTAGGAGCGAAACGTTGGATCAGATTCTCGGGCAAAGATAATTCTCTGCAGCGTTGCTAGATTAACTTTATTTCACTTTAATAACAGTTGTGGATTCATTCATCTCTTATTTCCCTGCTGAAAACACGGCTATATATTTGTGTCCTTTAAGCAAAGAAATCAGTGTAGCTCAATAATGTCTTCGGAATAATCTTTCTATTTATTTCTTTGCAATATTGCTGACAAAAAAAAAAAACTCTTCTAATATAGGAAGCAGTGTCTCTGTTCTATTTTTTCCTCCTCACATATTGCCTGAATTGTTCAGTGATGCATAGACTAAGAAGACTTCAAGAAACTTCAATTGGAAAAAGACCACAGCTTCACTAAGCCAGCACAAGCAGCAAATGGCTGGTGAGGCGCTGAACTGCTGTGGCATGCAGCTTCATGGTATTCACCCAGGCTGCGTGTCAGCTGCAGTGCTACAGCAGGCCCTGGTTGTAAGACACCTGTCTCTCTTCATGAGTTTTAACTTTAAAAAGTCCATAATCTACTGTAAATGTCATGAAGACTGATTGTATACAAGAAGAGAGCCGATGGGTATGCACTTTGTATATAATAATCCAAAAGAGTGAATGGAATATTTGTACTATGTCACTCTTCACTTCACCAGTTTTTTCCCATGACCAGGGGGATTTCAGCTTTCTGTTAAGCAAGTCGTGGGCTTGTCAGATTTAAGGGAGTTTCTTTTTTTTATTAAGGGAAATGCTTTTGTCAGGATTCATACACATTTTGGCTTTTCACATGATTTCCCATGACTTTGAGGATCATTTTCATGACCATACATTTACTGAAATGTTCATGTGTATGAAAATATATATTTAAAAAAACATGTCAAAGTTGACCTCAGTGTGATTTTTGTATTACATTTTTGATGATTTAGATGTCGCACTTGAGCACCAGCATGACACCAAAGCAAACTGCTGTTTGGCCACACCTCCTTTGGCCAAAAAAAATTGTTGGTAATGAAATTACCACTGGAAATAGTGGGAATTAGCATCCTTAAATGCCCACAGTACCTCTGCAGTTAGGATTAGTTCCTGGACCAGGGCTGGAAATTGACTTTTTAATCTAACTGCAGCTGCAACATTCATCAAGGCTTATAGTATTGAAGTAATGTGTTAATTAATGAAGGGAAATGTTGAAGAAAATACTGACATGCTCTTTGTCTCACTCATAGACAGAAAACAAAAAAAATACTCTATTTCAGGTTGGTTAGAGTCTCCACTATGTCCTCAAAAGCTGATTTTTAGTTGCAACTAGACCTCGACTTGAGATTGTGCACGAGACCAGAGGAAGATGTTTCTGAGGTGACTGTGTGTTCACCTTTCAGTTTGTTGTAGCTTCTAACTGAATCTGTAAAAGCATTTAAAAGCAATTCAAATTAAAAAAAAATCCTGTTTGCTGATTTATATAGACAATCATAGGGTGAACATCTGGTGGTTGAAGGTACAACTTCAACCCGTCGATTTTGAGATTTCAGGGCATTTATAATTGGTATTTTTGTTTTGTAAGATTAAAAAAAAATGATATATAAAGAATAAAAAAAAAAAACGAGGTGCAGGTGGCCTAGTGGTTAGTTCATGCTTCCCATGTACAGAGGCTACAGCCCTCAGAGCGGGCAGACCGGGTTTGAATCTGACCTGTGGCTCCTTTGTCGCATGTCATTTCCACTCTCTCTCTCTCCCTGATTTCAGATTTGTCCTCTCTTGAATAACGGCATACAAATCTAAGAAGAAAATCTAAAACAAATAAGCTTCTTAGTGGCATCATTGAGACTATTCCCAATTCACAGTTAAACCTTTTCGATTTTGATTTTAGAATGATCTGAGACTGTAGAGAGGAATGTGTTTTTGCACCCCCTTCTCTGCAACAACACGAGGATGCATCCATCTCTCATATCACAGCTATAACCGATGATGGAGTGGCATGCGGCAGTGTGTAGCACCGTATTGATGTTCCTGCAGAGCTTACGTTATGGAAAAGGTGCAGGTCAGGGTGAGGCGTCTGTCACCCACAGCCATTAAACTCATCTTTCTCCACTTGTTTATCTGTGAATGCAGCCACGTTCTTCCGCTCAGCGCAGACATGGCAACTTACTCTAGATGTCACTGATAATGAATAGTGTCAAGGCATGATTTACTATTGGATGACTGTGTTGAGGGAGTCTTTGATCTGGAAAACCTGAGCTAATGGTACAACTATACTCCTTGTTGTTCTTTGGGGAAGGAGAGGTGGTAAGAGGCGACTCTGGGGGGGGTGAGAGGGCGAAAACAAACTTAAAAGAGTCCCTTTATTTCCCCCCTGTGGGAAGGTTGTTATCAGAGAGGATCTGCACACTTCCAAGGGACCGTCCTTCATGTGCCACGACGGTTATCGCTGATGGCAGCTTCTTAGCATCAGGCTATGTGTTTTTGAAGCGCTCCGTGCTGCATTTGTTTGATCATCTGCCGATTTTCATTTCGGATTGCCATGTTGCAAGATAATGATGTGTGTGTTTGTGTGTGCCACACAATATACAGCTTAAAAGGGATAATCAGGGTGCTTTCCAGTGCCTGTGAGCTTTACTTAGTTGCATGGTAACTGCTAATTAAATGAAAATGTCAAACATGGTGCACTTATTATGTGTGTATAGACGTGTGTGTGTTTTATTGCGTGCCTTTGCACACACAGGCTATGTCCTCACCTCACCTGGATGGAAGACTCGACAAACACTAAAGAGGATTTAGACCGGCCTTCAAGGAAACCTACAAAAGGACTTTGTAAAGAATTTTTAAAAAAGCTGTGAATGAGGGACCCCAATTGTTCGGAAAAGCCTGACCTCCGATATGGAAAAGTAAGTCAAGTTGTTCTTTCACATCACTGGCTTCAGAGTAGTAAGCATTCAAATAAAAGTCTTTTTCCTCAACAGACAGAGTGAAATGGAGCTATTTTACAGTTTTTCACTATTGCATAAACACAGTTCCTGAAACTAAAGTCCCGATTTCCAAATCAGTTGTCTTAAACTGGACCAAATAGCAAGACCCGCAGAAGGGGAAAAGGTGATGTATTACAAAAAATGCTGACAAAGAGCACTGAAGACTTCAGTAAAGCACTCAAGATGTCAATCAATCAAATTCAACACACAAGGAGCAAAACATCAGTTTTGCAGAACTAGACACAGAGCTGGTACACCACTCAAGACACGTCTCTTGTGATTTCAGTGTGATCTGATTGGTCACAGCTGTCTTCACATGTGCATTTTTAGGTCAGGTGATTGATAATCGTGTGCGATGTTTCAGTGGCAGCCTTTAGCGGTTAGCACACACAGGCTGTGCAGTTTTGGATGACGCGTCTTTAAGTGTGAAAACTGTGCAGAACACAGTGTGGAGTGTTTTGCAAGGAGTGTGAGTATCGTTGTGCAAATCTGGGCTGACATTTTGCTCCATGTGTCTCGCGTTTCAATAAGTGTGTATCACTTTTTGTTTTAATGAGCAAGTTATTGTAAAAACGTATTAGGAATCATTACATGAGGGAGGGCAATTGAATCATATATTTCAGTTTTTGATTACATTACAGGACACATGAAGTTCCATGAACAATAGTTTGTTCGCGCCCCGGGGATGGGGTTTAATGATGTTTAACAAAACCACAAAGTAAGTTTTGCTACGATAGAAAGGAAAGGAAAAAACAGAATGCAAGAGCAAATAAACTGGGACAGGGAGAGCGATAATGGATCATTAATTGAAGATTAAGAATATAGAAGGGGGGAAAGGGGAAAGAGTGGAAGTAAAGTGTGGTATAAAAAAAAGATATAGAGTGAGAGAAAAACAAAGATAAAGGGGAAAAAAGAAAGATCAGAGGAACATGAGTCATTTCATTACTCTCACAAAGGATAAAAAAAAGGCACAATTACCGAAAGGCCTTGTAGTCCCACCCTTTTTTCACACTATCAGTACATCTCCCCATCCCCCCCTGTCCTCCTGTTCTTATTATCCAGCTCTATCAAGGTGGCGCCGCTTTCTTCTGTCCAGCCTGAATGTGAAAGGTCAGGCCGGTGATCAAGCCGGTAATTAGACAGACCTGGGAAGAGGAACTAGATCACTGCGTGTCACCCTCTTCAAATGAACAGCCAGGGAGCTCGGTGTCGCCTTCCTACCCAGCCACACATGAAGCCTGTGCCTCTTTTCATTTAACAGGAAAACGAGAAGAGAACACAGTGAGGTGTCTCGCCTTTTCCCTCTGCCTGTAATCCACTGCTTCTAAGCCTATTAGTGTCTGAAAACTTTGAGACAGAGGCTAAAGAAGAGCAACCTCTGAGCAAGTGGAGATGAGGATAGGCTTTTCATGTTGTGTGTGTGTGTGTGGGAGTTTGATCACTTTCATCTTTTTCTTAATCTCATATACACAGACCAGATAACACCGGGCGATACATAGTGGAGTAGTTTAATAAGCCCAAGATTGAAGCGTTCAATTTGGGTTTGAGAAGAGTTCAAGCAATGGCAAAATCATCTTTTCTCCAGAACATATCCTTATAGCGATGTTAAGCATTTGAACAAAATAACTACTGTAAAAGTAGCAATCACTGGTAATAGGAAACAACTTATCCAAATTGACATCATGGGTCACGAGGCTCACCTTCTTCAGCATGAACTGTGTCTGGTTTAAATGGCGGTTATAAATACTTTGCCTTTAAAGAGTTAAAAAAAAAGGGGGGGATCAAAGCAGGACTCAAGAAATGAAAATGTTTTCACACATACTTTGATAAATATGAAGTGTCACCTACTATGCAAAATACACTTCAACATGTTTTTCTAACACCAATATGTGTCTCTAGCCTGTATACAAACCCCCCCCCCCCCCCAACGATGAGAAAAGTCCATCCTCTCCGTCTTTTGCCTGCTCCACTTTTCAGAAAATGTGTGCTCAAACAGGTCGTTTGGAGATGTTCCCTTCATGACATCAAAAAGGGCAGTAACCCCTCCCCCAGGTGGGTGACACTCCCACAGCTAGGTGTTTTGCTGCATTCATGTGATGCTAGGGTTGTCCAAGTTTCCGAAGTCGTTTTGAGCAAAAAGTTGATGTGCAATACCTGAATTAATTAGAAGAATGTTAACATTAATAAAACATATTTTGCCCCTCATTTGATGACGATTATGGCGTCAAGTCGGGAAGTCGGACACCTCATTCTTTTCCGAGTTGTCGGAAACTAATTTTTCTGACTTGACCGACACCACATGAATGCAGCATTAGTTCTGCCCTCTGAGTCTGCCTTCTCACCGTAAACAATAGGGCATGGTGCGAGAAAGCCCAAGACAACCAAGCCCTTCCAGAGAGGGGGCGTGGTCAAACACATCTCATTTACATTTAATGGTACAGACACAGAAACAGCCTGTTCTGAGCAGGGCTGAAATAGAGGGGTTTATAGACATGATCAAATACAGGATCAGAGTGGATTTAGAACCAGAAACATTACAGACATTTATATTGTGGTATTGAGGAACTCTGACTTATTTAAGCTGGTTGAAAAGGAGGATAATAGGTGGCCTTAAAAAAGTGGTTATACTTTAGCTTTCACTATCTTCTTAAATATGTAAAACAGCACAAAAAAATAAATCACTACAACAAAATGATGATGAAGATGCCAGAAATATTTGTTGACAAGAGGAATGGTGAGCTCAGGCAGCTGAGCTCTGGAACCAGTCAGTTGTATTTTAATCCCGGGGTTGGCATGGCTTTCTATCCATGACACCTCCTGTGCATGTGTCAAGTTCCCTCTTTAAGTTTTTATGGGGCGCTTTTTGACTTTTTTATGTAGGACAACTAAAAAGTGATGGGATTAAGTTACACTGATGGACTCTTTGCATAGCGCCCTCTGCCATCAGTGTATAAATCCGGTGTGAATGGGACATGTCATGTCAAAATGCAGTATACAAGCTCAATTCCATTTATAATTTACCAATCCATTTTAATGTCTAGTCTCAAGATGGCTCAATCAGGTAAAGCATGTGTAACTAATCTTTCAACAAACTATAATGTGTGCTTGGAAGCAGTTGAGGAAACTGTTAAAAGTGAAATATGTGTAAACGTAACTATTAGTGTTTGAAAGTGAAATGATCTGTTAACAGTTAGGAGAAGAATATGTTTTTTTTTTTCTTAGTGTTCAAATCCATAACCACAATGAGAAGAACAGTACCTACAAGTGTGAAACAGGGTGACATTTTATTTGTGAAATGATCATCTTCATTGGAACAGTTGTTCAGCTACGACATGATTGCAGGTTGTGATGATGATGAACTGTTAGTAATTGAATATAACCAGACGGACTGGAACCACATGAGAAGCTACATAAGTGATGCATAAGCTCTGGAATGATACGGTATGTGTGCTGTCGGATCCATGATTAAAACATTTCTATATGAGAAAGAGAGCTATCAGTCTCCTTAATGGGTTCATCTAGATCCATACTCTGTAGAAGCCCTGCCAGTGCCTGTGCAATATTATGCCTGAGCAGCCAACGTTATAGGTAATATTCATTTAGTTATTCATGAGTTTCATCAACTGTGGAGCTCAAATTGCTCCATGACAGTGCATATTTATCCATATTCAATATTACAGTACAAGCTGCTCTGTCATTACCTCAACGCAATATGATATCATGTGGGTTCAAAGTATCTTCAGACGCAGAGAGGGATTTTCTGGTGTGTGAAGTGTGAAAGGCTTGAAGAGGTCAAAAAGCTCCAGCAACAACTTTATTAACAAATTGGACCCGAGGCGTTTCAGCTCGTGGCCTTCATCAGGGTCATCAAGAAACACCTTGCAAACATCATTGGAACTGGGTAGGTACAAAATTGAAAAAAAAATAAAAAGAAGTTCAAAAAGGTAAAAAAAAAAATCATAAAGATAACCAATCATATACATCCACATAAAACTTTACAATTTACTGACGAAATATGGTGCCATTCTTGCCTTTGTTGGACACGCCCCTGACCTCCCTGTCAGTACTCAATGTTCTAACCAATCATTCTAACCAGCCCACCTTTACATGTGTCTCATTGGCTGATAAATGCATATGTATACACATATGATTAAACAGGAGAACCAGCGATGATCTATGATGATCATGATTCATTGATGCTATAATGACATCAATATGTCACATAAATCGAGCAGAAATCAATTATATCCTATATACATGTCTCTCTGAATCAATGTCTACAATGCGTGAGTACTGCCAGTCCTGCTGGCTGTTTTGTTTTCTGAGTCGTGTTTACATCATGTTTACATGGACGGGACAGCCGACTCCTCTCCTTGCATATAAAAGCTGTTTTAGTCAAGGACTTTATATAAAGAAGAGTTACATACTCACTGCGTATTTGAATGGCACATAAGTGCTTTTACATCCATTCATTAGCATAAATTTACATGCAATGTGAACATAGGAGCAAACGTAACAACAATGCAGGCCACAGGCAATTGCCGCTAGAACCAAGCATAATTTTGTCCGTAGCTTGCACTAAACTTCTCCATGCCAACTCGAGTGTCGCTGGAGGAGAGCGGAGGCTTCAGTATGGTGGAGGTGGGGCCAATCAGCAGTTTGTTTTGGTTTCATGCTGGTGCTAAGGGCGACATCTCCTGGATCAAAAAGTTGCACATTATTTATTTCAGAATAAGGGCACCTGGATATAAAAAACGTGCACCTTGGTGCATTTGTGAGTAGAATTACTCTACCACTTCCCTCCAGTTTCAGCATTTCCAGATAACCTGGGACAGGTTTAAGTATTTTCTTTCATATTACAAACTTTTTTGGTTGTTTTGCATTAGTTTGTGTGTTTAATGCAAATTTGTCATTCTTATCTGTTATGTTCAGGGTGCATCTGTTCACTTCACAAGAAGTCTCCTCATTCCTACTCATCATGACCTGCTCCCCTCCACTGCCAGCAGGACAGATTATTGTCCTGGCCTTGCTCTTTGGATGATTATGGTCCTCCTGAACGGCTGTGTTGTTGTTGTTGTTGTTGAGGTGGTGAGCAATCTCCACTGAAAGGCCAGTGTCGACCGCGGTTTGGACGATCGATACAGAGGGAGCCTGCTTGAAGGTCAGACGCTCTAATGAGAACGCTGTAATTGCGAATATTCATCTTTTGAATGCTCGCCTCTGGGATAAGGCTATCAATTATACATGCACAAAGACATGAAGCTCCAGCAGCACGGAGACTGATACATGCTAGAAAGCATTCTATAAGAAATCAAGTTATATAAGTACACATGAAATGCACACTCATGCTTTCAACACCATGTCAGCATTTGCAATCGTGCATGCACTTTAGCCTAGTAAGGAGCTTGAAAAATACACTGACTGACTGACTCCCTTCCATGACTTAGAAACATGCAAGTTTGACGTGCTCTTTGGATTAGGATACATGCAGTTATTGTAAGAAAAAGAGAAGGAAAAAAAACTAATCTTTTTGAAATATTTAAAATGCATTCATTGTCATGACGGGGTTATGTACTTTCAAACTCACTCCTGCATTTCGGCATCAAGCCTGTACAAAGTCTCGTCTCTGAGACCCTGATGAAGGCTAGATGCCAAAATGTGCAAGTATTAAAATAGTCTTTTAATGAGCTCGTTAACAGTATTGAAAGATGGGCTAGTGAGTTACAGACCTTTACATCCAGGGCTTTAAATACATGTTAATGGTAAATTGACTTTTTCAGGATAACTCAAAGCTGCTTTTTCTTTACATGTGACATTCAACCATTCCATCCAAATTCAAACACTAATGGTAGAAACAAAAAAACTTTCTATCAGTGTTAACTAATCCCATTCATACACCTTCACACACCCTTGATTTGCTGATCATTTGTACTAAATTCATTCAGCCCAGAATTCTAGCGTTACAAAGATCAGAGACGCTAAGAAACTAATTAAACATCTCTTGAATTAAGAAACGATACATTTTACTTATAGGTGGAGTCAGTTGAAATGTTCGTTGCAGCTTGTAAACACAACATCCAAACTGGGCCCCTCCTCCTGGGCTCATTGCCTGCAGTAGTGCACGCTCACTGCAGGACATAGTGTGTACTTTAACTGCTTGTACCTACACTGAAAGCTAAGACCCCTGCATGTCAACCAGAAACCAGGTTGACTCGGTGTCTGATGGTAAAAGCCAATACAAGGTTCACCTCTTCTCTTTTTTGAACAAGCTTAATCCGATTGGTGTTTTAACTCGCTATGATTATATTTTGTCTTTGTTGCTGATACATCCACGTCTGTCACGTTTGCCCATTTGAATCGAGTCAAATCGCTTAATTGAATCCACTCTTAAACTATCCAGGGCGCTGTCATTGGCAGGAGAAAAACACACCGGCTCGCCCCCAGAAATGTCTCGAGTCAACCAAAATAAAATGCCAAAATCCAGGCAGAGGACAGGATCTCTGCAGACACAGTCACCACCTAACATGCATGGAGGCCCAGAAGGGATGATTGAGTGGCATTACTTTTGAAGAATTCTATATTTCATTGTTTAGGAAAAATCTACTGACTCTTTTTCTAACAATAATAAGTAAAAATGGGAAAGGAGGGGAGTACCTTCATTGCTCTTTATTCCGTTTCTGCTTTTTTCTTTCTGTCTTTTTTGAGCATTGACTTCCGATGAAGCCAGAAAGAAGAGAACAGACCAAGTCCAGACAGCAAACACTCCAAATGTCAGGAACATTGATAAAGAATAATTAAGCATTGGAGCCTTCCTACAGATCTTGTCATCTGGGTTCTACGTGAAGGCATGTATTAAGTTCTTCGTTTGCAGCAATGTGTGCAGTGTATGCAAGCAGTGGCATAAAATAAATACCGTTTTATTGTTTGTTTGTCTGGTGCATGTTCAATATTTTCTGTGTAATACAAATGTTTTGATTGTACAATTTGGGTGCTAGTTAAGCCCAGGACTCTAGAGAGGTTGGATCAAGCCACTTGATTATACACTGGTGTGTTTTTGGTGTAACATGAAGCAAACCAATCAGAGAGTGAGCTGTCATTCCCTTTAAGAGCCAGGTACCCTTTGTTATTCGCTTGGCAGTTTACAAAGAGCAAACTTGCGGGCCGGATCATTTAATATCTCTCCTTTCATTTGGCCCCTGAACACACACGGGACACTGCATGAAATATGTTGATGCTGGACTGGAGTTATACTCTGACAGAAACAGAACCTCTGGTTCAATAAAAAGGCATGGGGAACTGAACACTGCTGTGCTTCCCTGAGTGTGTAACAGACAGAGTGTAAGTCCGTTATGAACTCATTAAGGAATGCCTATCTTTTTCTAATGAGCACTCTAAATACAAGGGATGTACTAAACCACAGACTTAAGACCGGGATTCAGTTGGTTTATGGCACAGTTGCTTCCTGTGTCCTCAAGATAAGAACATGCCACCTGTGCACCTGACCAGACCCCATTTTAAGACAAAACACACCCATGGGGGCTAATGAGGACACAAGTTCATTTTCTATTTCATCAACTACGTCTGGAGTAGAATAGGAAAAACACATGGCTGGGTGCTAAGACGCATTTGCTTGCTTACCTCATTTTGTTTTCTCTTCTTGTGCCCTCATTCACAAACGTATTATTACCACTGATTCAACATGCTTAGGTACCTCACAGCTGACTCTCAGCCATGTGTGCAACATGGCCATTAGAAAATAAAGGCATCGGAATAGGAAAAAAATCCTCTTAATAAAATTTTCTTGACGCATGTTTCCACTTTTTTTTTCCGTCCATGTCACCCCATCAAGTGAAAAGAGGAGATGGCTTTTTGTGCAGGCCATAATTGTGCTGTCAATACCTTGTTAACATGAATGATTCAAATGGCTCTGAGAACAATAGCAGCTGATAATAGCCTGTCTACAATACATCATCAGAAATTCTGGCCAGGGTCAGACTCAAACTCAAACAGCACATTCCTGTTGTTCCCATTCAGATCGGATTTCCTTTGTTGGGAGTTTGACAAGGATTAAAATTAAAAGTTGCTTCAATACTCAAAAAAAAGTCAAAAACAATTTAGATTGTATCTAGAATCTAAAAGAGTCTTGCGTTAGATTAATGTGAAGCATTTTCTGACAGACGGTGACGAGTGGAGATGTAAGTTGTACATTGTTTTAGCAGGAATAATTATTTTGAACATGCCATTGTAAATGTAAAAAATGATAGTTATAATTCTGCTTTGTTAAGACAACTGCCTTTTTGATGTTATATATTAAATAAATTAAATATTGTATACATATGATGTAGGCTATTCAGCATAAACATGGTTATTCTCATGGTGTTCTGTTTTGATGTATTAAGATGCATTTTTGTATTGGGGATTTAGTGTATTCACTTCTTAATTTGATTTTATTTGTTTGACTTAACTTTGTTTTTTTATATATTGTAGCGGGTTTGACAAGGTTTTAATTTGGGGTGCCAGTCAGAGTCAAGTCTGAGAAATAAAAATTAAATGCAAACAAAAAATAGTCAACCTGCAAATATGACATAAGCCACAAAACAATCAAACAAAACAGCAATGCTTTTTCAAATATATATATTATCACATGTATCAACCACACTGCAAACAAAATGAATGTGCGCAATGTGTGTGCGTGTTTCAGAGTCTGTGTTTCTAAAGCAAAGTTCAGTCCCTTCCGGCAAAAGTCCGCTGCGGTATACCCACAACCCACAGTTCAGTCCATTTCATTTTAATGTTTGAACTACAAAACAAAAACGCCGCTCCGGAGTTTTACCGCAGGCCTCAAAAACAAACTCAAAAGAAAACCAGCTTCTCTCTTTGCGGTGCGACAATCAAACACAAACAAACAAAAAACACACCAGGTACTCACGGTACCAAAGTTTTTAAGTCAGTCAGTAGGTGTTAGGTGGGGTTATTTCTGTGGTAGATGGACAATGATGAAATCGTGAAACAGACTGTGGATCAGCTTAGATTTATTCAGCCATGGTCAGACAACACAGAAACACAACGCACATGGCTGACAAAGTGCAGACCATCGCTGACCCATGCTGACCAAGATCTCACAATCATTGACAATCATTGGCAAAGTGGCCATCATGGGCAAAATGGCCAAGTCTTCATCACACAGTGTGGCTTATATTCTGCTAGAAGGTACAGCCCACAAATTTCTTTCCATTAGGGTACATCACTATAAAACAATAAAGATGACATGACACTGATTTGTATACATATCCGATGTAGACTCTTTGTCTAGCAAATAGTTGTTGACAACATATAGTTGGCTCCTATCCAAATATAGATCTGCTACTATTTACATGTTTCACCATATAAGGTTACAGCTTCACAGACCCAAAAGTAGAATTACTGTGAGATGGTTGACACAATTTAAAGATATGTCCACAAAATTATCAAGATGAATGAATCCATGAAAATACGTACTAACAGTAGGTTAAGTCAGAGTTGGCTTTGATCCATTGGAACCGGCATCTCCTGACTCCAGGGAACAGCTGATCCGCCAGGAACAGGGAAATAAACAAATCCACCGGGGCCTGACAAAGATGGACCTCCATGCACAGCAAAAAATGGAGAGTTGAAATTTCAGGGTTAAACATTTCAGAGTTGATTTCAACTCCCAATGTGTGATTTTAACTAATTCTGATTGAAAAGGTGTTTAGCATTTTGGGGTTGTTTTACAGTGTTGATCCATTAGTGTTGGTCAACTGTTAGTCCAACTCTGCAGAGAGTTAATTAATCCAAGCTCCGCCCAGGTTTCCCGCTCAGTTCATTTTGTCAGTTGGAGACACAGAAGAGTTGTGAAAATGTTCCTCCTCTGCAGTTCTACATGGTCAGTAAAATACATGCTATAATGTAAAAAAGTACTGTGATTCTCTGAACACCTGTAAAATACTATATCTGTGGAGATTATCTACTTTATAAGGACTTGTGTTTTGCCATGAACTAAATGGCAACAGTCACAGTGATAAGCTAATGTTAGCAAGCTGCCTCGTGCAGTTAGCAAGCCCTTAAAATAATTTCAACGGTATAAATGAAAATAAAAGCTGGTTGCAATGACAATATGCTTTTTATGTTTACATTTTGAGGTTGAAGCTATTGTCTGTTTTTTCTTTTTTAACCGCACTATCCCAGCATGCAGGCACATGTTTGACATGTATATAGTTGCCCTGTGAGTATCACCAGCATTACCCTTTTTATGTCCTCCTTTTGTGTTAATTAACTTTGTCAAACTTTTATTTCAGAAAATATGCTGGTTCCAGTAAAATACAAACAACGGCAGAAGTATGTGAAGTTGGAGGAGGTTGACTACATGCAATTTCATGAAAAAGGTGAGTCAACTAATAATTATTTTAACTTCGATTTCACCTGAGATGGAATGGGTTTTGTGAGGGAACTTTATTAACAATATCCTTGTGTGTAATTTATTTTTCCCCAGTCATGCTGCAGTCTGGAGGAGCATCTCCGCAGCCAGCAGAGTGTGGAACCATACCTCCTCCCTGTTGGTCGTCAGAAGAGCAAGTTTGACAGCTTCTACATCACCATGGATCTCATCCCATGCCGGGAAACCGCTCCCTCTGGGTATTTGATGAACTTTTCAAAGCAAATTTTGTGTTTAACATGTCTTATGATGCAGCATTGGTGAATTTCTACACACTCTTGAAAAATGTGGAAGTTGTATATTCTACACGTTCAAGCATAACGGACCAGGAAACCATGCTGGGTATGAATACACCCGGAGTGGAAACCCTACTAGAAACTGTCGAGAGAAGGCTGTAGCAGCTGTGGATGGAGCACGCTATTCTCTTGCTGTTGCCTCAGGACTGGCAGCCACCTTGACCATCACACACATGCTGAAGGCCGGTGACAGCATTGTCTGCATGGATGACGTGTATGGAGGCACAAACCGCTTCTTCCAAAAAATTGCCCGGGAAGTGTCGTTTGCTGACTTCACAAAGCCAGAGAAGCTGAAGGCTGCTCTGAAGAACAACACCAAACTGGTGTGGATTGAGACCCCCACCAAACCCTCCATGGAGGTTGTTGACATCCGAGCCTGTTCCGACATGATCCACGAACACAGCAAAGACATAGTGGTGGTCGTGGACAACACCTTCATGTCCCCCTATTTCCAGCGCCCCTTGGCTTTGGGAGCTGATGTCTGCATGTACTCGGCAACCAGATGCATGAACGGTCACAGTGATGTGGTCATGGGTCTGATCTCTGTGAATTGGGAAGATCTATATGACCGTCCGAAGTTTTTCCAGAATGCACTTGGATGTGTCCCGTCCCCCATTGACGGGTTACCTGTATAACCGAGGACTGAAGATGCTACACCTGCGGATGGAGCGGCACTTCAAGAACGGCATGGCTGCGGCTGAGTTCCTGGAGGGCGATCCCCTGGTGTATCGTGTCATCTTCCCAGGCCTGCCCTCCCACCCTCAGCATGATATAATGAAGAGACAGGTGCTTGTCCCACTGTGGCTGTTTTTTTATTGGAGTGTGAGATGAATGTGGGTGGATGACGGAGGAAGTAATGAATGGAGGTGTGTAGAAAGGGGATTCTGACTCTGCAGGCGCTACAATATATGCCATCATATTTGCATATTTTGTCATTGTGTTTCTCTATGTCCTGTGTGTATTGTTACTGTTAAATTCTTGAGTTCTCTGTGAGTCTTTCCTGTTTTATTTTGTAGTTCTTGTCCCCAGTGTTACATGTATTGTCCCTTTGTCTGGTTTGCCTCCCTTTTTGATTGCCCTGATTGTTTTCACCTGTGTCATTAGTCTCACCTGTTTCTGATTACCCCAGTGCCTACTTAGTTTCAGTGTGCCTTCCCTCTAGTCAGTTCCTACATCTGCCCGTGCCAGGTTCTTGTCTTTCTTCTTTCTACCTCATTGTGATCTCCTGGACTTTTTTCCTTGTGGGTTTCCTCCTTGTCCATTTTGATTTTTCGGTTCGACTTTTGATTAAGTTAGTTTGTGGAACTTGTAAAGTAAGCTTTTGTTTTCCATGTAGCCTTTCTTGTTTAAATAAATAGTTTCTGTTTAGTTCTACACTTTGGTTCTGTTCCTTGTCATATGAACCTTATTGTGACACCTTATATGTGCGCTTACACTTGTGGATCTGCAGAATTTAAGAGAAAGGGGCTCTGCGTAATGTTGCACTTGCTGCATGTAGTGTCGGACCCCAGAAACAGCTGAGACGAAAGCGCCATCAGGCCTGTGTTTACGAAGAACCAAAAACGCTGGGTCGGAACTTCCCAGCACCAACAAACTACACTTATAGATCAGCTGGAAACCGTAAGTTAACACACAGAGGAAGTCAAGTTGTGCTTCTGCATAGTCCCACACTTCTAGAGGACACAAGAACCAGAGCGATAACCTCTCACTAGCTCTGATGGTGAGACAATGAGCCAGCACAGAGTTCTGCAACTCAAGGGTGTATATATATATATATATAACCTTAACACACCTGGACCAAATCAGGGACAATCAGTCACACACACACACCTGACACTGCACTGAGATGATTACCTCCCCACACTCTGTGAGTGACTAGTGTGATCTCCCTCACACTTATTAAAACATGTGTTCATGTCTTTTGGAAAATGTATAGGGTAGGTCAATTGTTTCCTCCTTTTCATCTCCCTTATAAGGTTTCCCTGAAATATGCATTGAGACACTAGTGTTTTATTTTCTTTGAGATCATGAAAAGTGGTGCTGATATGTGGGTGTAACAGGGTAAAGAGGTGATTGGCAGTTAGCAATGTATCATACCTTAGTATAATTGCAGCTGTTGGTGAAGTTACCAAATTATATTGTGCACCAAGTCGGTTTAATGTTTTTAAAAGCGCCAAGTAATTTACACCAAGTAGTATCCCCATGAGGAGGTTAGCTGCTGTAAAGTGATTCAATGAAACATGTTTGCTGATGAACTCTGTGATCAGCAGACGGAGAGAGGCAGAGTTCAGTTGGTTCTCTAAACTTTGAGGTTGTGCAGGAAGACAATGGAGAAAACCTTTGTGTTGTAAATGTGACCCAGCTGAAGCCCTGCTACCCCACAGCTGAAAAGTTCGACAGGGAACAATGTCCTTAAAATATTTGAGCACAGTGATGAGGAAGATTTACCTGGATTCCCTGTCCCAGCAAAGGAGGATAAGAAAATGTAGTAAAAATGTGAACTCATCATGTAAAATTAAAAAGCCCTCAAGAGTTCAGGCTTTTCTCAGGGGGGGGAAGTAGTGTGACAACCTGAATGAACCAGAAACTCCCACATTCACTCCCATTCCTCTCCGTCTACTCACCTGATTCGTTCAGCATTCAATTCTCCACCTGTATATAATTCACTCAGTTTGGGCATCAGAGAGAGTAGCAGGAGGGGAGAAGTTCACTGTGAGTAAGATTGGAGCTGCACGCTAATTGCCCGGTACAAGAAAATGTAAGGCAGTTTAACTCCTTAAACTGTTTAATCTGCTCTCTGCAGCCATCCTCTGATCATCATCAACCATGCAAAAAACCTCCATAACTCCCTGGTTTGTACTTCATTCACTGCATTGCTTCCAGTTCTGTAAGGAAGCCGGTCACAACAAGAATATCGGAAGTCACACACACAACACATTCAAAAATGTCGGTTATTACAGCAGAAATTAACATGTTTACAGCCTGGTCCAAAAACATGATTTTGGTCTGATTAGTTATTGTCCTCATGGGCATGCTCTGTACAGGGGGTGAGTCTGTTTGGATTTTATGAATGAATGAATGAAGTTGCATGCATCGTTAGACGCCCGGTTGTCCTCATTGGTGGGCGGGCAAAGTGTAATAATTTGTCAGGAAGATTAAAACCCTCCTCGGCATCAGCTCTTCGTTAGGTTGTCTGAAAATTAGGCTGAGACAGGATTTCCAGCATGACGACCGCCATCGACGAGCCTCCAGAGCCCTCTGCAGTCATCTATGGGTAACGTCATTCAGACTTTGTCCTCTATTAGTACAGTAAGTGTATGGCCACAACTCACAAACCAGCAGCCAAACACCAGACTGGATTTTGGACTTACCTGACTGGACTGGTTTGACTGACTGGCCATAAGTAATACTACACTTTATTTTTGTGCCCAAGGGTTATTTGAATTTGCAACTTTCACACTCTCTCATTCATACAAGATCTCAGAGTTCTACGATGTGATTACTTTTTAATAAATGTTGAAATGACCGCAAAATTAGATCTTGAACATAAAGTGTATTTGTTTTTTGGTTCATCCACAATGAAAAGTCGTTACCAATCACTGTAACCATACAGCAAAAAGCCCAAATTTGCAGCCGAGAAATAAGCTGGAGAAGATGTTCTTTCTGAAGACAGCCAACTCACCCCAGGAATCCAGAGTCCAGGAAAATCTTCAAGTAAGGAAACTGCTGCCCAAATAAGAGACCCTCCAGAACCAGGTCAAGGCTTTGCTGAAAGAAATTACCAAGCTGCGTGGTTGGCATATAAGGGTTTAATGGTTGCAAGACTGTTCCAATCCATCAGGGAAAGGCTGCTCCTTTGGCAATTTGAGGTGTTGTAAACTTTCCTTCTCACAGTGTTACAAATGGAGGAGAGGACTGTTTCTTACAGTGAGTGTGATGACACTGTGATAAAGAACCTGGTTATAAGACCCTTCTGGCTTATAAAGCAAATTAATTATACAAAAATATATTATCATTAAAGCACATCTTTCTTTGACTCAATATACAGGGATTAAAGTTCTCTATCACTGTATCAGATTTCTATCAGTTTCATAATTATGGTGATATTTGTAGGCAGCGTCAATTGGGATGGACTACATACAGGAGAATGTTGGTTGGTAACATGACTTTACATGCAAATCACTTTTTGTATTGTTAGTTTTATATGTATAAAGTGTAGTTTTGCATTTCCATGGGATTTTGATGTTTATATCAAAACTTTTATCTTGTCTGCTTCATGATGTCCAGTGAAGACATCCATTCTCGTTGTTAAGTAAGCTTTTATTTTGGTAGCGACTGCCCTCCATTGCCTGGACTTCTTGTGTTTTCAGGCTTCAGTGCCTGACTTTATTTACCCTGACTAGAGTGAAATACAGGAAATGGAGTGCCCATTTCTTTCTGGACTTTACAGTTTGTCAGGTTTGATTACTTGCAGACAGAGAAAAAACAATCTTGGAGTGCACCTCTACCGGACACTACATGACAGAGGAACACATGTCAACACAACAGGTGCTACAAAACAGAAGCCTACTTCAGAGATGTAACATGAATTCAATTGACATTTATTGGGTGATCCACTCTTCTGATAAACCTATGTTATCTAAATAAGATGGCAATCCCTGAGTTTTCTGACTGAGTGGTGGAATGTAAAACTCAACAGTGCCCACCAAAATGGCTGGAGTGATCGTCCTCAAATATGGAGTTTGCCTCCTCTGCGCGTAATGGCCCGCTGTGTCGTGCTTCTGTAACGATGAAACCTAATGTGAGTATATAGGCTGGAGACCAATCCTACAACTTTGCAGAATCAATATGAATGTTCACATCAGTGCCTGACCAGCACACCCTCCTCTCTGCTGCCAGGCTCTACCTGCCAATCAGATCACCACCTGATGCCCTGTCATGGCCTGCAACTCGTTATGCCAGACAGTCTGTAGGAAAATGCACATCACAACAACTTAAGATGCTACTAGCTTAGATACACAGCTCCTGGAGACGGACAAACAATGTACACTTTATTACTAGTTTGTTCGTTTATTAACATGAATGTGGTGTGCAGGGCATAGCCATTCAGTTTGGTATTTTAGGTCCTGTCTCGTGTTTTTCTTTTAATATGTACAGTAGTTTTGGGCGCTGGTGGCGCTGTGGTAAGTTTGCACGCCCCCCTGTATGGAAGCTGTAGTCTTCCAAGCGGGCGGCCCAGGTTCAAATCCAACCTGTGGCTCCTTTCCCGCATATCATTTCCCACTCTCTGTCTCCCTAATTTCCAACTCTATCCACTGTCCTATCTCTCAAACAAAGGCACAAAAATAAATCTTAAAAAAAAAAAAAAAAAAATGTACAGTAGTTAAATAACAATCTGCAGTACTATATTGCTGTATTTTCCGTCTGGCAACAAACTTGGTCACGGCCTTTTGCCGAAAAAAAGCAGACTGAAAAGGGCTATAAAGTTGTGTTATGGAAGTTAACTCCAGCCTTAGTTGTCAAATGTCACATGTTCAAGCTTGAAGATCCATCTGCTTTAAAACATGTAGCTAATTCCTCAACGCTGCTTCTGCTGAAGTGGTCGGAAAAAACCGAGAGAAGAAAGAAGAGAAGGGGGGGGGGGGCTTGGGGTCAGACAGAGTGAAAAAAGACAAAATGAAAACAATAAATCTAAATGCAGAGCCTTAGTGCTGATCCCCCACTACCAGAGGCAAATAACTGTTGGTGTTTTCTATTGATCTTAGAGGGAGAAGTGGTGCCTGCTGTTTTTTTTTTATTATTCTGAATTCAAAGAGAGAGAGATAATGTCAGAAAGAAAGGAAAAGTGAAGACTCGCAGAATGCTGTGTTTCAAACGGTTTGTAAGACTTTTGATAGCTACAATGTTAATTATGGGCAGAGACGCTTACTTCAACCATTTTTGGTCATTTCTTCCCTTCGCAAAGAAAGGTAAAGTAATTACAATTCCTAGAGAGCAGCATGCAAGTAGGAAGATATGGAGAGATTGTATATGTGTGTGTGAATGGAGAGTGAGTGCACGTACGTGTGCATTTCAAAAGAATGCCCACACATAAGCTTCACAATTAATTTCTGTGATTCCCTACCAGTCCTCTTACAGGCTTTTTAAATGTCATCCGCTGTTGTGATTGACATGCAAATTTGTGGCTGGCAGAGGGGCTAAATGGGAAGGCAGGTTGAGTGAACCAGATAAGGGCATTGTTTCCCAGATATAGGCTTAGGGAGGCAGTGCAAGAGTTCATTGGGTTCAGGGAGGAGGTTAACCCCTGCCATGCCACATAACATATGATTGTTAGACATATCATACTGACTAGTGGCCAGCTATTATCGAGCACATTGGGGGTTATTTCCAGGTTTAGCCAACATCTTTGGAGGTGGCAGTCTCCTTAACCTACCATTACACCTTATGTTGCCTTAAAGGAACAGTCAACTGAATTTTAACCTTATTACAATGGGTGGCATGCCTACAAGTACCACACTGTTTTCCTGTCTTTCATTTTTGGCAGGAAGGTAACAAAGCTGCATGCAAGTCCTGTAAATGTAAAAGCTTTCCCACTGGTCCAACTCAAAATAAGTTGGTGCCAATATCAATTCCGTATCAAAAAATTACAGTTTTTTGGCAATAGTTGCAGGCTGTGTCTGTAAAAGTTTTTTGTTTTTTTTCCACAGTGTTGGGAGATGCATTTTGCCTTTGTGCTGCTTAGCAAGTCAGTTCCCTGAAGCCTCATCACAAATGTTTGATGGCTGAGCAGGTTGCTGCTGGCTTGATGGGGAAAGTTCACCAGACATGCTGCATTTCTATACGGATTCACACTTCAACTACTTGCACTTACTTGCAATGTGATGTAGCTCAGATTAGAGCGGTCACAATACCATATTTGGAACTTCAATACGATATTAGTAAAATCAGAGGCTATCATCTCCTGTTTTACTAAGAAGAAGAAGAAGAAGATTTACTTTATTGATCCCCGCAAGGGGTAATTCTGTTTTTACACTCTATTAACACTAGAACGACCAAGGCAAACATTTTGACTGTTTTTTGATTTTGCAATGTAATAACTTACTGAAAATAAAACCTATATAACTACAGGACCATGACTTTTCCTAAATGTGTCTATATTTTATTCTAGCATTGTTATTTTATCAAAAACTCAAAACACAAAAGAGTTTTGAGTATTTCTACCTCGAAAGTCCATAGCGGTCATATTGACTGCATGCATTATAGCCAGTGTATCATTTCAGTTTTCGCTACTTTTTCCCGCTCTTAAAGGTGCGCATGCCGTTGCCTAGCAACTATTGTTTATAACGCTCGAGCCAAGAAGGAAAGAAAGCTTACCCGCCTAAAACCATATAGAAAGAATAGAAGACATACATTTGAAGTAATCAACATTGAAAGGGAGAATAGAACGAAATGTCAGCAAGGAGGAGGATGACTGCCACAGAGGTTTTAGCCATGCTCCAGAGCCTTGATGAGGCAGAGTCTGATGGAGGCGCAGGTTCGGATACGGAAAGTGATGTCTCCTGGTCTCTCGAAACTTCATCTGACACTGGCTCTGAGGGTGAATCTGAGAATGATTCAGAGATCATTCCCATTCGCAAAAAACGCCGGCTGGACACTTCCGACTCTGCATCTACTGTCAGTCCATCTACTCATGTCCCACGTAGGTTGATCCTTCTCGAGGCCTAACGTTACAGAAATACAGAATATCCTGGTTTGTAATATAGGCTGTTATCTCCTGCTCCACCGCTATTGCTTAGATCGGGGGTGTCAAACTTACGGCGATTTGGCCCGCAATACGTTTAGGAAAGAGGGGGGGATATTTTGACAAATAGGCTATTTGTAGGCATATAGGCTATGAGATATTTTTATAACCTACATTAAATATTTGTAATAGCCTACATATTTACACTGAATTGTAAAAAACAACAACAATGGGCTATGTATAATTCATAAAACTGCCATGGCTCTTCTCAGCCTGGAGTAACGTAAAAAAAAAAAAGGCGAGTTGCTGAGCGCATTAGGCCTACGATAACCAGCAAACAGTCTGAACAAAACGAGAGAGGTGACACAGAATGCAGCTTTTCAAGAGAGATGGAAGAAGCGTTATTTCTTTGGTCTTATTTGCTTACAAGTTGCCAGTGTTATCTGAGCTACTGGACTTAACCACAGGCGCACTTGTGCGTTCATCCTTACGGTCTTTAGTTCTGTCCACACTTCTTACCAGTTTCTCCTGTCTTTACTAATTAAAAAAAAAAAAAAAATTGGCTGATAATATCAACGTTTCCTTCCTGGAGTGAGCCACAAAGAACAGTTCATCCAGATAAAAAAAAAAAACACTCCTCTCCGTTAGCGGCCCAGACCGTCCTGCACACGTCTAGAGTAAAAGTGTGCACGCGTGCCGGACAGCGGCATTGAGCCTCTGGCCAGACTTATTTTTCTGATTGTTGTAAAAACAGTAATGTAACATTAATATTAACTGATTTTATTTACAGGTGGTTCATTTTTAGCTCACCCAGAGGTGAATGTGTGGTGATGATTATTAAAAACTTTAAGCGAGACATCACTTCTAAATACAGTAGCCTGCTGGTGCGCCTTTATCACCACTCATCTGACTGTCATTATGACTAAACATTTCCCTCTTATCCGAAAACTATAGAACGCACAGGCTGTCTGAACAGAGGTCCGCTGGTTTAGCCGCGGAGCAGCGTCCTCGAATTCCGCACGGAGATGGCACAGATTCATGGCGCGTAAAAAGTCAGTGAGAGAGTTAGATTACGATAGTAGCCTATGGCCACGTAGAAAAATTGACTGCCAGGCTCATATTAAAAGTCGTATTACTGAGTTAACTTAGAGGAAGAACGTTGAACTGTACACGGAGCTGATCAGTCTGCAGTGCGCAACGCTGAAGGGTAAATACTCGTCTTTTCGTTTGTAAACATGTTATCATTTTAGAATGCTTGGCACCGAAATACCTGAAGATGACAGTATTTCCATCAAAGAGACTCTGTGTGTTTGTGACAACATATTCATGTGAGCAGGTTTTACCTGTGATAAATGAAATAAAACAAACTAATAAGTCTTTTTTTCTTTTTTCAACAGTGCTAAATCGTGAAGCATCAGCTCTGTCTGCTATGACAAGAGAGCTCAGCCCATCACTGGATGAAGACGCTGTCCCACAAGATCCACCTTCACCAGAGGGGCGTGAAATGGGGAAAGACGGCACAGTGTGGACTGTTATACAGTCGGGTGAAAACAGAGGAAGGCGACAGGGTCAAAATGTCCTGTCAGAAGCTGCAGGCCCGACAGCGCACGCCAAGCGCAACACTGAAGACGCACTCACCGCTTTTCTGTGTTTGGTTGATGGTGGCATGTTGAAGCACATCAGGGACCGCACTGTTGCAGAGGCACACAGAGTTAAGGAGGAAACTGCATGGGATATGACAGTCGATGAGCTAAAGGCCTTCATTGCTCTTGTCTATATCCGTGGCGCACAGGGTGGAAAAAGCATGGACTTGCCCAGCTTTTGGTCGGCCGACTGGGGCTATGCATTTTTCAGGGAGGACCATGTCCCGAAAAACAGATTCAAGGAAATCACGCGGTTCCTGCGTTTCAACAAAAAAAAGAGAGCAAACGCACACGCCTGCAAGAGAGCAAGTTTGCCCCGGTGTCCGAGGTCTGGGAAAAATTCATCAAGAACAGCATCGCTTGCTACAAACCCGGTGCCGACATTACTGTTGATGAGCAGCTCTTCCCTACAAAATCAAGGTGCAGCTTCATCCAATACATCGCAAGCAGACCTGACAAATTCGGCATAAAGTTCTGGCTCGCTGCTGACGTGGATACAAAGGATATGGTGAACGGTGCGCCATGTCTGGGCAAAGATGAGACGCGTAGACCAGGTCAACGACTAGGAGACAGTGTGGTGTTAAGGATGTGTTGAGCCTTATCTGGGGAAGGGGCGGAACATCGCCACCGATAACTTTTTTTACTTCCCTCGACCTGGCCAAGGCACTACAGGCCAAAAAAAAAAACAGTCTGGTCGGCACAGTGAATAAGAGCAGACGAGAGCTGCCCCCATGCGCAAAGGAGCAAAGGGCACTGTTCACAACGGAGGTGCTGAAACATGACAACGCAACGCTCACAATTTATCAATGCAAAGCAAGAAAAAACGTGTGCATTCTCAGCACTGTCCACCCAGCTGTTGCCATCACAAGTGGCCAAAAGGCTAAACCGGAGACAATCATGTACTACAACAGAACCAAGGTGGGAGTAGATGTGCTTGACCAAATGGCGAGGAAATACTCCGTGAAAGCAGGCACACGCCGATGGCCAGTGGCTGTCTTTTACAATATTCTTGACACTGGCTGCTATAAATGCTTCCATCCTGTTCAAGCAGTGCACGACTGAGAGGATGTCACGGAGGAACTTTATCATGCGGCTCGCAAATGAACTTCGCTCCAACCACACGAGAGCAAAAGGCACACAGACGGTGCGACAAGAGCCAGGGGTCAGGCAGGAGCCGCAACAAATGGAGAGGAGACGGCAGTGCCAAATTCGGAAACACTGCAAGAAAAATAAAACAAGGGACACTTGTAACAAATGTCAAAAGGTAGTGTGTGGGAGCTGCACATGGAAGGTGGCGGTAACCTGTGTTAACTGCGAGCAGCTAATTATTTAGCAGCTGCGTGTTTATCCCCCTAAATAACCCCTCTCCGCCTAAGTGATCTGGTGAATCTGCGTTTTCATGTTTACATTTTTGTTATGGAAATTGATGCTGATTTATAAATTATTTCACCCTAATATCCAATTAAATTTTTTTTTAATGCACAAAGAAAATAATATAATATTTATGTAATCCAAGTTTGTGTCTGTAAATAAAACGGCTGTTTCCGTGGTTTTGTCGATAAACTATTAAAATTTCAAATGAATTAGAATTTAAATGTTTGTGTCCTGAAGTTTATTATACCTTTCACAACATTACAGATCCATTTATTCTTATATTTGATATTGATTATTGAAATAATATGCAAATAATTTGTAAACAGTCAAAATGACCGCTATGGCCTTTCTAGTAGTGATAGAATGCCGGTCTTTCTATTTCACACACAGGCTGAAATATACACATGCGCAAACAGGATCCTATGGACATGAGCTACTGCCTACCACAGCAACAAGAGAAAAGACCAGGGAGCCCATGACTGGTTCATTTAGGAGTTTTCGATTTTTTACAGTTAGCCGAATTTGTACCAAAGCGAGACCACTGGTGACCCCAGCCCCATGGTTAGAGTGCAAAAGGGGGCGTGTGTAAATGGCTGTCTGTCACCATATATATATATATACAGTATATATAAGCTCTGTGATTGACTGGGGACCTGTACAGGCTTTACCCCACCTCTAACCCAAAAATGACCATTACTAGTCAAAGCCTGTAGCCTACTGTATGCTATTAATAAAAGGTTTGAATATTGTTCCACATTCAAATTGTGGATACATCTTTACAAGAAGGCAATCATGTCCCCACCCACACACACAGACACACATATATACAAACACATATTTCTATAGAAACCAGCACTCAAAGAAAAGAAAAATGTCTTGCACTTTTAGTTCGGTCTAAAAGTGCTGGTTCGATAGAGTGCAGCTCGGCTAAGAGGCTTTTCATTGATCCGACTGCCGCAACTTGAAAGAAAGCAGAAACATGTTGATGTTAGCTTCAGAGGGGGAGAGCAGAGGAGGCTGAATAAGCAGAGATGGTAATAGTCAGATCGTTCTGAGGCTGAAGAGATGAGTACACGGCCAGAGGAAAAGATGAGTTTGTTCTGTCTGTTGACCTTAGCTAAAATGAAGAATCTTTATACATCAAAGTCCCTCTTTGGTCATTTTTTGTTTTGAATACATTGCTAAAGGTTACGTGTAGATTCTAAACTAAGACTCCACGAAGCCAAGAACTTTACCTGATACAATCATGTTAATATATATATGTACACTCAGATTAAACCAATCATCTTGCTTGGATGTTTTGTAATGTAATTTGTCTTTGACATCTAGACTCTGACCCTGTCCCTCAAGGTGGTCAAAACATGTTTTTTTGTAACAAGTTGTGACAAGAGGTGAGAAGTGTTTCCTCTCCTACTGTTAAAAGTATTTATGCTATAAGCTGAGATGATTGTGTCCTACCCTCAGCTCCATGTTGTCTCTATTAAGGGACATGGATAGAAACAATTAGCTTTCAGGTGCATACCAGAAACAATAACTACCAGGCAGCACCACAAGCTCTCTCATGAGCATGAGAAATCATGTCTCCATGTGCTCACAGGAAGGTTCTTTACTGATAATAAGTTCTGGTGCTCATGAGAAAATATTACCTGTTCACATTTCCCAGATTTTTTTTTCTCATGAGTACCTGAAATGTTTTTCCGGCTCAGGGAATAGTTTCTGGTACTCTGGTGCGCATTAGAAGATTTTATTTTTGCCCATTTTCCCGAAGGCAGTGTTTCTCAATCCTGGTCCTGGGGACCCACTGCCCTGCATGTTTTAAATGTTTGCCTCTCCCAGAACACCTGATTCAAATGAACTGGTCATTATCAGGCTTCTTTATGAGCTGATCATAATAATGGACTGTAATTAAATCGGACTTACCCATATATGGGGTATACATACAAAACAATGGTTATCAATACATAAAGCACATCACACCTAATGTCAGCCCTGCAGATGAGAACCCAATTACTAACCAGCATCCACTACAGTACTGCGTCAGTAAATAATTCACTGTATGTAAGGTTCACATGTTAAGCACACTGAGCTAATGACTGGAGTTATTTGAAGCATTATGCAAAGTAAAGCTGGACAAGACCTGTCAACAGAGAGAAAATCAATGCGAATGCTTGCCAGTGTGAGGGAATTTTAATGAAGAAAAGAACATATCTTTGCTTAAACTAGGATCTGGAGACACACTTGAGCTCACATCAAGGCCACAGCAAATCATTACCATATTAAATAGGCACACTATTTGAATTTTATTAAGAGTATAGGAGCTTAAATGGATGCAGGATACAGCCAGAGAACATAATCTTATTTCCAGCCATGCTGAGTGCATTTGCTACTGTATAAGGTTTCATAACATGATTAGCATGCAAGCTGTTTTCAATAGTGCAGCAACATTCAGAGGGAGAGCACTGGAGGTCTTTCACACTGTAAAAGACATTTAGAAGTCAATGTCATCTTGTCTATTTATCTCAACACAAAACAAAAAATACTCAAATTCGTATCTTGCATCATAATCCTTTCTTCAGAAATGTCTGAAAAGGGACTTGAATCTCAAGGTCTTTTCTCCGTTGTTGTGTCCTCCACCACCACGTGTGGGCGTCTATTTATTCTTTGACATCTCCCTTTGGAGTTGTCCGTCTCTATCTATGACGGGGTTAATGAGACGGCAGCACGGAGGCCAGCCACCGCTCTACTGTTCCTTATTTATGCTAAATCTTAATGTACTCAGTGTGCCTAGGCATTATTTAACACCATGCCCTTGGGCTGCTACTGTGTCTTTATTCCATTCACCAAGGTGGCAGGAGGTCAGGGACTGCTCTGAGCTTCTGAGTCACACAGAGAGCAGAAAGAAGCACTCCTCTGTCTCCTCCTCCACCTCCTCTGTGCATTCTTGTCTCCTGTCCTCCTCCCTCACTTTTCTCCCTCTCTTCATTCAGATAGCTGCTGATAAGGTGTGATTAATGAGGGCACGCTACATGCCAAGAATGAGAACATCTGTCTATGATTTATTCTTTTGTTTTCTTTTTTCCTGCTTGTTGTGTGTGTGTGCATGTGTGTGTGTGTGTGTGTGCGTGCATGGTCTACATGTGAGAGGAAGACCACCTGTACACCTTCCCCGTTGACATCGCAGGGGATTACTTGCAAAGCTGAGTTCAATGAGATGCAACATGTGACAAATTGTGCCCACAGAGGATTTGAGAGGAAGGGGTGATGTTGTCACATGAAGAAAAAGTGCAGGTTTGGTTAAAGTTAAAAGATAAAGTTGTTTTTTATCTTGAGCATTTACGGTGAAGTTAATGCAGGCTAGCTCGTCTGCCTTGTTTGCAGTCGTTATGCGAAGCTAAGCTAATGCACCGTACCTTCACGAGTTTTCTCAGGGATTAGTTATGATATTTTAACCCTTTCCTCTAACTTTCTGCATCAAAACATTTATTGACCCAAATTATGGACTGGTACTTTTTCCCCCCTCAGATGTATGAGTAGTGGCAACGAAGCAGTTAATAGCAGAGCTGGACGTGACAGAAAATAACATTTCTTCTCAGCTGCTACACACTGTGTGATTTTGATAGTAACTGTTATGTCTTTCCACAAGAGAAAGTGTACATAGTGTATATTCCTAGTATTATTGTATAAATAGTGTATCTTTCTTCTTAAATTTAATTAATCTAAATAGGTTTGTTTTTAACTTTTTTGCTATTTTTGTGGATTCTACTCCTCTTTTTTTTTTTTAGCTGTTGTAACAACCAAATTTCGCCAAACTGGGGGATGGATAATTAATTATCTTTAAATACATCAAATATCATTGCTCATTTGAAAAACAGACATGAAAAATCAAGAAGTAATAAAACAAACATCAGAATCTGCAATCGGCTAAATTGTTTAAATTAACATTGGGATTGTTCCTGTATTTTCTTTTTTTTTTCATTTTGAGCCAATGATCTCCTTAACATAAATTGTGGACTGACCAACAGTCAGCCATTGTTCCTGGTGGTCAATGATCATAAGACCTCCAGGGGAATCCAAAAAGTTTATAGTCCTTCCCAACAGGTGGAGAAAATTCACATTTCAAACCATCTCTCTTCATTCATATAGGGCTGTTCACATGACAGTAATAATGAGTGAACAATCAAAGACGAGATCTACGGAGAAAAGTTCAAATTTAACCGTTTAGCCTGTTGAGGTGGTCCTTAACTGTTGCTGCTCTAAAAAGGTATAAAGATTTCCGTAAATGGGAGAACTAAGGGGATGGGACTGTGCTGTGTTTGTGTGTCCTCATACTGTTTTCTGAATTATAAGATGTTGCTTTTGCTCTAACAGAGCAAATTTTCTTTTTTGGTTTTTCTGAATCAAAGCACTATGGTCATATAGTTGGGCTACTTTGTGAGCGTATAAAGTGATCTCTGAATAAAAAAAGAACTGCTGCACTTTTCAAACCATCTGGCTTAATCCTGCAGGAAAACCTACAAGGACAAGATTATAAGCCGTTAACAGTATACTGGCTGGTATACTAATGTGCTTTAATCCTTTCCTGTTTTGTCATGTACCAATAGGTTTCTGTATTCCACTAAGCTTCACATCCTTTGTTGCTTTGAACATGACGTCACAGCAGATTCAGATGCTGGTAATATAAATGATCTTCTGTATTCGCTGCATTGTTTGTGTTGCATTCGGCCTTGAATCATTGTCAGCAAGTGCCATCAGGTTATTTGCGAGCATGTTTCTGACAGGTGCCTCGTTCTGGCGCATTTGCTTTCCCTCCAAACAATGCCGAGACTCTCTGCAAGTATACAACTCTTGTACTTTTTTTTTTTCTTCTCTCTGCACTGCCTCGCTGTAAAATTGGCAAATTCCCCATGCTTTCACTTAAAATGTCCCCTACTGGAAATGAGAGACATAAATCACCGTGCATGTCTGGCACCAACGTGCCCGCTGTGTCACATCAGCTTGAATTTTTTACAACATGGAAGGAAAGCGGCAGGCCCGTTGACACTTTCCAGCCTGGGAGCTACTGTTAGTCAACCACTCATATCCATTTTTAATGAGCTCTCAGCCATGATATAGTGTAATTTCACCTCCAGGACCCAGTGACGCTATTTACTGTTAACGAGAAACAGCACAGCACCGGCCAAATTCTTCCCGATTGGAGCGTTTATGAAATTCACAGGTTTATGACTTGGACAGGGTGTGTGTGTGTGTTCTGTATTTGAATGTGTGTGTGCGCTTTCTTACAGCATTGTGAAACTGAAACACCTCTGTCGCTGGCTTTTGTTTGAACACATTTAGATTTCATATGTATAAGCACCGATGAAAGCTAAAAGGCCATGCCATGTCACATTGAATACTACTTATCTTCGATCACAGCTTAGTATGAGTAATGATGAGCTTAGGTGGAGAAAAAAAAACAACTTCTGCCACATTCTTCCATGCACCTACATTCACATACTCTAAAACGGAGACAAACATACAGGTTACCAACCTGCCCCTCAGGATCTTGTGTTATCCACTCGCATCCTTCAGAAGCTTTTTTTAAGATTAGTGTTTTTCCCAAGGATGCATTGATTTGTAAGACAGCAGGAGCCGGAGATCAAACTACAGACCTTTCAATGTGAGGTCGACCTGTTCTATCTTTGAACCACAGCCACCTTCAAAGCAGCTGGATAAAGAAAAACGTAAGAAAAATAATTATAAAATGCAGTTGTTTTTATTTAGACCTGTCGTGTTTTTACCGCCTCTCAATGTGTTTCATGTCGAGCTCTGGCTGTTTCATTACATGCAATTAGAAGCTTGGGTTGGTTTGGGTTATGCATCATTTTGTTGTGATGATGATCATTTTAACTGTTAGGTTTTCAGCTGGAAAATGGGATCTGTGTTTATCAGCCATGTGAGTCTGGAGTAAATGGAGTTGGCAAAATTAAACTTTAAATTGAGTGAACAAAATTCACCAACTAAACATGTAATGGGAAATACTTTTAAATTTATTTTTTACGCTCTGACTCTCTCTCTCTCTCTCTCTTTGATTTTATTTTAGCCTCGCTGTATGTCCAAAACATGTTGTGATTTATTTTCTCTCAAAAATAATTGTTCTACATATCTTTACAGATTTATTGAACTCTTAATAGTTCACTGGAAAGAATGCCAGATGTGTGCCAGATTATTTTAATACATTTTAGACTTTTAGACAGCAGCCATTATCCATAAAATAATAAGATCTGCAGCTTTTTCACTGTGGAGTAGACAGTGACAAAGACGATTAACAACATAAAGCATACCATTAAACATCCATTATTTCTGGGGGTTTTTTAGAAGTTATTTTTTGGGCCTCTTTGCGTTTATTGGATAGGACAGCTGAAGAGAGAGCAGGGGACGACATGAAGCAGAGGAACAGGGTCAGACTCGAACAGAGCCACCCTATTGGGGCGTGCATTACAACCGCCAAGCTATCAGCGCTCAATTTCTGATTTTGGTGTATGACACATTCTTTTATGACAAGTGGCTAAGGTCATACCTATTATTATTCTCATCACGGACACTTTGTTGTCAGGGTTAATGAGACAAAGCTTTTAAAACTCATAGCATGCCTTTAACAGACATGTTAATTTACATTTTAGCCTAAACTCTTTTTCAATAACTAAGTAATCATTATTTGTATAACAAGTGTTATCTCAAGACGCTTTACAAAAGAGCATATGGAATAATATGCAGGAAGGATTTCTCATTTGTGTTTGTTTTCCTCACGTTCCTGTTGTCCATACTTCCATGCCGCGGAGGTGGAGGTCGGAACAGGCCGTGCATGAATGAGGACGGTGGGGGTTTTGGGGACGACAAAGTCCGATAGTGAAGGCTAATTGTTAGCTGGTGGTTGGGGTGACACAGTCCGATGGTGAAGGCTGAGCGTTAGCTGGTGGTTGGGGCGACACAGTCCGATGGTGAGGGCTAATTGTTAGCTGGTGGTTGGGGCGACACAGTCCGATGGTGAAGGCTAATTGTTAGCTGGTGGTTGGGGCGACACAGTCCGATGGTGAAGGCTAAGCGTTAGCTGGTGGTTGGGGCGACACAGTCCGATGGTGAAGGCTAAGTGTTAGCTGGTGGTTGGGGCGACACAGTCCGATGGTGAAGGCTAAGTGTTAGCTGGTGGTTGGGGCGACACAGTCCGATGGTGAAGGCTGAGCATCAGGCGGTGGTTGAGGGACGACACAGTCCGATGGCAGTAATTTCCTTTTTAACAATGTTTTAAATGAACCTTTTCAAGATCTTTTAATCCAGGACCATGACATCATAGGACCATCACACCGCCCTTTCTTTGCAGTCGATTAGGATCAGGATATGCAATTCAAAAATGTGTGATGCAGCTATTGTAATTGCACTATTGCTACGTTTGCAATGGCTTAATCTGTTGAACAGCTCAGGGTCCCTCAGGTAAAAGGTGTACCAAGGAATCATTCTTTAAAACAAATTTGATATTGTTCCTTTTCTTTACTTCTGTGTTCACATTCCCACAGAAATAATGATTGTTTATGATCATTGTAATGCTATGTGAGCATTATTGTCCATGAAAACAACTTGAGATACATGAAATTAACTTTAAAAGAAACAAGCTTTTTGACTTCCAAAACTGCTTTTTTACTTCTTCTAGACTTTTTTATATAGAATAGTACAAGACTGGGGATTTGTAAAAGTTTAGTCACAGCCAGTGTGGAATGAAGTGATTGTCATGGTGACAAATAGCATCACAGTGTACATGTTTCTTGGGTGCATTCAATTATAGACAAATTAAAATAATCTTAGCACGAGTTGTAATGAAAGTATTTTAATAAAATAAATAACTGATCTAAAGAATGTACTGGGTTAAAAGTGTTTTTAAATGCGTTGCATGTAAATGATGAACAGCACTATTTAAACATGCAGTGAAAAGCTCTACAACTGTCAATTCCTTTCTCACGGCCCCTTAAATGACACTCAAGTTATTTGTGACTCTTAACATACCTGCAACTCTTATGTAATTTGTGACTCTTAACATACCTGCAACTCTCATGTAACAGCAATAAGGTTTCTATCAAGGTCCCGCACTGGAGGTAAAACACATTTATTTCTTACCTTTGCTGTTTTCTTTCATGCATCTGACAGCTGGCATTTTGTCATTGATGCTAACAGCTCTACCTGAGGCAAACACAAATCACATCTCTAAAGAGCCAACAATGGAGCAGGGCTTTCATAGCTCCAAGGATTTCCTCTCTCTGGTAGTCACGGCCAACAGGCAAACATTCTTGTCAGAGAGGATGGGATGGACTGTGTGGAATGGAGGGTGGAGGATGGATGGGGGTGACTGGATAAATCTGTGGTATGCATTAAACCTTTCAGAAGGTGTAAAACTCTGCACAAAACATTCCACTGCAACAACTTGCTGGCATTTACTGAGTAGCGGCTTACTCTTTCTGCCTTTGTGTGTGTGCTTCTGAATAACCTTGTGGCACACGGCGGGTTCAGCCAAAGCAAACACATTTAGAGAGTGAGTAAGGGGTGTAGGGTGAGCACTTAAAACACAGAGAAAAGGACAACTTTTAAAGTTTTCTCCTTTTTTTTTTTTTGAAGCTGTGGTTATTATGCCAGGGAGGCAAATTAGGCCCTGTTTGCTTTTCAGATGGAGGCAGACTGACCTTTTGGAAGAGTGGATGGAATTGGTCAAAGTTTGAGTAAATGTGCATGGATGATCATGATTCATTTGTGAAGCTGTTCTCTATGTCGTCAACTCTTACAGCCAGCTATTGATTGGAAAACACGACAATAACAGCCATGCTTGCATGAGGCTTTACCTAAGCCAGTGATTCCCAGAGTGTGTGTGCGCGCATGTGTGTGTGTGTGTGTGGGGGGGTCAATGAAAAACTGTTTTGCACTGCCAGAAAGGCATGGCATATTTTGTGAGAGGTGAGAGGACTTCCAGATAGATAAAGCTAACAATGAAACTTAACCAGACGTTACAACTACTAAAACAAAGAAAAGACAATATAAGTTATATTTCACCCTACAGATCAGGCACATACCTAGGCATAGCTGTAGTTAGAACCAGATTCTACCACAAGCATACTAATACAGTATATTCAAAATCACTAAATAAACACTGGGTTGCTTAACAGGCATGTTTACCACGATCACCTTCTTGGGTTGGTGGAATGCTGGGAGGTTAAGAGCAATGCTATCATGTTTTACGGAAGCCATTAAAAATTGGACATTTGCCAGAAAATAATAATTCTGAAGGATTCAAAGTCTGCTCTCTATGGGAATAAATTTGGTGCGATTAACACCAAAGTTTAGTATTCATACATCAAGCATTAAGATTTGATCAAAACACCCTAACTGCACAGCTACAGAGAGTATTTTGTTTGAGTGAGGGTACGCTCAGATCACTGAAAACGTTTTCTTAATCACTATTTAGTTCTTGCCTAAATTGCAGGAATTTATTTTTTACTTGAAATGCATTCAACAAACTTTACCTCAGACAAAACTTTTAGACATCTTAGTCTTCATCAAACCAGATGGACAGTACTGGTTCCTTGTGCAAACCATCAACAGACTGTAAAACAAGGCTACTAGAGTGAGGAACTCTAATGCAACACACTGACCCCAAATGTTCCACATTGCCACTCTATAGTCAATGACTGCGTTTCCACAGCGAGCGCCGCGTCTATCTCTGGATTGTGCCAGCAGACTACTACAGTCTGCTCCGTTTCAAATACGCTGCAAGTCTATTTACGACAGAGTACGCTGCAGGCATGCTTTAAGCTGGACAGAGTAAAACAACCCAGGACAGGAAGTCAGACAAGGAAACGCACAGAGCTTTAAGTCAATTTCAAAATAAAGCACAATATACAGACTCACAATTGTATTTTCCATCACTCTATCAATGTTGCCTCAAAACAGGCACCAAACAAAAACAACAGATCATCCTCAGAAATGGCTCATGGCTGCGCTCACTTTCCAGAAACAGAGCCAGTGGGGCTGGCCCCGAGCCATCCAATGGGGCAATGGCCTTATGGTGCCCGAGCGGGGAGTATGTGGACATTTTTTGCGTTGCAACAAAGTGACCAAACAAAACCCATAACACAAAACTGGGTTGCTCTATGAGACAAGAGAGCAGATACACTCGACAGGACGACATTCAATCTGTCAATATGCACTAACATTGTTATTATTACAATTTGTTCAACAATATTGTTGCAGGGCCACAAAGCCGACAGATAAGATGCAGGAGACTATGAAGAGGATATCTGATAGAAAGAAAAAAAATGTCTCGGAGCTTGAAGTGGGGGAAGGGGGGTGTGATGGTGAAGGACAGAAGTGGAAGTGAAGAGAAAGAGAGAGAGAGAGAGAGGCAAAGATCTAAATCAAAGGCAGCTGAACACAAGGGCGAGAGATGGAGAATGACAAAGACGGAGAGAGAAAGAGAAAGGGGGGAGGGCTGTGTGTGGGGGTGACAGAAGGGTGGAGAGAGAGAGAGGGAGGAGGACAAAGGGAGAGGGACGGTGGGGAGAGGAGCTGAGAGCTTTATTAAGTCGCCTGTGAGTGTCCTTTCTCTGGCCTCGCTGACTCCTCTGCTAAGCTTCATTCCTCACTCCTGTTTATTACAAAGTCTGGGATAACGGTCACACACACGTACACCCTCCCTCTTTTGTGTGTGTGGATGTGAATGTGTGTGAGACAGCTTTCACCCGGTGCCTTTGCTGGGCAGAAAAAGAGAAGTGAAGCTGATGTGGACTGTCCCCCGACCCCCCGCCTCCGTCCCTCCTTTCAAAGTTGAGACTGAGGAGAGGTTTTCACCGGGTGAACCTGCTCCTGCTGATACTCATCACATCTGATGCAGCAGGATAGACTGCGGTGTTTCTCTTCTATTGTCCCACCCCATCATGTTTCTGACAACCCACTGACAGTGATGAGGACACTGATAGAGATGATTGATTAAAAACACTAAAAGTAGCTAAATAACACACAAAGGTAATCCAATGGCACACTTGTGGTGCTAATACATTTTTTTTTAAATTAAATTCTATTTACTGTTTATGGTTTCAACTCATTAAGAATTGTGGAAAAAATTTAATTGCACATCAAGCAGCATGTTTAAAACAACCCAGATACAATTCAAGCAGCATTGAAAAAGATATTAAAACAGGTTACTAGGTGGAACTATGAATTTTACTTAATTTGACTTAAACTTGTATAGTGATTTTCTGACTATTCAAAGAGCTGTTACACTGCAGATCACACCTACCCATTCACGCACTGATGGCAGAGGCTGCTATTTAAAGTTACCATCAGAAGTAACTAATCCCATTCATACACAGTCATACAGGGAGCAACTTAAGCGTCTCGTCCGAGGACCATTAGAAATGTGGCTGCAGGAGCTGGGGATCGAACCCCCAACCTTCTGGCAATTATATTTTTCTGACATACTGAGAATTTGTCTGATCTCCATTCAAACAAACAGGCATCATGTCATTTTGGTCTCAGTTCTGTCACACTGCTTTTCAAAGTAACACACCAACTTGACACACCCCCTTATTATGAATATCTCTTATCTTTCATAAAATAAAAAACAGATGACCTCCCCAAGTAAAGTGCATGCCAATAAAGACTTAGAATATTCCGACCAAATGTGTTGGGATTTTTCTTCCAATGGGCGTGTATGAGACTTCCTTTGCTTTTGCAGCCAGCATCAAGTGGACAGTTTTTATTTCCAATTCCACATGGGGCTTCATTTTTCAACACCCAAGGTTGCTGCTTGTTTTTTATCCAATGATATCAAAAACTAAATTACTGTACATAGTTTCAACAGGCTTCATAGGCAAAAGAAAAGAAAAAACACATAACAGAAAACATGCAATGCAAAGCAGTTAAGATGATCAATTCAAAAGGAAAGTGAAGAAATAAACTGGAGTCGATCGGCTTCTCCTTCACACGTCCTAATTATTGTCATTATTGCTTATGATGCTCTCGAGATGCGCTTGATGCTGCGATAGATATAAATCATGTTGTTTCTCATTTACTCACAACGCGTTGAACAACTTGTCCTAGCTATGAAAATGTAACAAGTGCAGTAACATGTTTTGCTTCTGGAACAGTTTTGCTTTTAATTGATTTTAATGACAGATATGAAAAAAAGTTGCTGAATTAAAACCGGTGCTGAATATACCCAATCGTCCTCAACACATGTTCAACACAGATCCAGAACGTGGCCACATCATTTCACAGAAGAAAAGTTCATAACAACAGTGTACATTATGTATGAAGTTTCTTTGTTACTTTTAATGACAAGTTAGAACTGAAGTTAAAATAGAATTAATTTGTCTGGAACACTGTCTCTGCTGCTGTTAGGGGATTGGCACGCTCACTGCACACATCATCCAACAGCAACTTTCGACACGCACCGTGTCATCCGTATGCAACCGGCCACCATGGCAACACTGAAAATCCCCCCCCCCGTTAACTGGTCTAAAAACGTAAGGTGATTATCGGCAGCTGTTTGCTTTCCGACATCCCCACCCCCACCCTTCAGCACAGCTCGCAGTTAAGCTCTGTGAACATTACTTCCCTCTAATTAAGTTTGTTTATAAGGGATATTAAGTTTAGGGGGTGCGTAGGTGTAAGTAACCTTCACATAGTACAGAGGAGAGAAGGAGACAGAGGCATCTTGCTCACTATTGTGTGAGGCATGAACGCTGATGGGGAATGAGAGGGTATGTGTAAATAGTGGTGGTGGTGGTGGGGGGCAGAGTACTATTTACGAACATATACACCCACCAAAGACACCTACAGCACACCTCATGAATCCTTGGTTTGAGAGAGCTGCTGTCTGGGGTATAAAAATAAATCTGCGTGATGAAAGTGGCAAACATTTCATTAAGAAGGCAAGCAAACTTCAGTCTTCTTTCTTCTTTTCTCTTGTTCTATTACTTCACAAAGGATGTCTGATTAAAGGTTAGAATTGTACAAAAGTTCATCATCGAGAAATCCCCGAGTGTTATGGCTGTATCTGACTAAAATTACTTCATTCATTTTTTCTGAGTCTGTCTGTCTTGTAAATTAAGCACGCCTCATAATTACGTACAGCCTTTAATGTGTTGTATTACAACGTTATGTACAAGAGGTACCGCGCTCAGGCCCGGTTAGTCCTGGAGCAGTGTGAGTGCAGGCCAGTGATAATTGATGATTCTAGGTGCACCTTTTCTTCCAGACAATTTAAAACGAAGTACATCAAGTAAAAGTGAAGTGAGTAATACAAGTGTCTTGTTAAACAAGTTTCCTCTTATTGATAATGAAGTCTCCTTGGTAATCAAACTATTATGAATGAACACTATAATATTGCATCTGCCAGAGAACAATAGGATTGGCAGGTCCGCAATTGGCACCTTGACCTCTTCACAGATGAGATCAGGTTCACTCTGAGCACATGACTTATGCCAAGCATGAGCGCTGTGGTCAATGTAACATGATCCAGCATGACTGGTTGAACAGTTGGTCTGTGATGGTGTGGAGAGGCATAACCTTGGTGGGTCCCACAGACCTCCATGTAATCGCCAACTATATCCTGAAAGCGGTTTGGTATTGGAATGAAATCCTCAGAGGGATTTCCAGATCTTAATCTGGTACAGTGGCCCTTTGGTTCCTACTGGTGTAGGACAATGCCCTGTCTCATGTGGCCAGAGTGTTTAAGCCGTCCCTGGATGACGAAGGCATTGTGTGTGATACAAATTTGATTAAATAATGTATAACAGCGACACTTCAACTTTTTGGGGGCTAAATGAAGTAATAAGGGAACTTAAAGGAAAAGAAAAGGGTAAAAGATTAAAAAGTCTAAAGTCAGACACAGGGGAGAAAACTATTTTCATCACCACAACTGCTTCTCTTTTCTTCTCACTTGACCCTGAAGCGGTTTCAGACAGCGCAGTCCTCCCACCAACTCCTTTGTTGGTGGGAGACTTGGCTGAGGGGACCAGAGCACTAAACATAAACAGCACCTGCATCTTAAATGTTTCCAGAGGCCTCCCATCATGTTGAGGGACGACAGCAGCGCTCCCTTTAGTACCGTGATCACGCCACTTCCTCACTCATCTTCATTTAGACCACTTAGAAACTCACTTAGTCATCTTGCCCTCCCATCATCTCCGCATTAGAGTGAGCCCAACACTGGGGGAAGTTCTGTTCTCAAGCTGGGTTGTAAATGAGTGTCACTGATGAGAAGTTGATGTACTGGTTCTCAGCTGCAATAGTGTGTGAGAATTTGTGAATGTGTGTCTGTTCCTGCACTTATCTCCATTAATGCTGATTATAAAGGCCTCAAAGGAATCTTATTATTTTCGCTTGCATCTTGTAGTAGAGGGTCTTGTTAAGTGGGATCTGCATTCAAGTTTCAATCAGAAATTTCAAGCTGCTAACAACAATATGATGAACAGGAACTTGTAGTTGTAGAATTAGAGGCACATGCCATCTACTGTTCATTGTTATAGTCCTTAAATCTGTCTCATGGTGTACCTTCAATGTGGTGCTGAGTCAGCGCTTGTAGTGTGTGTGTGTGTGGGGGGTAAAGAAAGGGATAATTATACAAATGTAGTACTTTTTAACACCATGCACCCATTAGGCAGAATCTCTATCTGCAAGTTTTCTGACACTTTGATAAAAAAAAAAAAAAAAAAAAAAAAAAACCTTTTTATGCGTCCTCAACAGGAGATGCTCTGTATGTCAAACTGAAAGTTGAGTTATTACCACATGGGCGATAAATAAACCCTCACAACATTCAACACAGAAGTTCTCTGACTTTTTTCGGCCGATGTGAGTAATTGTTAGAGAGCTAATTATTGCACAACACAAAAACATGTTTTGTTTTGACAGTACCCAAAGACTTCTTAATGACCTCACACTATGTCCACCCACTGTATCACACGTGCTAATGTGTGTAACCTGCTGCTGAAATCTCTCCCAGTATACACAAGGTGACATATAGCCTCTCAGCTGTATGTACAGTATGTGAAAAATGCTGCAGAGAGCAGTTAATTAAACACCCTGGAGCAAAGACAAGGCAAGCATAATTCTCATTTGGACTGTGTGTTGAATGAACTTAAAGCAGTTGTCAGGTCCAAGGCCGACAACAGTCTGCTGTGATTCACTAACAAAACCAGATCAACTCTGGGGAGATGATTTCAAACTACACAACTTGTTTCTCAAAGCACTCATCAGGTGTTTCAGAAGAGCTGCAGTTACAGTAGTAGAAATAAATATTAATGCACAAAGCCGATGTCACCTATCTGTTACTGCAGGGGGCTTTGGAGTCCCATGGCTGAAAATCATGTCTCAACTTAACTTTCAGTCAACCTAAAGTGGGGTACACACTACCAGATAATCGGGCCGATTTTGGGCCCGATTCCCCCTTCCGACAAAAGTCAGCAAATAGGCCCGACTTTTTTGTCATTTTTTGTTTACTCTTAAATCGCGTCTGACCGCGCGAGATTACACTTTTTGATAGTGGAGACTCTGGTTGTCGGTGAATGAATCGGTTAGTGTGTGGTGTGTTGAGTTGATCGTCTCGTTGCTCACCACACACTGAGATCTGAACTGTTAATCGGTCAGGATTGTTGTCATGTGTGGGGTCTCTCACGTTATCAAAATCGTGGAGTGTGTACCAGACATTATGACAATCTTACCCCCCCAATCCCCACATACTCCTTGCGCGCCACGGTCCGTCACCGTTGCGCACTACGCCCTTGTTCGCTGCCACTCTAGTCAATCATCGTGATTCCCCAGAAAGCGCCATGCTCCACCAGCGGCACCACGCCCTGCTCCGATTCAAATACGCTGCTAGTCCATTTTTCGACGCAGTACGCTGCAGGTTTGAGGTCAGACCAGGAAAGGCACAGAGCATCGGTCAATTTCAAAATAAAACAATTTACTGATTGAGGTCGTATTTTTCATCACTTTATCAACATGACATCAAAACAAGCACATCATCCACACAAATCATCCTCATGACAGACAAGATAGTAGAACTGAATATAAGCAGATGCAGATGATTTAAAAAATAAACAACAACATTGACTAGAGGTCACTTCCTCACACTCTCTGTCAAGGACACACACACACACACCTTGGTTTCAGTATAATCAGTTTAAGCAGGGTATCAGCCCACTCCGTTAGCGTACTTTGATGTCCATTATTTTCCTTTTTACTTCCACCACTTATCAGGAACTTAAGCATGTTCTCATTAACCTTGTGCTCTAATTGCTAATCATAATCACATGGTTCCTCACTTTGACAACACCTCTGGGACACAGTGCATATGTCAAATTCAATTTTTAACAACAGGCAAATGAAGCCGCTGGAAAAAAAAATAAAACAACATCTAAAATAAATCAATAATTAAGATGAAGCGTTCGCCTGTTTATTCTCATTAGGAACTTGATTAGGTATGCATAATCACATCAAGGGAGGTAGATCGAGATGTTGAGTAATTGTTGAGACATGACAGCGGACTTTGAGGGGACGACTTGTGGGGTTTAGTGTGAGCAGTGATGGTGTGAAGTGGCCTTCACACAATCTGTCGTGTGAAATCTCGTTTGAGAACGAACAGGTTTCAGCAGGAGTGAGGAGAGCGGCAGTTGAGGATAACAATCAGTCAATCAAGTCACGGCCATGCTCTATAAAATCAATAAGTCACAGGCAGATAGTCAGGCGTGAGGAAACAGGCATGCGGAGTGCTAAGCCTTCGTCCTCTGTCCTCGTTACATGGATGAGTAAGTGAGCATTTCTTGCCTGATTATCTACAAGCAAAGAGAGAGAAATAACATGCATCCTTAAAAACACACACCTTCATATAAGTGCGTCTAAAGGAGATCAAATAAGATAATAGAAGTATGCACATATTGTAAACAACAACGACAGAACCTTTCTATTTTGAAGATTTATTTTTGGGCCTTTCTGTGCCTTTAATGGAGAGATGGGCTAGTGGATAGAGACGGAAATCAGGGAAAGGAGCCACAGGTTGGATTCGAACCTGGGCCACCCGCCTGGAGGACCATAGCCTCCACACAAAAAGGGGGCGCGCACACTAACCACTGCGCCACCAGCGCCCCAAACAACAACAACAGAACCTTAACAAGGCTAGTTACATATCTGTTTTACTTTATCATTAAGATTGATTTAAGTCCCACAGATTGGGGAATGACATGCATGATAGAAGCTACAGGTCTGAATCGAACCTGGGCTTGTAACTTGGAGGACTATAGCCTCCATACAAGACTGTAGTCCTCCAATCATCATTATTTTATAATTCTGTATACCAAGCACCATGAAACTATGGAGGAAGGAGCATGGGACGATTTTGCATGCTTGGACGCGCCAGTAGAATCAGTCATTAACTTAGAGTAAAAAATGGTCTGAAAAGCAGAGCAGATCTCCAAATCGAAACTGTCCTAATCAGGTCCTTTATGAAGCCAGAATGAAATAAAAAGGGATAATTTTTCTCCCAGCTTCTATATGTAGGCTCTGGGTTGTCAGAGTCATCAGAGATGCCTGATGGGCCGGTGCAGAGAGGAGGAGGCGGAGGCTGACTCAGCAGCATCTTGGCCATGGTTCGCCTAGTGGGCTGAACTGGAGGCTGGGAAGGGAAAGCTATTCTATGGCAGACCGTCTTTGACTGATGGACCCATTCTGCTGACTTTCCAAGGGGGAGGGGATTACAGGCAACCACATACTGTATATAATAAGTATGGTCATCATTTTCAAATGTACACACAAACACGCACACACATTTCTCAAATGTGCAGAACCAAACCAAAACTTTAGTCGCATGTTATTGCTTTAACCAGTTATTGTACAAAAACTATTAGAGACATTGTACGACTGGATTACAAGTCTTCTTCATTAAAAATCATCCATCCATCCATTATCTAAACTGCTTGTCCCAGTGAGGTTGCCGATCCCAGCTGTCATTGGGGGGGGGATGCACCCTGGACTGGTCACCAGTCAATCAAAGGGCTATTATCTAAAGACAAAAAAACAGACACACATTCACACCTGCGCACTAGAGTAACCAATTAACCTAACGAGCAATTTCTTCACATGCCCGGGGAGAACATGCAAACTCCACACTGAAGACCTTGAACCGGGAACCTTCTTACTGTGAGGCAACAGCGCTAACCACTGTGTAGTCCCATTAAATATCTACTTGTATTACATTCCTCAGAAGTTACACCAAACAATATGAGAAGTGTTGTGGGAGGCACTCTTTCTTACACACATCACCATTTTAGTAATTGAAGGATTTAGAAAGTAATAGTTAAACACTAAACAGACAATGTAATGACAGACTAGGGAATATCAATGTAACGTTTAATTCTCCTCCTCAAGAAGAGATGGAGACCCTTTGACATTGGTCTCTGAAGGGAAGGGTGTTAGTCGCTGCCATGCAAGATTTGTGACAGCTGATTGTACAATGCGGATAAATGTCATTTAGTATCTAGAAGTGTCAACTTTTGTTTTTTTGCTGGACCTGCTTTGGTAGCCTCAAGGTCTTGTGAAACAGTTTCTGTTGTCTGAGTGGGGGGAAAAAAAACTTTATTATCAGTCTATTTGTTCTCCTTTTTATTTTCATGGCATTCACCCTGAACACACTGTCTCTTGAGTACTCACCAGAGCATCAAATATTGAGAATCTGCCTCTAAAATGAGTCCTTAACAAAGCTAAAGTTTTAAAAATATCACCAGAGTTTTGTCACCACGGATTCTTCATATTTTTTCTGCAATTTGCGGTTAATCTATATTCAGTGATAACTTCTCGATATAATAGATTTTATTGTTAGTGGAAGTGACTGCTAATCCTAACTAAATTACTACTAGTGTAAAAAAAATCCTACTGCTTCTTCACACCATTCAACCAGGAAAACTTGGTCTATTGCTGTGAAGCTGCAGCAAGTAACAATGTGTTCATCAAGACTGTCAACATAAACTGTGAACACTATTTCACTATGTTTGTTTGCCGTTTTAAAATATTTACGTACTCAGTTTGAACCAAAGCAGACTTAATGTTTTTAACGACTAGCATAGGACCACTTTATTGGTTTCAAAAATAAGTCTGAATACATTGAAGTCTATGACAAAATAACTCAACTCGGTTGTTACTTCAGTCAAACATTTTAGCGTGGTCGCTTTTTCTCCACACATTGTAAAGTGTCTCAAGATAACACTTGTTGTGAATTGGGGCTATACAAATACATTTTCATGTATTGATCGAGATTGAAGCTTGTGCTTTGCTAACCGAGCTAGCACTAGCATTAGCCAGTATCACAGTGTTTTCCAACTCCTCACTCCTCTCCAGCTGTCATTCTGAATGAAAGTCAGTCTGATCCCAAATCACAAGTAGCAAACATCCAAGTGACAATTATTTTACATTTCTTTTTTATGTTTTAATGTCACTCCTTTTACAGTCTTTTTCAGAAATGGATGTAGCTTCCAATGGGCTAGGAGCAACATTTGGTAGGTTTATAATATACCAAGTTGAGTTGGTGAAATTTGAACATAGGCATCGTTGCCTTTTCTTCAGTTACTCTTCTGAGTAGCTGCTGAAAGTGTGTTTGCTGCCCACTAGAGTTTTTTACATTTATTGTCTCCAACAAAAACATAAAACATAACCTTGTTCCTTAATTTTACTTCAGTAGCAACAAAGCAACATGAGTATCTCCAGATTCATTAATAAAGTGGAGAGTAAAATCCTTTCTACTTATAGTAGCGATTACCAGAACCACAGAAAAATCACACAGGCACTCTGAATAACTAGTCATGGTTTGTCTGTCTCATTCCCAGCAGTTATCTCTGTTAATATCATAAACTGCAAAACTGCATAATTCCATTGATTGGAAAATAGACACCATGCAGACATGAACACATTGTATTTGGATAATGTTGTGTACAAACTGTTCTGACTCTCTAGCATTATGTCATACTGCGATGATGTCTATAAAATCCCTCCCTCACCCCCCTGACACAATGTGTGTAATAGACCCACAGCAAACTGTTAGAGTGTATTTATCTGCAATGTGTTGTAGGAAGGCTCAGCAGCAGGTTTCCAATGAAACAAAGCGGAGTGATGAATTAGGACTCAGTGGGATAGAGTGAACACAGCTGACAGAGGGGTGATGAATGGTCCACTGATGTTTAAATATTACACACGAGATGGTGTGCACACGCACATTATTACACACAATTTGGCAGTGCAACGCATTGGGCTCTTCATTGGAACAGTGAGATTGCATGTTAGCAGTGCTCTAACTTATGTCTGCATACATATTGATATTTGTTTGAATGCTTTGATAATGTCATGTTTTTTTTTTTTAAGTCGCTCAATATATTTAAAGCATGTTTCATATTAGTGACTCAGAAATCAATACACTGTACCTTATTAGCTGTAGATGTATGCATGCATTCAACTCTAGCTCAAACTTAAATACACTGTGTAGAAAGAATCAGCTGCACACCTTGACTGTGTTTACAGGGGGATTTACCATAGTGCAATGTTAACATATATCCTTATCTAAGCCAGTGCTTTTTTTTTATTTACAAGTGAAGATTCAGTTTATACAATGTTTCAACAGTGGGCCTAAAGCGAGCATGTTTTTCCCTTATATTGCACATTGAAAAATCAAGAAGAAATAGCATCCACCAATAAGTGTCAGATTTTTGACAAGTGATGCTCTATTGTCTTTGTGGTTGCAATGGGACAGTTTTAAGTATCTTCACGTACCGGTGGGCTGTCAGCAGCATTCAGTGACATCGAAGTAAAATATAAAGAAAACTCTCATTGCTCGACCACCTAGTTGATGACTCTGCACCAAAACTCTGAGAGTGAGGTGCTGCAGGGGATGCTGGGAATAAGTGTTTTTGCTGGTCCTTTTTTGTATTTCCCTTCTAAAGTACTTAAATCAGGCTCATGATTGGGGCTACAGGCCTGGTCCCAACAGTGTCTTAAGCTGAGAGAACTTCACTTGCAGTTTGAAGTCAACCCTTCTGCTAGTTTGTATAAAACTACAAATATCTTAAGACAACTTGAGAGACCGCAGGGAGAACCTCTCACTACCTCTGAAGGTGAGATAATGAGTCAGCACAGAGCACTGAAGACTCAATAAAAGCTCCCCACACCTGAGCTTAATCAAAGCCAATCAGTCACACACACACACACACCTGACTGCAGTGAGTTGATTCTCTCACCACTCTCACTGAGCAGAAAGAGTGAGTGCTCTCACAAAAAATGAAATGTAAATAGCCAAAAGGAACATTTAAAAGTCGTGCTTTATCAAGTGTTGGATGTCATAAGGCGGATATTTATTTTGGCTTGTCAACTGAGCTGTCGTTGAGTAATAGTGAGACCTACAATGTCCATTCTGTTAACTTCAGTGGCACCAAAGTTTGAATCCGATTAATTATTTGAATGACCTTTGTCCTTCCTTATTGGTGAAGTCATGTTTTTTTACTCTCATCAATATGAAAGTTTCATTGACCTGGTGCTGTGAAAACATAATTAAGTGCACGTCTATTTCATGGTCATTTTCGCTTTATGTGTAAGAGGGCATGGCCAGAACCTATAGCTCTGAAATGATGCACGATCTCACTGTCAGAGTATAATAGTTTGGATGTGTTTCACTTTCAAAGGTGAAACTGAAGTTTCAGCATGCATTTTGGTTATTTGTGCTGTATGTGCAGCTGACGTAGACTCTTAGACCACAGTCGTTTCCACACACCACAAAGTGACAGCCACTTGCTTCTACCCACTCGCTGCCTGTTGCGCTTGTCCAAGCAGCTCGCAGAGACAAAAGGATTATGCCAGCTTCACCCCTGTCACTGTCCTCTCAGAAGAGCTGCTTCCACAGTTCTGTGGTCTACGAGCAAACTTCATTCTTTATACTACATCCAATGTTTGGCTCGAAAAACCGACTCTTGATAGAAGGAAGTTTTCTTAAGTCCTTTTTAGGGTTGATCATTGTCTGTATTCATAGCCTTGGACTTGAATTGTATTTACCGTACACTACAGTTAAATTGATTATAATTAGCAGATATTTATACAGAGTGACCTGTGTTTTTAAGATGTACAAAAATCACATAAGTGATGCTATAAAATTTTAAATTTACATTGTTGTGTTGTCATAGTAAAGCAGGAACTCAATGCAATAAAAAAAACACACTCACTGAGCTTAACATCCCTTTAGTTTTATTTACAAAAAGGCTTTGGTTCTAAGAGTTTATAACTGGTTATATTCCAGAGTGGCCTGTAATAAATGTAGCTCTACACAAGAGAGATTCTTAGTGCATTGTTGTATCTTGTACATCAAGGCTTCTGAAGCTGTGTGTGCCAACCATAGACTGTAAATATTAATGGACGAAGCATAAGTGATGTCAACTATCTGTTCCTGCAGGGGGCTCTGGAGGCTCATCGGCAGCAGCCGCCATGCTTGAAATCCTGCCTCAACCTAACTTTCAGTCAACCTAACGACAGGGTGAGAGCTGGAGCTGAGGTGGGTTTGAAGCCTTATGACAAACAGTTACATCGTGCCACCTGTCAATCAGACCAGCTGTGCGCCTAACTATGGATAACATGCATCGTTCATAAAACCAAAAATGGATGCGTTATGAAAGAATTCATATCTCAAGGGGACTCTCGACAAACTGCAGGATTTTGAACTTGGCCCCTTCATTACCATTTTGTCAGTGTTGGGGGTGCTAGTAGTGCAAAAGTTTTTCTTCCCCCAAGGCGAGACATGACAGAGAAAGTTTGAGAACCATATTGAGTTCAAGAAGAACTCCTGAATTTTCTTCAGCAAAGTAGTATGTCTCAATTATTTACATTCTATCTCCAATTTTTCATGTGCACATAATCTGGCATGTGTTTGCATCCCATAATGACTGCTTTTACCTCCCAATCTGTTGACTCAGCCATATGAGCATCAACATACTGTGCAAAGTGACAACTGTACTTTTGCAGGACCTAAACTGTATCTGCATTTTTTTAACCATTTACCTGCCGTCCATCACCTAAGCTCCCTCCGATTGTAACGTTTAGATGACACTTCCAGCTACGTCTGTACTTCGGCTTATACCTCAACTGTGACTCCTTTTACTGATTCAGTTTAAATTGCGAAGCCAATATCATGTCACGTGCAAAAGTAAACCATTTTTTTTCTACAGTTCTTGCAACTCAAAATTTCTCTGAATATAGAGCAGTACACACAAGCAGTTCAAATAGTGCAGACAGTGTGATAAAAGGGATTAACTGCATTAAGGCTTTGAATTCATCTAAAAGAGTTACACACATTACTTATACTCTTATTTGGAAAATATTGCTCATGACTCGGGTCAGAACGAAAACTGGTGAAATCAAAATAGCTTAATTAATATTTGCGCGACTCAGATTGCGTTTAAAGGAACATTTCCACCAGTCCAAGTCAAGGTGCTGTGAGAAAAGTCAACCTCACATAACTGCGCAAATGAGGCATGAGTCTTTCTCAGAGTCCTTTTTTTCTGTTTTACTGTCTTTGTTACACCTCATCAGATGGATGTTCATCATATCCTTTACGCTGGAGACTAACTACGGGTGTCACAGTGGAAAAACTTTTCCCCCCATTGACTACAGTCAGAAGCTGATCATTCCCCTCTGAGCCATTCTAAATAGGTTGTAATAAATCTCCTCTTTTCCCTGAGATATGTACTTAAATGTCCTTGCTGATAAATGTGGGCCTTCATCCATGCCCAAATGCATTCCGCCAGAAAGATGAATCGTTTCGAATGGTGGGGGGGGGGGGGGGGAGGTAGAGAGAGAGGGAGGGATGAATGAATGGGGTAGGGAAGGCGAGAAAAGGCCATTTTCTAATGTAGATGGGTTTGACAGAGTATCTCCTGGCTCCAACAGCTAACGGTGAATGAAATGCATCGAGATGTTACATTAACCTGAGACGGGAGGCAGGAATAGGAGAAAAGGGGGAGAAAGGAGAGGGAAGAAAAAGAAAGAGAAATCCATTTCAGTGTCATTTGTCTTGTCTTGTCTTCATACAGCACCTTGGCTTGGTTTCTCTTATTCTGTCAGTCGAGTGTGTTCTCACCCAACCCCCCACCCCTTTTTTCTTGTCTCTTTCTTCATTTCCCTTTCCTTCGATCCCCCAACTCCTACAACCTTTCCTCTATTTTTCACCCGCTCTTACCTCTCTCTGCTGCCCACTCAAACAGGAGCTCCTTCTTGCCCCCCTCCCCTCCTTTTTATGGATTATTTTGGGGCTTTTGTATGTCTTTATTTAGAGGTAGGACCGTGGATAGAAACCAGGAGAGAGACAGAGTGGGGAATGACATGCTGGAAAGGAGCCACAGGCCAGACCCGAAGCTGCACCGCCGGTCTAGGGGACCTGCAGCCTCCGCACCAACCACCAGGCTACCAGTGCCTCGCTCTCTTTCCTTATATCTCCTCATTTTCTTTCATTGCCACATAATTATCTTCAACTGAATTTTAGTGTCCTTATTTTCACCTGTCAACTGTTTCAGAGCAAATGAGGCAGAAGCTTGATGGCAATTACATGGTGCATCAAAACGCTCAAAGCCCAGTTGGTAACGTTACAGAATCAAATGGTAAATGGACTTAAGCTTGTACAGCGCTTTTCTAGTTTTCTGACTACTCAAAGCGCTTTCACCTCACGTCAAACTTACCTGACCCATTCACACACTGATGACAGAGGCTGCAATGTAAAGTTTTTGTTGATGTCAAAACTAACGGTAATAAGTAAATCTATATGCTCCTATTTGACATAGATTTACTTAAAGTGAATGCTAAATATTAACCAATAGAAATAGTTCAATAAAAACTGCTTATCCTTTGGACTGGACAGAATGTTCAATTGAATGTCTGCCAGTTTTTTTCAGCTGGTTTTAAGTCTAAATTCTAAAGGTTCAAATTGTGCTAGAGATGCAAATTATTAAACATATTTTTAATATATTAACACAAAAAAATTGTCACACAGGCAACCTGTTGCCCCAGAGGGTCTTGGGTGAGCTTTAAGATTAATTGCTTCTTATATACAGCAAGTTAAATAAATATGAATCAAATATCAAATATAGATAAAAGACAAATTATATAATGAAGCAAAATAGTACCTTTTCAAACACATGTCCGCCCCCAATACTACCTCAAGCACATACGCCTAAACACACACATACGGGGCATGCTTGTTGTGTTGTTGCCTCAGAGACTGCAGCAGCTGTCAGTGTGTTAGCGTGTGAGATAAAAACCAGTAGGCTTAGAGATACAGCAGGGAGTGTCCAAGTGCCAATTAATTAGGATGAAGGAAAAAGAGAATGTGAATTTGCAACAAACCCACAGCATCAGCACAGATGTGGAAAGTTATGTTTCTGGAGGCTGGGACCAGAAAGGGGGTGGTGGTTTGAGTAGAAAAATTAAATATATCTTTAAACAAACAGTTTCAAAAGATCCCCATAGTTATCTCGGTCTCTGGCTGGATTCCTCAGTAAATGAAATCTGACTTATTGTCTTACATACCTGTTGGTATTCTTAGATGAATGCAGTTTTTTACATGCACCAGACATATTAGTAACAGTTATTACACTAATGCAATGGTTTCACTTTTTGTACAATTGTTCAGCTCCATTTTTAAGTATTCTGCTTTTTTTTTTTTTTTTTTTTTTAAATGCAGCAGAAATATGCAGCATTAAACTCTGCTAACCGCTACAGACTGCCTCCAAGGCTTGAGCAATATATTTGCCAAGCTTAATTTGGGAAAAAAAAATAAAAAATACCTGCAAGGGAGGGAATAGGACTTGAGTGAAGAAGCAGACTATTTGTGTTTCACCTGCTCGCAGCACTCATTTATGCAGAACAAATCCAGTGAGGGGAGTATAAGTCTGGGCTGCAGCCGAAAATAAATTAAGAGAAGAACATTTAAAGGAATAAGCAGTCGTGTGGAGGTCTAATTTGTGTTTTACTTCGACCTCCCAGTTTGTTAATTGTTGCTGTTTAACATCAGTTTAATTGAAGCAGTGCATAAATATGTAGACCTTCCTTTTTCATTGTAAAGAAATTCATAACTGTGAGAGAACATTTGTGAAGCTGTGGCCTTTTATAAGCTGTACTCAAAGGATATCTGTTATACTCTTTTCACCGTTAATTATGTCAGTCCGAGACATGTATTTTGTAGTGTTGCAAGATGTGTAGCTCAAAAATCTTGTTATTTATCTAATACTGGCGTCAGTAAAATCCCTCATTTCAGCCTCTGCCTGAACCTGTTAATATCGGCTGCTGACTCTTCAACCCAAACACAGCAGAAGGTAACCTCATCTATTAAATCCTATGCACCCATATTTATCTGCTTTCCGAAAAGTGAATGCTTTTTATCCGTTTTTTTTCTTTTTTTACAGATAATAATAATAGCTTGAATTTCTAAAGTGCCTTTCAAGGGACCCAATGATGCATCACATCAGAACACACAAACAAAGACAACACAATTACCCAAGTCCACAAGCTGAGTTGAACAGGTGAGTTTACAAGAGTTTTTTTTTTTTTTTAACATGTCAAAGGGCGTAGCATTTGGAATATCGCCCGAGAGAGATTTCCAAAGAGTGGGGGGCTGCCACACTGAAGGCTATGCCCCTGAAAGTCCAAAAACATGGCTGGGTTTGTTTTGCTTCCTGCTTCAGTCAGCTTGCTTCCACAGAGTGGACACCTCACAACCCAGAGACAAATCTGGCAACATGATCTTTGGAACTATCAGATAATTGGGCCTTAGATAGATTTGAAATACATTTGTCCATAAATTTCTCACCTCATGATTGGTATTATAATCATAACAGAAAGGATTGGTCAAATAGGTGTGTAACTTTTTAATCGAATGTGCTCTTAAGGTTGAAGGTCAGCATCAGCGTGATCTGTAGCAAGACAATGTCTTCCTGTTGTCGTCACGTCTGTGTAAACCAGCCTCAGGTGGTCCAGATATAACCACCGTTAACACACATGCACACTTAAACACACACACACAGTTCAGATCACAGCAATATAACTCGGAGTGATGCTGCAGCTCCCCCGGAGCAGCAGCCCAGTTCACAGTCAGGTTAATTGTGGGTGGTGAAGCGCTGGGCGGTGCAAAGCTAAGAGAGGAGTTTATTTGCAGATTAAATTACCAGTTGAGAAGCAGCAGAGGGTGGATAGAGATGGGGAGTGGTAGCACACACACACACACACACGCAGAGCTCCATCCCTTTTCTCATATTGTGAAATGGACCAAGGAGACTTGCAGAACTAGTTGAAAAAAACATGTAAAAAAAGGTTTGACCAACACCTATGGTAAATGTTAAGCATTATTGTTTGGAGGAGTTTTTTCTTAAAGATGCAGGCCATCATTTTTGTACATTAAGATCTGTTTGAGTCTTGCAACAACAATTGTATGTCATTTTAGGACTTGCTGTGGTAATGATAGGTGCTTCTGAGTTAATAAAGAAACCAATAAATGACAAAAGTAGCTTTTAAGAGACATACTTTCAACCTAAATCATAAACTATGAACATTGAAACAAAAAAGGGAACTCATAGTGAACCTGAAGCTTTTTTATGCCACTGCAGATTTAGGGTACTGTTATCATTTGCTCCATTTACCATTAACTCTTAATAAAATAAAATAACAAAAGATGATGTTTAGGCTGATATTCTCTGCAAGCCCGCACGCCCAACATCCATGATGAAAATGAGCTCCCATGTTGACCGGAGTCAAGACGAATAGACCGACCTGAGGACGAGAATATGTTTACTTACGATGTATCCAAGTGTAATTTACATGACTTTACAGAAATAACAGAATATACAACAACAGTACATGGCGGCTTTCAATCCCAGATCCCGCTTCCTCACCCAGCAGTATTTGATGGAACATCTGGTGTTTCCATGGCAGCCACAAAGACAAGACAGGTCCCGGTAAAACTATAAAAGTACAGATCAGAGTTCAAAAACACAAATGTTGAGTGTTTATGGCGTTGTTGAATATGTCACTCATTGTTGAGTGCAAGAGAGAATAAGATTGGATTAACTCACATTTCAAGTATATTTACTTGTAGCAGCTTATCCAGGATATGCCGCAAAGATTAAACATACCAGCCCCCTCCTTTAACAGCACCATTCTGAAATGTACGAGGGGCAGCTGTGGCTCGGTTGGTAGTCCTCTTTCAACTGGAAGGTATAGGGTTCGATCCCCAGCTCCTGCAGCCACACATCCGATGTGTCCTTAGGCAAGACACTTAACCCCCAAGTTGCTTCCACTGCTTCGTCAGTGGTGTATGAATAGGATTAGTTAATTCTGATGGTAACTTTACTTAGCAACCTCTGCAATCTGTGTGTGAATGGGAAGGTGTGACTTGTGTTGTTAAAAGCACTTTGAGTAGTCAGAGGACTAAAAGCGCTATACAAGCTCAAATCCATTTACCATTTTCTAGCAGAGATGCTCACCATCTCAGTGGGTTCAAACATCCTCCATTATTCTGTCTGTCTTCTTCCTCTGCATTTTACCGCTCTTAAAGAAAAGAAGCTTGACCTTTTCAAAATGACAGGGAACCAGTCTATAAAACAAGCAGTAGAAGCTGTGACTTTCATCTAAAAACAGGCCCAGTTGAGCGCAGCGCACCTGCCTCTCCGTTAGGTGTTCCAGTTAAATGAACACACACACACATACAGACACACAGACACACAGCTCCAGGCAGCTGCTTGTCTGCAGGTCGAGGTGGGCGAGACTATCTGTCCAATCATAAGTGAATCAGTGTATTTTTGTCCCTTGACTGCTGGTGACAGATTGAACCATTATGTAGTGATGAACACTGTCAGATTTTTCTTTCCCTTACTGTCTCCTCTTTAACTTTTTTTTTCATCTTTTCTCTTCTGCTTTAAAAGAAAGAAAGAAACCTGCAAAGTTGTGCTACCGATTGTTTGTCCAAATAATCCTCAAGTGTGAGCTCACTATGCCGCTGTTCGCTGCCACTCTAGCCAACGCTCCTGTTTCCTCAGTGAGCGCCAAGGTCTGTCTCTGAAGCCTGCCAGCAGCACCACTACGCTCTGCTCCGTTTCAAATGCACTTTGAGTCTATTTTCGACGGAGCACGCTGCAAGCACGCTGCACGGACTGGAGGGCAGGTAGCTTACAGTGGAGGAAGCGGTCCGATGCAGCAAGCGTGACTGCATCGGGTAACAGCTGCGAGGCTGTTCGGGAGAATACCTCAAAGAAGCAGCTCTATACAGAGACTGGATGGTCCGGGTAGAGGTCCACTGACAGCAGGAGATTTGAACCTCAGTTTATCGGTGTTGGAGAAGATGGCAGTAGGTAGGAAAGTCACATTCAAGTCAGTAAAAAAACGTGCAAAAAAACTGAAAGTTAAAACATGTTTAAGTGCTAAAACTTTCAACAGACAAGAGCGATCTAAAACTACTGAAGTTTAAATTCCATGCTAAAAACCAGGTTATACGTACATTTTCTGGTGGAGAAGCAGCAAACAGCACCTAAAAAAGAAGAAATGTCAAAGATAATTGTCAACATTTGTGAAGAAAATTATTGTACAAGTTTTGGACTTTGTACTATGTTAATGTTGAGCTGTAAATGAAACATCAACAACAAAAAATAAAAAATAAAAAAAAATAAAAAATCACATTGAACACCTTTTTGGGCCTTTTTTTCCCCTTCCTCTTTCTAACTCTGTCTATGTCTTCTTTTTTTGTTTCTTTATACCAACAACAAATTTGTACTGAAAGTAAACTGCTTGGTCACACCATCTAATTAAGAAGCTGGAGTGAACATCTCTTACCTTAATGCATCAAGGGTAGAGCTGGCTTGATTTAACAGCAGTCTCTGCTGTCTGAAAGAATCCACCTGAGTAGACCAAGAATGCAAATAAACACACTGAAGCCTGGAATCCCCAACCTTCTCTGTGCACTTGGAGAGAAGAAGACTCCTTTCTCATGGACCATATGCTGATGATGCTGTGGTGTTTGATTGAGTTTCACAACTGATTTGTCCAATTGAATATTGAAATCAAGAAGTTATCGGTTTTGTTTGATTATTTATTTCCTTTCAGAGAAGACAGGCGTGTATGAAGTAAGAAGAGGTCTGACCTGATTATGGCTATGAACTGTTTCAAACTATCCCCTTTGCAGTCCCGGTGCGGAACAAATCTTAAATTGGTCTGGTAGCTGGAGAGGGGCCAGTTCACTTACTGAACACTACCGAGATGCCTGTGAGCAAGGCACCAAAGCAACCCCACCTGCTCTGGTGCGCTCGCTGAGTAAATTCAGAGTGCAGGTAGACTAAAAATGTAAGTGTCAATTTAAATACAAAAGTTAAAACACAAAATAGATTAAAAAAAAGAGTAGAGATATAAGTGGACAGTGATCGGACCAACAGATGTAACATAAATAATGCATTAGTAAAAAGAACTGTATGCAAATGGGAAATAAATATAAATATATAGAGCTATGTGCAAGTAGTACTAAATGATAAAGTGATAGTGGTGCATGGCAAATATCAGAACAACAGAACTAAATACATACAAGAGCTGCAAGATGACTGTGCACATCGATGATGTGGAATCAGTGGGTTACATCCATTTCTTGTTTTTGGCTTTTTTTTTTCCAAACTCTAGAAAACCAATCATCTGTGGTGTCACCTATTTTGACCAAGTTCAAAGGATGGATGCTTGAAGTCAGTCATAGTTGGGGGTGCTGAGAGAAGTCATTTTACATGAGAATGTCCTACTTCATCTTTTATTCATTCATTTAGACATTCAGGACACTTCTTTGAGATTTAACAGCAGCTCCTGCACATTTTAGACCCTTTAAACTTTGCAGTCAACAAACACTGACAGAGCAAAGAGGATTCATGCACTTTAAACAGATGACAGACGGATGAACGGAGAGGGCACTCAACCCATGTTGAAGCTGTTTATATGTCGTGTGTGAAGCACTTTAAATTGCCTTGTTGCTGAATTTGTGAAATATATATCAACTTGACTTGACTAGTCACGAGAGAGTTTCTTTTCACTTCACATCTGTGCATATTGGCATGCTCCCTTACTTTATCAAAATTACATTAAAACAGGCACCAAATGAATGGCAAATAATAAATAATCCTCAGAATGTTGTTAGCACGCTTTTCTCTTTATTCCCATGTAAACTTGTTCTCATGTGATGCGTGTAGAGCTGCTCAAGGCAGAGCAAAACCGTGGCACTGACAGAGAAAGCAGTGCGCCAAACTATGTGGAAATTGGCAGTTAGCGAGATGTTTTATGATTGTTAAGCATAATTATGAGTGCCGCCAACCAATCGACTGTCCGGTGTCCATTAAGCATGCAAAAAAAAAAAAAAAAAATCAAGCCACAAACATCACTTCATATGAGATCCTGTTTGATTATATGTTTTAAATATAACTTTAAAACAACTACAGAGAGGGAGGGAGAGAGATCTCATATGGATGAGTGAGAGTGAGGGAAAATACAATCATGAGTCTGTATAATGCGTTTTATTTTGAAATTGACCAGGTTGTCTGGGTTGATATTCAGTGTAGCTTGATGAATGCTTGCAGCGTGCTCAGTTAAAAATAGACTAGGTGTCAGTCATAAACTAAACTTAATCTCCAAATTGTGAAGAAAAATCTTGTTTCAGTTGTTTTGATTATGTTGAGAATCTCTGAAGTTGAATTACTCTGCAGGAAGCGAAAACATGTTGCAGACTCCTATAGTAAACATGAATTGACAAGTTATTTGAAGGCAGGGTTGATAATTTTTCTCCAGATACACTTTTTAAGCTTTGGTTGAAATTGTCCTGACAGAAATTAATAACTCATGTGCTCTGGAAAAAGAATGAAGAAAATCTGTTAGATTTTTGTCAATTGCTAAGATACCTTTAGCACATTGATGTCTTCAAACTTCAAATAGCATGGTGCTTTTTAAAAAGCTGCACAAGTCAGTTGGTTGTCTGTCTTTCCTGCCCTGAAATAAACCCACGTTATTAAGAAAAAAACATTTCTCAGGCATTCAGTCAGAACTAAAGAGCAGGATAATTGAGCCAAGAAACAATGCCCGGATCATGAGAATATTTAAAGTTTGCTTTTCACCTCTGCGACACCTCCTCTCTACAGTCAGTTGATTAAGGAATGCCCTTTGCAGAAATCTAAAGAGGATGTATATATAGACCCACACCTCATATTGCTGCCTCCCACACCTCTTAAACACCTCTCCTTGATTCATACTGATTAGATTAGACAAGCTATCCCTGAGTGATCCTTTAATTCCCCCACACCCAACAACAGCAGCGACGTGCGCTGAAAAGGTCAAAAGACTCAGGGCCCGTATGATACCTAAAACCTCCTATAAGCTTTAATATCCTCGCTCTCCCTACTAATGAAAATACAGAAAATACAGGCAGCCTCCACCGGGGGAACTGTGAACCATGAGCAACAGGGAGAGTTAATCCATATGTGTTCTTCATCAAACCCTATCTTCTTGCATCTTAACATACTGACTTTGTGACAGCTGTCTTCAGTTAGCACTTGGCAGCATTATCAGTGGAACATATTGACAGTCACACAGAGCTTTTTTTAGGCAGAGGCAGGAGATGTGCCAAGGAAAATGATGGTTTAGAACAGGGGTTCTCAAACTTTTTGGGCTTGTGTACCCCCTTTCAGATTTTTTTTCAGCCAAGTACCCCCTTATCCTGCCAAAGACATTTTTCAATTAATAATTTGGGAAAAGAACATTACTAAAAAAAGTGGTCTTCATAAAACTGTTGGCTTATGTCATCCCACAAAAGACAAACAGTGCTTCGGGAGGAACAGAATACGTGGAGGTAAATTCCATAAAAATGTATTAGTGGTGGGCGATATGGAAAGAAATATCTTATCACGATCACAATTGTTTTCCATATTCTTAAAGAAACATTTTGCAAGTTCCCAACCAGTTTAACCAAACATTCTGATCAATTTGTATGTACAATTGTAGGCTTTTATGCACCACTTTAAATTAATGATTTAGTATTGTGTGCTCTTTTGTGTCTTTAAATCTATGTTAGGGTTTATCATGTACCTTTTTATACAGTGATGCATTCATTTAAAAACATTTAGACTTCAAACATAATCCATAATGTGATTATTCTGTGACACATGGTCAAAGTAAGTTTTGCTGAATCAGGAGTTTTACATCGGGACATTGTTGATTGACGGACAGACAGTCACCATGGTTACTCACTCACCTGCCTGCTGCACACTGAACGAGATCAGAAAGAGCTGCTGACTGACATCACTTCAAGCAGCATGGATACTAATGCATGGAAATAAATGTTTGTAGGTGACTGTTCAAATTTATTTTTTAAACAACCGAGGTCCAGACCTCGCTGATATTATCACCTCCTTCCGTTTCATTCTCATTTCGGTTATCACAACAGGAGAGCTTCGAGTGGAGAGGCTTGTTAATAACTTTAAAAACTAAGAGAGAGCAGAAAACACCAGCAACAAAAGTTTAAATAACGGGATTAAGACAAATTCCTATCAACTGTTGAAATGGCTTTAATAAACTTGAGTTACATCTCCCATCACTTACTCTCTGTCTGAGCTCCGCTCTGTCTGACTCTCAGCAGACTGTTAACGTCTCTCGGGCTTGTTGTGTCGCTACCCGAAGTACAAAACTTAACTTTGCAAACTCTTCAGATAACTGTTTATTACATTCTGTCAGTTTGGAAATATCTCAAACAGTTGCATATAACCGGAATAGAGTTCTTTTTACACTCTAACTCTTAAGTTTCATTTTTGGGCGATGCATCCTACTCCGCTGCGGAGCCAAGGGGAACGTGTCTGTGTGGGAGCATAGACTACAGCATGATAAAATTAACACATTAGCTCCGTTCTACGATCTCCCTGTTTTGGCAGATTTTCAACACGTTTAAATCCTTCACGATCTAACATCGTTATTTCGCACACCACTAGTTTGCTGTGATGCAACTTTTTTTTTTATGACATTTGTCACATACCCCCTGCAGTACTCCCAGGGGGTACGTGTATCCCCATTTGAGAAACACTGGTTTAGAAGACCAATTTACCTTTAAAAGTCTGTCAAAGTCTGTCATATTTACATAGCCTAGAGTGGAAATGTGGTCGGATTCTCAGAGCAAGGCGGCTGCCTTTCCCTTAGTCCTTTATGATTCTCCTAGCATCTTTCCTTAACCTCATGACATTTTCCTCGGGGTTAAGGTAAAGAGGATAGTGAAAGGGGATATGAAGGACAATCCGAATCCACCCAGAGACTAAAAACAAAAGGGGTATTCAAAACCAGGTGTGACAAACAAAAACACAGGTAAAACTGGTGAGTGCAATCAAACTGGGAGGGAAACACACAAAAGGAAGGACGTAATACAGATACACAGACAAGAACTACAAAATCAAACAGGAAACACTAATAACTTAAACCAGGGATTAGAGCAACACGAGGGAAGAAAGAGGCAAAGTAAAAATCGGAAATGAAATCAGAACACTGAAACCAACAAAATACAAAACAGATCAAGAATACATCTTGTGAATGCATTGTCACAAACAGTTGTTGTTGTTGGAGTTATTTACATTGGATGAATCTGATCCTCTGCAGAAGGAGAGGGAGAAAGAAAATTATGTAGTTTAGAGAAGCTCTATTCAATGCTCAAACAATGGAAAGCCATCTGGGGGAAAAAAAACATGATGGAACTACTACTTTTAGACGTCAGACACATGAAACAACTGGAGAAATGATTCCTTTTTTTCCTCACCAGCAGTGTTTGTCGTCTGTTTTTGTGGTCAAATATGCATGGAAATTGTAATATTTGTGGCACATCGACACCAGGTGTCTGAACTAAAGCAGTTAGATGACTAGAAACAACCATGTATTTATACATGAGCTGCTAACACTGAACAGCCTCTGCAGATGTAAGAACAAAAAGAGAGACAGGGCACTTTTCACCGCTGTATTTCTGTGTGTGTGCACAGATGTGAGTGCTGCACAGGCTCAGCATACACATTTGTTAGTTAGTTCGTCAGCCTGTCTTTTTAATTAGCCCAGCGTTTATCACAGCCCTGTGATTGCTTTTGTAATGATGTCACTGGTGCATAATGAGTAAGGAAGCATCACGCTGCGAACATGACAGGCGCTCAGTTTGCTCTCCGCGGACACATTTGACGGGCAGAGGATGGAGGGAGGAAGAGAGGGAGGGGTAGGAAAGAAAACACCAGCAGGAAAAAAAAATGTAAATAGAACTGAGGGGCATTATTAGAAATGCCAGGGGGCCTGCAGTCGCCAATATTCAGCTGTCACAAGTTGAAATGTTTTGGGAGCGACGTCTCTGTTCACCTCCTCATGCATCTCTCTGTTGTCTGGCATCAGAACAGTTTTTTTTTTTTTTTTTTCTTCCTGCTCCAAGCGCACGGCTAACCTTGTTCGGGAGTTCATGAATAACAGTGCTTTGTGAAAATGTAGCCTTGTTCACGTTCTCGGAATTAGGTATGACAATGCCTGTTGATTCACTGCCAAGGAATTATACAAGGGGGTTCCTCTGCGTTTTAATGACAAGGTCTATATCCCGCCACACATGATCGCGCAAGCAAAATGCACACAGGGTTCAGCCGCTGAAACGGAGCCTGAAAAAGACACCTTCACTGGCACAGTTTGTGTTTTTTTTTGTGTCTGTCAAAACACAACTTTGTCCACATCACTTAATGAATCTGAGAGCCAGAGTTCAACTCCGGGCTTCCAGAGTATCTTTTAGGGATATAAGCCAAAACAGTTGTTTGCCATAGTAGCTAACAACACAACAGAGACTCAGGTGAGCCCAAAACTAGAACTATATTTTGTATATATTAACCTCTTATCCACTGTAAGGTCGTGGCTCAATTGGTAGAGCCGTCATCTCACAACCAGAAGGTCGAGGGTTTGATCCCCAGCTCCTGCAGCAACATGTCCGATGTGTCCTTGGGTAAGATACTTAACCCCAAACTGCTCCTGCTGCTTTGTCGGCGGCGGCGTATGAATGGGATTAGGTATCTCTGATGGTCTCACTATTGTATATATTTATCAATATATTGTGTTTGTCATCTCAAAATGCAAAGTTTTCAAACTTAAAAAAAAGTGATTTTATTGAAATTAAGAAAACGGGTCATTGGATACAACTTCTAATACAGACGTATAATCTTAAATTCAGGCAACTTAAAATTTCAAGGCAGTGTTTTTTGTTTTGAATTTAAAAAAATATAAAAACCTTTACCTCTTCACCATGTCCTCTCTTCTAAAAACCACTTCTATGAAATGTTTCCGCCTTTGCATTACTTTGCACGACTCACCATGCGATAAGCTTCCACGGGTCACTTGAAAGGCATTTTCTAAATGTAAGTTACCACCGTTATTTTAAACATTTTTACAATTTGTTCCAGCAGACACTTCAGCAGAGAGTTTAATTGCCATGTTTATGATGCCACCGTTGGCACAAGTAAAGAACTGGCACATGCCTGACTAGCACTGAAACCCCCCAAACACACGTTGTTATAAATATACACCAGCTCTTCACTACCACATGTATCAAGACTGACAGCTGTTTGCATAAGCCTTCCACTCAGCAGTCCCTCAGAATTGTTTACGTTAACTTTGCACGTCTGGCCGAGGAATTTGCACGTTTAACATGCCATGTGCCACCCCTCCCCTCTCCAGTCCTCCCTCACTCCCCACCTTATCCAAAGCCAGCCGTTCTCTTGCTCTTGACATATGTAGATGCCAGATAGCTGTCTAATATACTGTTGCAGCTATTGGCTTACTGGATGGAGGCTGTGGTGTGTGTGTGTGTGGGGGGGGGGGGGGTTATAGCTGTGAAAAAACAGCTGATATCTGAGTAAACAGGAATCGTATTATTCTTTATTGTGCTCTGGGAGCTAAGCCGCCTCAGATTGTTGCATGGCCTCTTTTCAGGGGGGAAGGGGAGATAAAGGAACGTTCTTAATGTCAATATGAATGAGGAAGCGTTGCTCGACACCACGCACACTCACACTCACGCCTCCCGCTACCCAAACTCTCGGCTTCTTTTTTAATATCCTGTATGAGTGCACACTGCAAAAAAAAAAAAAAATATCTCCACCTTATCTAGTGATTTCTGTGTATTATTGAGACAAACACATCTTGTGGTTTTTTTTCCCCAAGCTGTTTCATCAACTGGTTTTTCTGAGAATTTAAAGACATTCTTGCCAAATCACAATTTTTTTGTTTGCAAAGACAGAATAAAAAGTAAAATGAAAGTGGAATGACAGATTAATTTAGAATTGTGTAGACAAGAAAAGGCTCCCAGACAACATTTAGAGAGGCATTAAGGGGGAAAAGAATCCCCAATTGTTTCAGGACAGTTATAGTCAGGGTTTTGGCCTTGCTCAAAGGCAGTGCTCAAAACCTAAGCCCTATAAAGACTGCCAGTGTAAGGCACCATATTTACATCCTTGTGACATTTTGCCTTCAATGTGAATGTAACAGAGGTGTAATGGGGGTACCAAGTGATCCCACCTACATCAGAGACAGTAACAGAGTCATTACAGTGGAGAGACTGTCTGGAAAGGGGGAAAGGGGGAGGGGGGGGGGCACAAAGAAATAGTATAGAGCCACAACAACCTTCCTAAACTAATTAATGCAAGGAAAATCATTAACTAAACCACGGCTGCCAAGCACCTGACTCAAATCCAAAATTGTCCAGGAGACCCAGAAAACAATTCACAAAAGCAAAGGCTGCCAGGGAGGCCTTAACACTCAACACAAAAGGCTGAAGTCACAACAAAACTACCCAGCACCCCAAGTTATTTACTGAGAGACTAGCAATAGTCACAAATACACAAAAAGCTATTCTTTTGTGTTTATGAACACACAGACAACAAGAGAACACACAGGGAGAACCTCTCTCTACCTCAGAAGGTGAGATAATAAGTCAGCACAGAGCGCCGGAGTCCAAGAGTATATCTAAACTCCCCACACCTGGTCTTAATCAAGGCCAATCAGTCACACACACACCTGACTCTGCTCTCAGGTGAGTCATGCACGAACCTCAGACAGAGGCTAGAGAGTGTGCCTTCACAGAGACACTGTAAGATGGTGGAGAACAGCGCTGCATGTTTGAGTGTGTGTGAACGTGGAGCACCCATTGATTGCTTGTCATGCTTTTGCAACAATGTAATGCTATATGTGGAAGCACAGACTCGGACACCAATGTTACAGTGGAAAAAGGCTTGATGTGTTTTTAATAAATGTTGTATTACTAACAAAGTGAAAGAAGTATCCTTCAAGATTTTACACAGAATCTATCCTGCCAAAGTGTTAGAAAGATTTAAACTCAACATAGATTACTCTTGTGTTTTTTGCAATTCGGTGAAGGAAACTATTTTCCATTTATTTTTTCACTGTGAACATTCAAGCTTATTTTGGACAAATCTGAACGACTAAAGCTGGAACTAATGTACAGATTAAGGCATTTGATGTCATGTTAAGTTTTGATTCAAATGGATTGTCTGTTAAAGTCAATTATTTATTTCAACTCCTTATTGTCCTTGGAAAATTTCACATCCACAAATCAAAATGGACAACCTCGAAACCCTGCTTTCATCGTTTTCAATTGAATATGTTCAAAACAACAAAGCTGCAAAGACATTTTGTTTGTTGAAAGAAATTAACTTTGTTTGAGCACAAACAACGTCGGACTTCTTGCTGGCTTGTTCAGAGTTTATGTATCTATACATTGTATATGGAATGTTTATAACTATAATATAACTGTTTGTTATACCTCTTAAATAAAAAATAATAAAATTAAATTTAAAAAAATACTCTGACATCAAGGCATGTTGTGGAATTGATATGGTCAAAGGTCAAAGGTATATTTATTGTCCCCACAGGGAAATTTGTTTGCAGCTGGAGACATACAAATACATAAACAACACTATAAATAACCCAAAATCAAGTGCATAAGTACATAAAACATGAAACATGAAGCCCAGCAGAGATGCTCCAGCATCCAGATACAAATTATAAAAGTGAAAGTGCAGTTTGCAATGAGCAAGAAATAAGATTTCAACTGCTTTTTAACAGACAAATAGCAGCAGGTACAAATGAGACCCGATGCCTTTAAGTCTGTACCGGCTGCCTGAGGGGAGAAGACTAAACTCTGCATAGAGAGGGTGATCTGGGCTCTGCAGGAGAGAAGTCGCCTTGACCACCTGCCTGCTGTAGAGGTCGCTCACCTGGACTTGACTCCTCCCTGCAATCTTGCTCGCCACTTTAACCAGGTTACCAAGTCTGTTTTTATTGGCAAGAGCCAGATTACCATACCAGGCAATAATACAAAACATTAAAACCGATTCAATAAAAGAGGGTCATCATCTCAGAGGATACATTAAAAGAATGCATTTTTCTTAAGAAATACATCCGCTGTTGGACCTTCTTTGTCGTAGCAACAGCACGTTGCTCAAAGGACAAATCATCCTTTGTTTTCAAAGCGTTTGGCTGAAGGAAAGACTCATCACACCAGGATGTGAATTCATCAACCACAGGCCCATGGTGATGACCCTCCCCTTCAAGAAGACTTTAAATGACTACGTCGTCCGCAAATTTGACTACATGCCTCCTAATATGATTGCTATGACAGTCATTTGTGTACAAGATAAATAATAAAGGGGAGAGACAACATCCTTGAGGAGAACCAACGGAGGAGTACAGCTGATTGGAAAAAGAGCCGTTTACTCTCACACATTGAGCGTACACAGACATGATGATGGTGAAATTTTGTGATGGCACTGTTGAAGAATTACAATATTAGAAAATACCCTCATGTCCTTTTCTTTAGAGTTCCAAGTGCAAGAAAACAGCCCTGTTTTTTCTTCATTTTGACATCACTGTGCCAGTTATTCCAAGTTTAAACAAGATCTAAATAAAGCCATAACTTGAGTGAGTGTGCACGAATGATGCAGAATGTACAGGATGTTTTGCTTACTTCAACAAGGCACAAAGGACATTTCAACAATGCTTAAGTGCTTGCCTATGCGTGATGGCATTACCTATGGAACCTTTCAATAAAAGTGCACATTGTGGAATGAATAAATACAAAGGAGACTATAAATACTAAGCAGATTTTTAAGATATTATTGATAACAGTGAATGCCTATGTTGGCCTTGCCCTTGAGTATACCTCTAATGTTTGCCACATTTCGTGCTGATCATTATTGGAGATACTCATTAAAGGCCATGCTAGACATTCAGCGTTCTAGTCTTTGGACCCCCACTCTCTGGAACAACCTCCCTAAGTAGATTGACTCCTTATCAGCCCTCTGCCATCAGTGTGTGAATGTGTAGGTTTGACCTGCGGTGTAATAGCGCTTTGAGTAGTCAGAAGCTCTATACAAGCTCAAGTTCATCTACTATATATCTACCCCCATTGCTTTTTCTCAGGAAAAGCATTTTACCAGGTGCATGTGAAGCTCCTGGCTTTGTTTCTGGGGCTTAAATGCACACCAAAAGAGAAAGAATGCATATCAGACTGTTAATTAGCTTACAGAGGCCGTGCAAGGAGAGAGATAACAAAAGATGAGGGGGTGGAGGGAGGGTTGGATGGTGTGCTGCTGTGTTAATTAGAACTAATGTTCTGTTAAGTAAAGGAAAAACACAGGGTAGTGTCATGCTTTCACACACATCCCCAAATAGAAAAAAGTCAACACAAAGCTGTATCAGTTTCCCTCCGTACCTTTCAGGGGCTTGATGTATCGCCACGCATCTTTCCTTCAAGAGACACGTACATTTTCCCTCACGTTGTCCCAATTACCCAACTGTTAGATGCCTTGATTGATACATGGTAGCAGATATGTGTGTGTGTGTGCGTGCGTGCGTGTGTGCGTGCGTGCGTGCGTGCGTGCGTGCGTGTGCGCGTGTGCGTGTGTGTGTGTGCGTCAGTGAAGGCTAATTACCAAATCTCCAGATGAATGTCAGTGTGCTGCACAGTCAGGGCGAAGTATCACATCAGCCACATCAGCAGCAGCAAGTGTACCTGGGATAGATCAAGGTGCCGACAGGCCTCGTTAACCTCCACTCACTTCACATGGGTATGTGTGTGTGTGTGTGTGTGTGTGTGTGTGTGTGTGTGTGTGTGTGTGTGTGTGTGTGTGTGTGGGGCGATGCAAAGAGACTTCACATGTGTAATTGGAGACTAAGCCACTTACACACCGACAGGGACTGGAGTTGCCGCGGGTGTGATTTTCATAGGGAGTTTTCATACTGCTTGCAGCAACATAACAACAAGCAGGTGTGTTTTGGGTGATTGGATTCGGAGAGGAGTGGTGTTTGAAATGAGATGAGCTCTCCCTTCAATCACGCGACTTCCACGAGAGTTCCGAGCCGCACACCTCCAGATGGACTTCTTCTGAGATCTCACATTGCACATCAGCAGATATGAGAAGGTTTTCAAGTTGTTATCTTGTACTGAAGTGAACTTTCCTAACCAAACGTGGTGGAAGATTGAGAATTGTGTGGAGTTTGAAGCTGTAAAGTCATGCTGGGGAATTCTAACTTGGACTAAGGTGAGTGGTCTGTCACAAGATTTCCAACACAATCTAGACTGGAGAAAGTTCGGTCCACACATGCCTACATACCCAGTAAGCTGATTCAAAGACTTGATCCAGACTGCCAACAATAACTTTAACAAACCTCATGTGGACAGCTACAAAGGGATTTAACTAGCTGTCACTACAGTTAGCGTTTGCAAGCTGGTTGGAATAGTAAGTGTTCATGTACAGAACTTGCTGATGTTATGTATGTATTGAAAAAAAACATTTGTTTTTCTCAAGGGCCTGAACAGTGTTCGTCTCCAGTTATCCCCAGTTCCACATGTTACAGAAGTCACTGGTACTTTGAAAGCAAATCAAATGTATTCCTGGAGCTTTTGATTGATTCAGGTTAAATGACCATACTAAAGCACTTGTTAGAATCTGTGGGTATCAGAACAATGTCTGCTACCAAAAGCCAAAGAGTTTTTTCATTTTGCCTCTCTAGTCCGGGGTAAGAACAGTTATTTATGACTTCTGGGAAATGGTGTCCATGCAAAGATAATTTGTGAACTGGGTTCTAACTTAAGAAAGAGCACCTCTGGACTAAATAAAATTGGTCCAAGGATGGACCCTTGAGGGATCCCAGCAGTACAGTTGATAAGTGTCTATGTCACACATGGAGGCTTTAGTCCTCGTCCCAGCAGCCATGGGTTCTAATCCAACCTCGGCCCTTTGCTGCATGTCATCCCTCCTACTCTCTTCTCCCAATATGTCCTGTCTCTCTACTGCTGTCCTATCCAATAAAGGCAAAAATGACCAGAAAAAAAAGAGCACGTCATTGGTTACAAAACCATTCTTTCTAATTTGTAACAAAAGGATTTCATTTGTGTCTCAAGATGACCAAATATCCAGTACAACACCTTTACTGAATGCAATCCATCAAGCTTTTGCATTGCATCTTAAGATTATGTGCTTCTAAGTACTATGTTTTGTGTGCATACATAAATTAAACAGACATGTAAATTGTTGGCATTCTATGAGAGCAGCTCATACTGCTTTCATGTGTCTTGGTGGCAAACATAAAGACCTATCTTGTTGACATTTGAGATGTAAGAATACTCACAGAACTCATACTGTTGGTACTTGAATTGTATTCTGCTATTTAATTATGTATGTATTCATTGTTATATGCTGTGCTCCCATATGACAAATTAAAGGATTTTTCTTCCACAATTTATCAGGAGTGTAGGAAGCAGACTGTCCAACAAGCGAAAATCAGCCACAATCAGAGTGTAAGTAAGGGGACCACTCAGAGGAATGTGTGTTAAAGGCAGGCAGGGGTAATGAAAGAAAAATCACAGTTTCACAATGTAGCACTGATTAAGAGACAAGCCATTGCTCCATCACCATAAGAACGATATTAATGAAATGCATTGCATGTGTACCAATAAAATGTGTATGCTATTTATGTTCACCCAGAGTCCCTGGCTCCACCCCGCCCCCACACGTACACACATTTCTGGCCATTATTATTGAGACACAAACCCCCCTCTTGGCTCTATCAGAGTGGATGCACTAATTAACTATGTTGTTAATTAACTGAGAGTATCAGCAGTTTCTGTCAAGAGCTACAGGTCAAATGTCGCATCCTCTGACGGTTTACATCATTAAACAACATATGGAAGAGTCATTTATATAATTTATATTCACACACATGCACATGCTATATCTAATGTATCACCTTCCATTGTGTTTATCACTTGTCACATGATCACAGTGCTGTTAACAATTGTGTTGGATGTTCAGATATATCTTCTATTAATCAAAAGCCATCTTGTCATAAAATGAATGGTTCTACCCAAAATCAGCAGATTGAAAGTGATTAAATATTTGTTTTAATGTTTTTGTGTGTATTTGTATAGGGGCATGCATGATGCAAGTAAACTATTGCCACACACTAGGGGCGCTGTTAGCCTAGTGGTTAGGGCTTTAGGTGCAGGTTCATATCTGAGCTGATTATTTCCAGCGAATCGTTCCTCTCTCTCTCTCTCTCTCTCTCTCTCTCTCTCTCTCTGCATCTGTTGTCCCGGCAGGTAAGCAAATAATTCATAGCAGGAAGTACATAATCTATAATAACAGAATATGTATAATTAAAAAAAAGGTCAAATTGTGTATCATTACACTTATATATCAGATTAAATCCATAAATACAAACAAACACTGTATAAAACACAATAAACAAATGTCCATTGGTATGAAATGTAGATCAGCATGATAAATGTGTGTGCAGGGCAAACATTTGCAGTGGGCAGTGTATGGACCCAATTGCAGCACGACAGGAAACTGGCAGATATAGTCAAACACTAATTCTCAGCAGCAGGTGATACAAAGACAAACACAGGTAATCAAAGTCCAAACTGAACAATGTCTCAGTTAGCCAGCTGGGGAAAGTAGCCGCTGATGGCACATGAAAAGAGTCCAGAACTGATCGTGCAGAACAAACACGAACACAGGAAAACTCACTTCCAACAGACAAAACAGGTAATCCACTCATTAATTCATTGAATAAAATAGTTAGCTTTTGCCTGTCTCTTTTCTTTTACTACTTTATTTCTTATCTTTTCTCTTATCATGTGGTAACCCAGATTTTAGTGCTGTCTTTAATTCTACGTCTCTCTGCTTCGTTAATGTCCAAAGATGCTCATTTAACCATTACAACTTCTTTTTTTTACGTGATTGACAGGCTTCCATTTTTTGTCTCATTAACTCTTGCCGTCATTATGTTAGATGCTTTTTCTAAATCATTGGGTTGCAGGATGTCATTCCAATCCAGCTGCTTTAATTTATTTTTAAATTGGCTGACTACATATTTAGGTATCACACTAAAAAAGCCCTTACTCTCTCGTCTGTATAAAAATCGTTGTTTGTTTTGATAAGTTTTCTTGCAAGTCAGATTATGAGGTGACATGCCTTTTACCAAATTAAATGTTTTAGTGATTCTTTCAGGTTTATTACTAAATATGAGATCTATTTGTGTTTTTCCTATTTGCGTTCTCTGTCCAGTTTATATTAAAATCACCTAATACAATTCTGTTTTAGTGCCAATTTCTCTCAATAATAAGTCTAGTATATCATAAAATAAATTATTAGAATCAGGGGGTCGATAAATACCAACAACGGTAAAGGACATACAAGGTGACAGTACAATCTGATATCGATATATTGGCCAAATTCTTTCTAAGCTTAGATCTATGTTCGAGCTGTAGATAAAGATATATAGAAATAGATATACACATTGTTGCATCAATCCCTCAAACACTTGTGGAAAAGATTTATAATGAAGACAAGATGGTCACTCAACTGGAAAGTAACTGTATGTATGTGCATCACAGCTCAACACTCTGGAGAGTGATAATGCCTGTTGTAATCCATATAGCGCTCTCTGTTGGTGAATGAGAACTTCAATGAGAAGTTCAATGCAATGAAACTGCAATAAAATTAGCCTATAACGATTGTCATTAGATAAGCTAATATCAGCCAATATTATCAGCTGGACGATAAATCGGTCAGGTTCTACTCTAAAGTTGAAACAGCATTTCCAACATGATGATGTCTGCCATTGATTTACCTCAAAACCGTTCTTAAGAAGTCAATGGGTGGCGTCACTGAAACAACCTCAATGTCTTAAACAGTCTCTGGATCACACAGATGTGAATAACCCAGAACTTGCTTTCAGACCCCACATGTACATGATGCTGTGATTACTAAACCCTGTCGATTATAGAATGCACTAACCTTAACGATGGTTTATAAAAGTTTTCTCTTGCAAACAGACCTTGATCTCAATGAAGTAGTTTTTATTAGAATGGAAAAAAACACATTTTCAAAGCAATTTGCTGCATGAACAAATTAACTTCATAAAAAATATAAGTACAAGCTAAAGTCATATCTTTTCATATTTGATGTGTACATAAAATGAAATGAGGAAAAGTAATTTCCGATCCTTTAGATAGAAAATCAACATGAGTGGAGTGAGCTTGTCAGGATGTTAAGATGAGAGAGAGAGGTGTAGCTAATTGGTTACTAATTATGCAGTAAATTGTGTAATTAAGCTTTCAGTTAATCAGGCGTTGCTTGCACAGCAGTCTTTGGGAAGTTAGTTTGTGTTTCAGGGTTAAAGTGGAGACGTGGGAGTACTGTTTGACAGTTAGGAAATGTGGGATGTACCAGCAGTGTAGGTAAAGTACAAGTTCAGCTGTACACGAGGGTTCAACGTGCAGGTGTTAAAATGGTAAACAGCAAATGAGCTTGTTTAATGCTTTTTTAGTTTTCTGACTACTCAAAGTCATTTTACTCTCCCCATTCACACACTGATGACAGAGGCTGATAAGTAAAGTAAAGTGGCTAATCCCATCCATACACATTCACACACATTCAATAATACGTTAAGTATTGTGCCGAAGAACACATCAACATGTGGCTGCAGGAGCTGGGGATTGACCACCAGGTACCTTCCATATGAGAGAAGGCTGACTACTGAGCCACAGTAGCTCTCTGTTGTGGCCTGGTGCTATCGCATCACACATGCTCCACTATGCTCTTGGTTTGTTGGGACTTTGTCTGATAAATCCACAAGCTTAAAAAAAAACAGTTGAGAACGCTTGAATTCTTACAGGCAGCTCTGCTGTCAGCGTCAGGGCTGCCTGCACAAAAACAACAAATCTGTATGTGTGCATGAGAGATACAAATCAGACAAAGGGGTAGTTTGGCAAGGTGTAGTATTTTTGCTTTATAAATTCAACAATCCAGCAAATCAGTACACTAGAAAACATATATTGATGACTCCAAGTCTAATCACAATATCTTCCGTTAAACATTACGTTTTGTTCCGAGGGTAAAGCTTTTATCAGTGTTCTGCTAGAACTCACAGACCACTGTGAACTTGCTAAACAGAAATACACATTTGGATTGAATGATACAATCACATCACTTACCAATACTTCTCTTACAAAAGTTCAACCTCAGAATTTTAAGATGTGTGGCAACGCTAAGCACATTTTCAGGTGTGACAAAAGAGTACACACTGAAGAGGAAGAGTATTTTCATTCATTCTTACAAGGAGTAAAAAAACAATCATGTTTTGGTATTTACATGGATTTTTCATTAACTGCTAACTAAGTAATTCATCCATGATTTATTTTATCCAACAGATCCAACATAACTCTATTAAAAACTCTTACTGCCAGCTCCATGCAGCTTACTCGTCTTGAATTGATGAGATTTTCTAAAAAGAAATAATGCATTTCCATGAGGTTTATTTTCCTACTGTTTACTTTGCATGCATGATTTTGCCATAATGAGAGAGAAAAGCCGTTTGAAAAGTGACGCCACCAGACGCCACCGGCTGCAACCTACTTGCAAAGCATTCTGGGATAACTAGCAGCGCTGACCAGGCAGACGGTGCCACTTCTTCTTTTTTTTTTTACAGCTTTTCTTACTCAATATGTAAAATCATCCATACAAGAAAACTGTGGTATACTGTTTAGTAAATGCTCCGTATGGAGTGCAGTTTTTTTTTATTGAGAAGAGTCCTCAAGTCAAGACAACAAGTAAGCGACGGAGCTGGGCAGTGTGTCCGCACCATCAGGCGTGCACACACATACGGAGCTGTTCTGCCCTGCCGGCTCATAAGCTACACATTGCCAGCGCATTTCCCCATTCTGCCTCTGCTTCTATCTCTCATGGCAGATCAGTGGCCGAACAAAATAGCCCCACCATTCTGCCTCCAAGCTTCACAGATTGCACGGGAGCCGTAACAGGGGCGTAATTATCCCGCCTTATACTGGCAATTTGTTAGCTCCAATTAAAAGGAGGCTGAAGTGAAAAACATTTCTATTCTATAATTTAAATACAGCCACATCCCAGTGGAACAAGCTGCCCATCTCCCTTAAGACAATCCCGGTTGAGAGGAGTTTTAAATCCGATCTCAAGAAATGGCTGTTAAGTAATTTGTAGATCTATACATTGTTTTGTTTTTTACATATTTTTCATCAATTTTTTTGTGTTAGTCTGATGTCACTCTTGCCTCACACCTTATTCGATCTGCCATCTTGTACTGTGATAGAGGACCAAAATGGAAATAAGCCCTCTGGCTTTTTTGTGTACTTTAATCCTCGACAATTATTTTTTTCTTATATGGAGTCTGATATGATCAGCCTGTCATGTATGTGTTTCAATTTTGTCAAATACATATATCTATCTATCTATCCATCTACAGCTGGATGCGTCCCAAACACACAGAAACACACGCACCACAACAAAAAGCAGAGTAGAAGAGCAGAGCGTCAACTTTCTTTAGAGTCATGATTGGGCTGATGTTTTTTTAATGCTTGTAAAAACACGACTCAAATGTTCTGTCGCTCATGAGTGAAACAGTCGATCAGGGGCAAACAAATCCTTCAGACAACTACGGGCTCTTTTTGTTGTGGATTCAATAGAGCTGAAGTACTTCTAAGTCAGTGCTAACGCTTTCAAATGGTCCTGACAATTACTTGAACGCTACATTAGGTAGACAAGGTAGGAGAGGGATCATCCAAACAACAACAACAGGACCTTGCCTGTTCACACAGACTGTACTGTCACACTTCAACAGTTCATATTTATTTAGCCGCCAAATTAGACTCTATACTTCATCCTGCCTGTGGACAGAGAGAGAGGGGAGGGGGTGGGGGGTAGAAAGGCTAAACACTGCGGGCTCATTATCTCACTAGTTACATGTTTACTGTTTCTAAATACACCTAATTGGAAGATCAAAGCATCAGTGACTACCTCTCCCCACGGCTAAGAGGGCAGCCAACCACAGATCCGCTCACCAGCTCACTAATTTGATCACACGCAGCCGCGTCTCGTTGACTCGGAGCGCTCATCGTGAGTTCACTCGGGTGTGACTTGGAAATGCGGAGACGCTTTGCTTCATGTTTAGGGTCTGTTGGCCTTTTTTCTTTTTTTTTTTCTTTTTTTTTTACAAGTATGAAACGACAGCTTGAAAGGAAATCTTTGGCTACTTTGTGGGTTTTGTTTAGCAGACTGGCTTTTCACCTTTTTTTTCCCCCGGTTGACTGAAGGAAAGCTGATCTTCAGAGTCTGCAGAATTTTGTTGATGTGCCTCAGAGATAGATTTATTTTAAAGGTCACATATTATAAGTTTAAATAACTCCCCAAAACAAATCTTTAAAGTTTCTTGTTGTGAATCCACTCTGATCCTGTATTTGATCATGCCTATAAACCCCTCTATTTCAGCCCTGCTCAGAACAGGCTGTTTCTGTGTCTGTACCTTTAAATGCAAATGAGCTGTGTCTGACCACAGACAAAATAAAACCTTGAATATGTCTCTGTAAAAGGGAAGTCTGTAAAAAATAAGCTAATGTCAGTGCAAATGGAAAAACTAATCGGATGGGTTTCTGTAATTAAAAAAACGTCAGAACCATCTTTTTCACGAGGCGTTGATCCATAATCGGATTTGTTTCAACTGTAGGAGCGATTGTTCCACTTCACTTCTACAGTAGCAGGGTGATATTTACCATATTTGCAATCTGTGGTAGATACACCTCTTGTAAACAAAACAAACATGCCTGCCATGTGATTCACAGAATTAACTCTTAATTGCTAACAGCTGATATGTCCTAGTGCCAGGACAATTATCATTTCATCCTGGGAAACTGATGGTCAGGAGACACAACATGATTCTTTTGTACTACTTGTCTTTGGTAATGGAAAAGGGAGACGAGAGCTATAATTGGTGCTGTTGGGAGTTTGGTGAATTTTGCCACTTTATACTCCCTTATGAAATGAAGATCTGCAGTAGAGCTCAGCTTGTAATTGGGAAGAAGTAGTGCTACATTTTGAAATATGAAATAGATGAAACAAAGACGAGAAAGGAAAAGAAAAGCTAAGAAAAAGTAATCGGGGCGGCTGTAGCTCAGTGGTAGAGTTAGAGTGTCGTCTCTAAACCGGAAGGTCGGGGGTTCGATCCAAAGCGCCTGCCGCCATATGTCGATGTGTCCTTGGGCAAGACATTTGACCCCAAGTTGCTCCCGCTGTGACGTCAGTGCAGGACGTATGAACGTTTATTATGGATTAGTTCATTCTGATGATGTCACTTTGCGTAGCAGCCTCTGTCATCAATGGGTATAGGTGGGACCGAGTGTAAAAAGTACTTTGAGTTGTTAGGTAGAGTGCCCGGTGTTTGGAGGCTGTAGTAATCATCGCAGCGGCCTTGGGTTCCATTCCGACCTCGGCACCTTTGCTGCATGTCATCCCCCACTGTCTCCACTCAACATTTCCCATCTCTCTGCAGCTGTCCTTTCAATAAAAGGCCTACAAACCTAACTCTTCAAAAAAAAAAAGAAATGTCTGAAGAAGGCATTAGTTTGTGCTGTGTCAGGAAACAATGGTATAGCAGGATGGCGTGAGGAAGAGTGAAGAAAAGGTCTGAATGTTGAGGATGGCTGCATCAGAAACACAATGCCCTTCTCCATTCATCACCACCTACTAATATCAGACCATGAAAGCACACACACATAAGTCACACACACACACACACACTAACACACACTCACTCACTCTGATGCTCATTTATTTAGTCTCCAGCAGAGACACTTTGTCGCTGGTTCAAAAAGCAGCAAAGCAAATACTGTATGATGGCGTGTTGTTCTGTCAAGGTGTCAAACTACAAAAGTGTCAGTCCAAAACATAGACAATGCAATGATACCTTTTTAATTAGTCAAAGTCATGCTGTGCTTTGAATCTGTAAAGTACCAAAAAAAATACAAAAATGCTCCAAGGTTTTCTGGGACTGTTATACAGGAAGAGGAAGCTATAAGAACACTATTGGTTATTTCCATAAGAAAAAGTACTGCCTCACTGTACCATGTCATTGTGTATTATAAAATTATTGATTCTTTATTTTCATATGCTGAGGAGCTTACAGCAGTATCAGCAGCTCTGAGCTGTAGTAAAGCCATCAGCCTCTATATGACCTTGCAAGCAGATTCCTGAGAAGTCATTCCAGAGATGATCGCGCCCGCTCTAGTCAATGCTCGTGTTTCCACTAGGCGCGAGGCAGTCCGATGTAGAAGCACCCCTCTGTTTCTCCACTGCTCCAAATACGCGCCAAGTCTATCTTCAACTGAGCCCGCTGCAAGCAGGCGTCAAGCTGAACAAATCAGATTGACCTGAACAGGAAGTCAAACAGGCAAACACAGTGAGTATCCTGTCAATTTCAAATTAAAACACAATATAGCAACTCAAGATTGTATTTTCCATCACTTTATTGACATAACATCACCACTGCTCTCTGTACCATCTACAAAGACCACAAGCAGAGGCTATCTGAGAGGCATCAATTCAATAAACAGCAGTTTGTATGGAATAAACACTCATTTATTTAAATGCAAGACATGGTCCATTAATTTGTCTTATTAGGTGCCAATCTTAGGTATATCCCTTTTGTTTTTAGCATGAAGTGGAAAACACAAAAAAAAGACAGTAATTTAACATCACTCACCATCACATGTACAGTCTGCAATGCATGTGCTGATGTATTGAAACTCAATGGTCATGTACAATGCTTTTAGTGCTACTTAGGGCATGGGGTAGTGGTGCACTTCAGCTGCTAGTGGACCATATAATCATTACAACAATTAACCTTCGCAAATTGATCCTGGTTGAAGAGGAATAAAACAGTTCTGACATGCCAAACCTTTTATTTTTCCCAAATGAAAGAAAGTATATATATATATATATATATATATATATACATTCTCTTAAGACACAGACAGACGGCTAAGATCAGAAAGGAACTATTCACGTAACTGAAAATGAACTCCTTGAAAACATTGGATGCAAACAACATTTTATGCAGAGCTCAAGTGAAGGTACTGACATAATACTTGACTATGTTGTCTCAAGCTTTTTAATTAGTTAGATTGAATGTTTGCTGTAGAGTCCCTCACTACTATCTACTCTGTTACTCCATGTCCACTTCTTCTGTCATCAGGGAAATCACACTTGGAACAAATCTCATAAGAGTTCACCGTCTACCGGAGACTCGGTTGTACTTTTTTTTTTCTTTTCCTTTCTGTGTGTGTGTCTACTGCAGCTTATTGGACTGAGCCACCTACGCTTTCTCCACAATGGGAGACATGAAGGTTGCAGTGAGTCACTCTACAACTTATTATCAGGCATTTACTCATGCTCACAGAAAATGCCAGCAGGGAGATAAATGCATCCTCTCAATACACAAAGTCACGGCCTCAGTTTGATTTGAGTAAAAGTTTGAGTTTGTTGCCATGCAGTTTGTAAAGAATACTTTTTAATTATGTGTGGAAGCTTTCAGCCAAAAAACCTCAATATATTTTGCCAGTGAGCCATTGAAGCAGTTCTATAGCCTTTAATACACACAGAAACAAAACAAATACATGTATTATTATAATGGGTAATTCAATGTCACGGGTATGTCCTATATGTTTGTATTGTATTGTTAATTGCTGTTTGTATTTATCTATTTAATGATCATTATTTATCTGGAAACTATTTTCCACATATGAAATGTTGACCTTACTGTATCATAATGTTCAACATTGTCAATATGCTGAGTTTTTTTTTTTCATATAACTGTTCTTTGGGTCATATTGTACTGTATCATCACATATTGTATCCTACAGTTTTGTGTCATATTGTACCATATTATCTTTTATTGGATCGTTTGGTGTTGAGTTCGATCATACTAGCATTTTAGTAGCATCATAATAGCATCATAGTAGCATTTTTCAGTCCTTGTATGAGGTGCTTTGCAAAGGCAGCAAAAAACAACAAACAAAATAGTAATAGAAATTTGATAGAAAGAAAAATGAACACAACATGATTCAATTAGAACTTTTTTAAGACATTTTGGAAATTGGAGTTGTGATTTATGCCGTGAAGCAGAGGTGTGGATTTGAAGTGAAATATTTTGCCTGTGAGTATGTGGAGTGAAATAGTATACAAGTGAAATGCCACTGATATGAAAGCAGCTTGTTCTACCTTCAAAAAACAAATTACATTATAAAAAGTGTATGAATCTTACATATCAATTTCAGAAGTCAACAATAACTCAGTGAGTACAATGATGACAACACATGAAATTATGATGTAAACTTATCTTAATTGAAGAATTAATCAATGCCTTATTCACCTCGACTGTTGCTTGTCATGATACACTGATGATAATGTAATACAGATCTCATTCAATGTTTGCTGTAATCAACACATAGATTTCATGTAATCTCATTTGACAGAAACAATTACAGAGGAGCACTTTTAATCGTTTGTAGAAGACAGTGAACCGAATTCCAAATCTCAGTCAATTTCAGTGTGTGTGTGTGTGTCTATCTAAGCATAACGTATATAGTGTGTGTACAAATTGTGTGTGTGTGTGTGTGTGTGTGTGTGTGTGTGTGTGTGTGTGTGTGTGTGTGTGTGTGTGTGTGTGTGTGTGTGTGTGTGTGTGTGTGTGTGTGTGTGTGTGTGTGTGTGTGGTCAGGCTGAGCAGCACACATCATCACTTAATGATGGCTTAGCAAACGGTACATGTACTCTCGACAAAGATGAATGATGTTCCCGGCTGGTAGAAACTACTGCACATGACGCCTCTCTCTCTCTCTCTCTCTCTCTCTCTCTCTCTGTCTTTCTGAAGTCTACTGTTAGTAAGCTGGAGCATCTGGGGTCCATTGGGGCAAGCGAGGCAGAGAGCAGAGCTATAGGGGCTAAGTCTTTGATTTTCCTGTCACAGCTGCTTACTATGATTAATGCCTAGACTTTGGGGCCACTCTGTGTGATTACGGGGCCCACAAGCTCCTGCTCCTCTTGCACTGCTAACTGTGATGTCTGCAAATACACAAGACTGCACAGACACACTCCTACTGTAAAGAAAGCGTACATGCAGTGTCCTGTATTATGGCAAAAATTGGTGTCTGCATTTCCAGGCCCTGTCTACCTACCTGTTTGAGACCTCAACATGTTGCAGTTGAGCTGTTTAATGTTGACATCTGTGATTTAGTAACTAATGCAACTGATGTTGGACTAACTCTGCAGCCTGCAGAATGACTGGTTCTCTTGTTTACTTAACTTTTCTCATAATTATTGAAAATCTTGAGGGTGCTGCAAGCATATGTCACTTTTGGGCTCTCACTGAAACTGATTCTTAGAAGACCATCTTCTTGATTTTGTAACTCGATCTGTAAAGGAATGTATTATAAAACGTTCAAATATAGTATCCCGAACTTGGTACTTTCAGACGCTACCTAAAGGACTACAAACATTCAAATGGCCACCTGAACTTAAATCCCCATTAGGCCAATAATAAAACTGCCTGACTGCACATGTTTAAAGCCTGGTATGGAAAAAAAAAAACAGTTTTGGTCTCCAGCCCGTTCCATCAAATGATAGCTCTTTGGGGAAGTATTTTTTCCTCCTAATTAACCTGCTTAATTTTTTTTACTTAGGCTTTCAGTTATGTTAAACGAGTGCCATGGATTCAGTAAGAGTCCTAGGTATGTAATAGGTGTCATCTCTGCTAATTATAGTCGACAGCTTGCTTGTGTTTGTGGGATTTGTGTCTTTAGGAGAAATGTAATGTAAATATTGGGAAATGATCATTGGTGTCTGTGAGGTATATTGTACCTACAGACTCTCCAAAACGTCTAAAATCTGTTTGTTTTTTTCTCAGTGAGTTAAATTCCAGTTTTCTTTTATTTCTATGTAAGCACACATGACAGGATCATGCCTTACCTGCTAGCTCTTTCAGTGTTTTTCATACATATATACAAAAAGATGCCAACAACTATAATGCTGAACTGGTGGCTTCAGAACTGCATTCCACAAACCAAAGTGGTGTGTCCCTTTGGTTACCTTGATGGCACACACTAGACATAAATCAGCCACAGTAGCAGGTAAAACAAGGAACACATTGAAATATCCTGAGTGCATGAAATGCTATGTGTTTTGAACAATCTCTATGAATGTCAATTTTCTCTTGTAGCTGCAGGGTCAGAATCCAAGACAAGTTTTTTTGTTCGGAACAATAAAATATCTGATCTGATCTTATCGTATTATCAGTCCTTAATCTACAGTATTTCCCTCGTCCTGTTTAGGATCATGGGGCTGGAGTCGATCCCAAGTGGCCACCAGTCAATCACAGGGCTGACACACATTCACACTCACTCACACCTACAGGCTATTTCAACAAGCAACAAGTCTTTGGACTGTGGGAGAAGGCAACAATACTTGGAATGAACCTACATGTGCATGGGAAGAACATGCTTACTCACTGAAAAGCCCTTGGTCAAGCGGGATACGAACCAGGAAGCTTTCTGGTGTGCTAACTACTGCACCACTGTGCAGCCCATCCTATGTGCAGTGAAAGAAAAAGTGACGGTTGCCAGAGTAAAGTATATGGCACATCGGCTTTTAAAAGTAAATAAAACGTTTTTTAAAAATCAGTAGCGTATTTTGGTTAGTGCATGCGCCCCATTTACAAAGGTTGTAATCCTCCAAACTGGCGACCCGGGTTCAAATCTGACCCTGACACATTTCTCACATGTGCCTTATTTCTCTCTCTCACTCTCTCCCCCCCCCCCCCTGCTCTCCCCGATTCCTATCTAAAATGAAAGGTATCAAAAGCCCCAAAATAAACATTTAAAAACAAAAAAATAGTGCAGTGATACATGCACATTCCTGAGGCATGTGTTTATTGCACGTTTGGAATCCACTCTCTATTTCTGAGATCAGCCATGTGCAAAGGATCTCAACCAGGTAGGTAGGTACAGCTATGTACTGAACACAACTTGCACTGTGTGAATGTGATAACTATTTATTTAAATCTTGTGAAGGCTTACCTTCAAGTAGTAGCTGACCTTTGGGCTTTTAAACTGGTGAGGTATTCAAAATGTCATTTAAATTTCCTTTAAATTATGATATTTTGCATGTGGCCTTCTGGTTGTTATTGAACTTTTAAGACTTTCTACAAATATAAGCGACAACCAGAACCGCAGTCATGATGAAAAGTCCACAAGCTGTTTGACCAGTTTTCTTAAAAAATGGAAGACCTTAAAAGTGAAATATATTGAAGAAATATAGAAAAACAAATATTGCAGAGAATGATGTTTTGGAGCACCTCCTCTTGAAAAGGTTTGAAAGTATTGTTGCAAATCTATTTCAGAAGCTTTACAATATTGACATTGTTGATGGTCATAGAAAAAATCTTAAGGATGCTCTTAATCTCCTTTTCTCAAAGACATGCCAGCTTAATTCACATGTCAGAACATGGACATAACTTGTTAACATTCATTAACACCACCACATGCAGCTATCTGATACATTTTAATCCAGCCACAATGCTCTATGTGGGAGAACTGTGTGGTTCTTTGTGACTGACAAAGACTCAGCGAGCAGCACTCCCATCTTTTCAGCCCGCCTGTGATAGTGATCAGCAGCAGTCGTCCATGCCTCTCTGGCTGTGAATACCTCACTATTTGATCTGGCATTAGCAGCCTTTACAGGCTTTAGTATGTAGGATTATCTCCTCTTCACTTCTATGTAACGCTCTTGACCTCCCCTGATCACTGAGAGTCAGGGAAATGGAGGAGAAAAGGAGAGAGACAAGGAAAACAGGGGGGAGATGGGTAGAGGACGGATTGGAGAATAGGAGAAGGAAATCAAGGACAAAGAGCTTGAATGAGGAAAGGAAGCAGACTTGAAAGTGGGGAGACAGCAGCAGAGGTTATTAAGGATATGAGGAAGAAAGAAGGAGAGAGAGAGGAGGAAAAGCACACTAGAGAGACAAAGCACTTTTTAGGTGGCATAAAATTATGAAAAATATCCGTCCAGTCTCAGTGGTTTTCTGATAATGCCCCTTTAAGCCTGCGCCCTTTCTCTTCTTTCAATTGTGTTTTAACTGATCCGTTACCCCACTGTGGATGAAGTTGAGAATTTAGCAGCTATGTTAGGTCGGATGACAAAACCTAGAAGACTTGGTTGCTATTACTATGAAGATAAAACCAGACAGATGAGCCGACAAGTGCTGAAGCTAACTTAAAAATCTCAACTATAGCATTTAAGAACAAAACACAAATAAATATTGTAGTCTTCTTGAGTGACCGTCCATCTGAAGTAGACTTATATGTTATGTGTATGTGCCACAACTAAACCAAACCTGTCTGCTCCAGAAATTCATTTTTTATTTTTACAATAAACAAACAAAACGAAGAACACTCTGCCCCTTAACGGCCACACTTCAAAGCCAGAATGTGTCACTTTTGGATGCTGTAGCTGTCGCCCTTGAGCCCCAGCATGAAACCAAAACAAACTGCTGTTTGGCGACACCTCCGCCGCGCTGAAGCGGCCGCTCTCTTCCAGCGGCCCGCCCCCAACCCCTCTCCGCTGGCGTTCACACGAAGGAATTATCAAATGGAACGCATCGTGATCAAGCGCCATGAAGCGCAAGCGGCGGACAAAATGATCCTTGGCTCGAGCTGCAATCGCCTGTGGTCTGCATTGTTGTGTTAGCGGGCTAATGTTAGCTTGTAGCTTAACACTGCATGTAAATCTACACAGCATGAAAGCGATTTCAAAAAGGCTTCGGAGACGTTCAAATAAGCAGTGAGTATGTTATTCTTATTTTCCCTAGTCCTTGAATAAAACAGCTTATACATGCAAGGCGTCCATGTTAACCTGAAACCACAGCTCTGATGACAACTCAGCCAGCTGGACTCGTGTTTCTCACTCATTGTAGGCCGTCATTACTCAGAGAGACATTTTATGTATGTGTAAAATGTTGCACACTTTACTTGGAGATCTTAAGTTCTTGTAACGCCCTGGAGAGTCTCAACCCATCGCTGGGGAAAGCACCTCACTGAACTGTAAATATAGAAAGCTATACCTCCACCTTGAGATACTACAGTGGTAAAATGTTACACACTGCATCTGTAACGATCACACATAAATGTCAGTTTGAAATAGTATCAGACATTCTTTCCTTCATACCCTTCTGATTTACTTTGGATGATGAATGCTTTGAACAGTTTTCTTGTGATTTAGGTGTAGCTTCACCTTAAAGAGAGTAAGTGGGACTGTTACCGTGTTTTATTGGAACTCTCACTCAAGCACAGGCTAACAATACTTTATCCACAACTAAAAACTTGCAAATAAAGAGACATTTACCAGAAAATACAGGAGTTTTCCTTAGAGATATCCTCCCAAAGTTGGAAAATGTACTTGTGAAATGTTAAATGTAACATACAGTGTGCATTTGTGTGTTTTTGCATGTGTGTTTATAAGAATGTGTTGTGCCCTATATAGCCGCAGAGGAGTTCTGTGGAAGCTCTCAAGTGTGAATTATGTCTTAACTGTGTGAAAGAGAGCAGTCGACTTCAGGCTCCATCAGCTGCTCAGTCGACCTTCCTGAACAAATAAAGATGGGGTTAGAAAAAACTGAGGCTTGGGGTCAACAAGACAGAATTTGACAGAGCCTCCATTAGACCCTGTGTTGCTCTCCACATAGTACTGTCAGGTGTCGAGCAGTGTTGGGCACGTCACCGAAAATTAGTAACTACAGTTACTAGTTACTGCTACCAAAAAGTAACTCATTACTCTGGAAAGCACTTTGAGCGTACCTGTTTTTTCTTCAATTCCTCATATTAATGTTCACATTATTAAGGGGTGCTGTGGAGGAATTGAGCTGTGACAACTCGCACAACACTGTAGTCATTTTCAGTTTGTAGGTATTTTACTCATTAGATCTCTGAAGGGAATGCACTCACTTTCAAATAGCAGTGGCTTTACAGTAACACACTACTTAGAATAAAGCAAATGCCAAAGTTCAAAACAAACGTGCTGCAAAATGCCAAAAGCTGCGTTAACATCATGATACAGAGTGAAAAACACACATATTCAGAAACAACTGCAAATAGAAAAACTCTGCCACCAAAACTCAGTGAGAAAAGAACCTTGCTTCCCTGAAGTCAAACTGGATGCATTCGGTCTCGGTACCAGTCACGTCTCACCTCTGTAACAAGATCAAGATTCGGCCTTCCCAGGTCAATAACCCATCAACGGAACATTGTTGTTGTTTTTTTTCAATACTGACATCTGTCTTCAACCACAGTAGGGTTTTTTTTTTTTTTATCAGTAAAAGCACTCCTTTGTGTTGGACAACTTACACAGGCCTCTATGTGCAGCCGGCTGTGGCTCAAATGGACAGGGACCGTCTACAAATTTCAAGTTGCTACAGAAAGAAGCAATGAATTCATCCTGGATTAGTGTAGTGTCAACCAAATCAATTTGTGCATATATGAACTCATGTTATTATCTACATAAAAGCATTACATTAAATAGAGGAATGAATAATGTATTGATTGATTAAACAGTAAAAAATATTTTTTCTTTGTCCAGAGTTGGAGAATATTTTCTTTTTATACTTCCTACTAACAACACATCACACCGGTTTTAAATTCCTTCACAGGCACCCTCTGTCAGTTTTGATTTTAAAATTCTGGTGATCACTTTTAAAGCTTGTAGAGCAGGTTTTTTCAAATGGCGGCCCTAGGAGCCACATGCGGTCCAGGAACAACCCCCAAATGGCCCCTCCATCCATGGTAGGGTCAGTAAATGGTTTGACAGCACGTTGGTCCGTTGTTGCACCTCGGATGCCATCCTTTACACTGCATTGTGCATCAGACGATGTTGTGCGCAAAACTAGACAGGGAGCTTAAAACTACAGTGGAAAGCGTGACAGCTATAATTGATTTTATTTGCTCTATATCAAACCTCCAACATCACATATTCAGCAAGCTGCTGTCAGGAATGTCAGCTGAGCACCACAACCTGCTTTTACACATTGAAGTCCCTTTGATAAAACTCACTATTTTAGACTTGCTTTATATTGATTTAATGGTTTGTTTTATTTGTTGTTTTATCATATTTCATCAACTGCTACTTGATGACTTTTTAAATTATATGTATGTATTATTCTTATTATTATAAACATTACTTTTGAATGGTTTGACACGATTACTCGATAGACTGATGCTTAACCCCACATAAACATTTGGCCAAGTCTTAAAAGAAAAAACACTAATGGCATGCCCCCTTTCTATAAATGCTTGACATTTCCTGACATAATTGGACTTGGTATACTTCACCTCTAAATGCTATGTCACACCTTAACAGTATGGCTGAGTGTGAGGGCCTGCCATTGTTTATTTTCTAAACCATTTGGGGCTACATGTTAACTAGTTGTTAAAGTGCAAGCCTGTGGGAGTGTTTTAATATAGGCTATAACTTGACATTCTGTAAAGTGACATGGCCCTGCAGACTTAACCTTAAATTGCATCCACATTGGACATAATTGACTGCTAACTAAACCCCTCCCAAAATGGCAAAAGTCATTCATTGCTTAGCAACAGTAACTAGGGATGACATTTCTGTCTTGGAAAAAAAAAAAAAAAGTCAATGGAGTGAACAGTCCTTTTTTTTCCTCCAATGCAAGTTGCAAATATAATTTTGACTAGATAATAAGCTTGTAAGTAAGTATTGTAGTGGTGCGGCTGATTGGTGATAGAGTCAATCGTCTCTCAACTGGAAGGTTGGGGGTTCGAACCCCAGATCTTGCCGTCTCATGACAATGTGACGACTTCACCCCGAGCCCTTTCCGAAAAGCCACAGTTCAGTATGGAATGCTGACTTTTCAGTAGACTGAACCCTTGTCGTCTCGTTCATTGGGCATTTTTGTGGTCCGCCTCAGTAGACTGAACATTTACAACACTGAACATGTATGATAACTTCCGGGTTTTGTGCAGTATGGTTTGGATTTGCATCCTTTCAGGAAATGACACCCACAATGCTGTGCGAAAAATTAAACGCAAAAGGTCACTTCACTTGTGCTCCCAATTTAAAACAAACTAGGATGAAAAAAAAAAGACGAGGATGGATGCGACCGGTTCGGGTATCATGTCTTTCAAATGTAAAGTTGTTGGGTTTTTTTCCATGCAATGTTTAGTTTTGTATTATTCACTGAGCCATCGTGCATATCACATCTGAGTTGGAGTGTCAATAACATGAGGCGGGCTAGTGACGCCACTTCTACACTGAATGAATCCGAAGAAGAAGGAACAAATATCTGCCTGCTGTGTGCACCTACTGAACAGTAGATACTAAAAGTATACAGCACGGATAGACGGTGCTGTATACTGTCAGATTGTGTAGGCACTTTGCAATTTGGAATCACCCAACGTGTGAATGTGTCACAAGTGTGATGTGTATGACTGGATTAGTTAATACAGATGGACACTTAACATAGCAGCCTCTGCCATCAGTGTGTGGAGGAGACTTGAAAAGCTTAGTTCCATTTAGTGAATGTATTTCAGCCTGTGTGTGTGTGTGTGTGTATGCAGCATGTCTCAATAGCTGAGTGTAAAAATTGAATTTCCTCTTGCGTGATCAATAAAGTATATCCTCTTCTTCTGACAGTTGCACTGTATTACCATTATTTCTCATCAGCACTATCCTTTCTTTACACACACACACACACACACAACTCAGACTGATCAAAAAGAGCTGATCCATTGATACATTATCTCTGATGCAGTGCACAGGCCGACTGCCAAAGCACAAATGAGGAAGTGTGTTCTCAGATAAAGGCCCAAACTCACACTGAACTCACACTGTGGCCATGCTGGGCCTTATCACAGACATGCAAATGAGTACTAATTAGCCCTAATTATGACTCCCTGTCTTCAGAGTTCTATAAAAAATGTGCCAGAGCGGCTTTTTTCTTACTCGGTTTTCTTCACAAGGCCTTCTACGTGTTTGGCATGGTAACTTGGGGCACAAGAGCATTTATCTTACTAATAACTGCTCGGATGTTCATTTAAAAAAAAATAATAATAATAATGATGATCTTGATTTTGGTCATTTCTTTTCCAAAAAAGATACAATTGAAATTATTTCTTTCTCTCTTTTTTTCAGCTTCCAACCAGTCAAAGATGACAGTTTCTTTATTTGGTGCAAGTGTTCAAAGTGTTTTATGGACATCCTTTGGGACAAGGCAGAGAATACGGATATTCAGACTGAGTATGGAGGAGAGAGAGAAGTTTGGACTTACGTGATCTTACTGTAGAGGATCCCAAGTGACCAGAAAACACATTGAATCTATAAGAAAGAGATGAAAGACGTATCTGAGGGGAGGCCAAAGGGCTGGGTATCTTTGTTCAATACCAGTTCCAGTATTGTTTTCTATATTAAGAACGCTTGCTAACTTCTACTGACTGTTACTCTTGAGAAGTGTTAGGCATGCTACTGAAAATAAGTAACTAGCTATCGTTACAAGTTACTTCTATCAAAAAGTAACTGACTCACCACTGCATTCTGCTCTATAAAGTTGGTTGTCCCAGAGAGGCAATAACCACTGGCATCTATTCATCTATAAAGCCCTGACCTAAGGAAAACTTATTTTAGCATTAGTACTCTAAACTCTTGGAATGTTTTATACTATGACCTGAAATTGAGCTATTTTATCCCTTTTGGAAATTTTAGAAATATTCTTCTTAACCACCCAATACCTGCCTGTAACTGTTTTATTTGATTTTAATTGTTGACAACACATTGTAGTAATTTCAAGCTTTTTACATTTTTTTTTTTTTTTTTAGTTTATATATTGTATTGTTCTAATTGCTCTTTTATTGTTTTTATTTCCTGTGGTAGCTTTAACTCATTCAACTTATTTTGTTTGTCATTTATGTCTGTTTTCTTGGCATCATTGAGAATGAGGGTCGCCCTCAATGATCTCTCCGAGAACTTAAATAAAGGTTGATGAACTGAGTTAACTGAGTTACTGCATTATAAACGTAACTCGTTACTTGGTAAAGTACTTGGTCAAGTTTTTGAGGCCAACATGTGAGGTTATATAAGCTTAACGTTTAAAATGAAGCTTCCTTCACAAATAGATCAAAGAAGGGCTTAACTATAAGAAAAAAGCAACACTCACATCCTCGTATGCGTAACCTCAAACAGATGCTGTTTGCTCTGCAGCACAGTTAGGGGTGCCTTTAAACCTTACTTATTGTCTCATTTGCAGCACCAGGTATTGAAACATTCAGTGTAGCCTTACTGCTCAGAGGCTGTGCGGCTGCTCGGACCTTTAAAGCATGTGGTCGTAACATAATTTACACCTTGACACCATCATGTGACGGGATTCATCCGCTGTCCCTTAGTTATATGCGGAAGGATTGCCTCCTTTTAATCAAACAGCAAAATTAGACTAATCTGAGGAAAATTCAGCATCACCTGTGCCACGCCCCCAAATGAATGGAAGGGCCCCCTATGATGATAACAAAAGTCAGCCTGGCAACCATGTTGAAAACTGAATGATACTGTACGTCCCTTTGGTTTAACTGAGCCTTTCTTTATGAAATCAAAAGGGTTTTTCAAATAATTTAATGCTTATGTTTCCCTTTGGCGGGCATGTATTTGAAGAAAACTCATTTGCGCTTCAAAGTTCTCTAACAGTAGAAAGAGCGAGAGAATCCTGCGTCTCATATCTGAGAGAAATACGACCGGTCCTGTGTTTTTTTTTTTTTATGGAGTTCTAGAGAGAAATAATGAAGTAGAAAGCCCTAATGTCCTGGTTGGAGGGCATTGGCTGAGATCCATTTAACAAGACCACTCACAGCTGCGGGGTTTACTCCCACCACATCACTACATTTATCATCCTGTACGTAGGTGTAATTATTATATTTAGAGAGCAGAGCCACTGGGACAAAGCTGTGCACAGAAAGGTAGCACAGGTCAAATAAAGAATTACTCAGACGGACACCTGAGAAATATCTTTGCGGAGGTGCCTTCCATTTTCCAGAGCTGCTGACACCGATACCGATGTACAGTTGAACAGAAATCACCTGTCAGCTATGAGGCAGTGCTGCTGCAAAGGCAGCTGTCTCTTTTAGAGATAAGTTGCTGATAAGTAGTGCATAACTGACAACTCCTTGTCTCTTCTAAGGCTGTAAGGAACCTTTTGAATTCTCAAAGAGTTTGATAGCAGTCCTTTTTGTGTAGACATCATACACTTCCTGGTTTAAAAATCAGGGGACAGAGTGTGGTTCAACAAACGACACAGTTCCTGGGCAGGAATCGGTTACATGAAGCGTCCCTTAACCATTCAGCTATCGGAACGCCAAATACTTTTCCCAACCAGTCCTTTGGTTTCTTCTTCAAATAATGCTGATAATGAAACATTTAACTAATACAAGGTAGGTGTCAGTGCAATTAAAGGATTAATAAACACTTTAAAACGTTTGCTGCTGATGTGGGGTTATCTGAATCTGCTATGAGGTCAGTAATGAACAAACTGGATGGTATTTAACATAATTGCACCAACAACTGTGTCTCTTGTGTTACTTTAATTTAAAAAAAAATAATACTCCTTTTATTTTTTTTATTTTTTCATCAAATTAAAAGGGTCTATTTATTTAAAGGATTTCAAGCTGAGCCCCACCCCTGCCCCCCTTGTTTTATGTGCACATATGTCTTTTTTTACATGTCATATATGTATATGTATGTGTGTGTAACGGTCTTGGCTTAAAATAAAATAAAAAAGTCATGGCATAAACCAGATTCCACTTCTGTTCTCACTAGCTCTGAGTTTCTTTATGGAACAATAAAATGATTTTCAGTATGAAGCATTTCGAACGAAACATTTGAAATATTGTCTCAGTGCTTGATTTTCCATCTGCTAAGGGATCAACAGAGTATAGTGTCAGTATAAATGCAACTACTCAAACAAGTGATGTGTGACTCAAGGACAGTGAAGAAAAAGAATGAGCCGAGGACAATTATACACAATCAAGGTTTCAAACCAGACGTTTGTATTGAGAAAACTTTTTTTCCAACAAAAGATCTGCAATTTGTAATGTTTCGCTGGTTTCTGAGTTTCACTTCTTGCACTCTGCATTATGTGATGACATTTTGCTGTAGAATACAGTAAAAAAAAAAAAAAAAAGTATCTTACAGTAGCAAATCCCAAATCTGCTGCTCATTAGGGCCGACAGATTGGTCTATTCCAAAACAATACATTATTTTTAAAGGTTTATTTTGGGGCTTTTTATGCCTTTATTATTTTTAGAGCTCGGACAGTGGATAAAGTCAGAAATAGGGGAGAAAGAGAGAGTGGGGAATGACAAGGGGGAAAGGAGCCACAGGTCAGACTCGAACCTGAGCCGCCCACTTGGAGGACTTTAGCCTCCGTACATGGGGCATGCACGTTAACCACTAGGCTACCGGCGCGCCTACAATATTGCTTTTTTGACATTCCTTATATACTTTGCTTATGACAGGCATTCCTCTGCTTAAAAAAATGTTTCAATGCATGTTGTCATCTACTTATGCACACAGATGTGTTTTTGTCATACACGCTTAAGCTGTGCAAAGCCAACTAACAAAGGCAAATTGAAATTACATCTCTCGGCCAGAATTAGTTTTTCTGCCCTTTCTGAAGACAGTCTGAGTATCCGGGTGCCAATTTTTTTATTTTTGTTTCCCTTTGCTGTCTGCTGTTAATGAGCATCAGCAATATAATGCCTGTGATATCTTCCATTTGCTTGAGCGGGCGAGAGTGCTACTTTGTCAGACAGAGCATGAAAGAACTGTAGTTTTCAGATCAGCCTTGCGAGCCCGTTCCCTCTTTCCTGCCACCTTCTCATACACTCTTAATGGAAGCAGGACAAAGAGCTGGCTGCGCCGTTTCCTTGTAAATTAGCAGCCTTGGATGTGTCCCGTTTGAACACAGACAGCATGGGCTGCCTATGATGTGAGGCTGTCTGCTGTGCGTGGATGTGTGCGCGGATAGGGCCGATGTGTGTTTGAGGTATGAGCAGCTTTTCCTGCCTCAGTCCACAGTGGGGGGAATGAGAGGTGAACAGAGAGCTGACAACATAAAGCATGTCCGTCATATTCAGCCCTCGTGTCCAATTCCATTACAAGGCACCAGCTCTGTCCGTGCCCTGAGACAAACCTGTTTCAGCTGCAAGATATGTCAACATTTCTGTGTCCAATTAACCATGACACCTTTCTGTAATTAATGTAAATAAATGACATTGCGGTAAAATGGAAGTGGCAATCTCATTGGTGTGCTTGTCTCCTGTCCTCTGCTTGGCTTTCTAAAGGATAGATTTGTTCACAATAATGTTCTCCCTTCATTTTCTTTACCATGATTCATCTATCATTTAATGCCAAAAAGCAATTTACCTATGCTGTCAGATGTCTACAATGGAAAATGCTGTGGTTGATTTTGAAGTGAAAGTCAGCGTGTAACTAACGGCGTTCAAAGCAAAACAAGACGTGAAATGATAAAGCTGCGCATTGATAATAAGTGATGTATTAAAGTGAGAGAGACACACTTCACAGAATAATATACTAATCTGTAGCACTGCTGTTGGTCACGTTTGACTTGTTTGTATATAGCGTGGGTAAATCAAGACCAGCATGTTATACTTTAGACAATTTTGGAAATGTATTAAGCAAAGCATTGGGTTGGTTGACCATCATTTTGACTCCTACAAGCCCATAAGGGGGGGGGGCAAAGGGGAAAGCTTTCTAGGGCCCAGTCACATGAGGAGCGCCCATGGAGGTTAGCAAAAAAAAAAAAACATGGTACATCCTAAATTGAAGCAACAATGACTAAATGTTATTTTACACCTAAATACTCACCATTACCTCCTACAGCAACAGAAACACATTTTATGTATTGTCGCTTCAGCAAATTGTGGCCTGTTTCAAAATGTAAACCCCCTCTTCTTAAATGATATGAGCCTTTTCTTTGTAAGGTTACCTAAGTAAGCGAGCCCAGTGAACTGAACTGTGATACCAGTTATGTTGGAATGAGAATAGTCATTTCAGGACCTGCACATAAGAAAGCCAGAGAAGAAAAGAAGAAGAAAATGAGGGCGCTGGCTCGGGGCATTTGACAGCTCCAAAGTGTGATGGGATCCAGGCAGAGGGAGCCAATGTTAATAGCTAGGGCACGCAACGCTAGTCGTCGTCTCAGCGGTTGTGGGTTCGAATCCGACCTCGGCCCTTTGCTGCATGTTATCCCCTACTCTCTCCTCCCAACATTTCCTGTCTCTGTTCAGCTGTCCTATCCAATAAAGGCAAAACGGCCCCAAAAAAACAACTTTGGGATAGTCCAGTCTATGTAAATGCACAGGTTTGTACAGGGCACACACCATTGCCTGCTGTTGGATTTGAATATATAAATAGACTACAACGAGAATATCAGTGACTGACACAAATAGGACACAGACTTTGTTGATATTTAAACAGTTGAGTTGTCTAAAAATGTACCATTTAAAGTTTTCAAAAATGAGGTAAATTATCTGTATATATTTTGATTTGATATCCTTTAATATCACGCTTAGCTATATATATAAGAGTTTAGAAATGCTTAAAAGTTTGGCCTAATACAGATCGACTGGCTTTAGAGTTAGCGTCAAGATTTGGCACCTCAGTGTGAGCTTTTTTCTTCAAGGTTTTTTTTTACCACTTCCCTCTTTTCAAATGATCCATTTTGTGAACCTTAGCTCATTTCTATGTTATTTGTGTAAAAAAGAAATTGTGACCATCATGCAAGGCGAAGCCGGTTAGTGAGTTTAAAGCGAGGCTACCTGCAGCTCAACAACAACCCAGGCTCGTAATCGGCGTAATTGGCCAGCTTCCAGCCCAAACTATGTCGTATGTGGACGAGTGAATGTCACTCTGTGCAGTGGTCTCAGCTTTAGGAACACCAGAAGGCATAGTAGCATGGCTTTTAAACTGTCAAAGTTTGAATGACTGCAGCCATAATTTAAGTTATTAATTACATCTGTGCTTTTCCTGTTCGGAATGTCTGTCACAAAAGGAGGTATTAACTTGTATGACAGGACCTTGAATCTGTGCCTGCTGGTGTTTGACATCTGCTCAGACATCACTGATTGAGAACTGAGAACTGTTCTCTCCTTCATAACAAACGTTATTAGTCCCATGAGGGGAAATTCAATTTTACACTCTGTTGTTGAACATGCTAACACATACACACGAGGTGAAATACACACATGTACAAACAGGATCCTGCACTGATGGAGGGTGAGCAGGGCTGCCCACAGTGGGCACTCCTGAATTGGTGGGGGCGCAGGGGGTTGGCATCTCTGCAGTGAACAGGCACCTCTCCAGCTACCAGACCAATTTCCAGACTTTGTCTGCACCAAGACTTCAACCGTCCACCTTCCGGTTCCCAACACAAGTCCATGCCCCTGCAGATCAAGTTGCTGAAATAACTAAAACTCTGTCATGTCTTGGTTCATTTCATCCTTCAGAGACACAGATAGCTTGATTTATTTCTAACTTTACAACCACTTACAGCTACATGAGGTTAAACACTACCAAACATAGAATAGACTGTGCATATTAATGCAGAATTTAAAGGCAAGAGGCAACAATTTAAGACCTTCTAATCTTTGTAGTTTGAGAAGTGAGCTTTGATGTTGTGACGACCTCTCCACACCTATAGATGGTCCCGTGTTTGCTGGTTCTTCTTTCTGTTGTAGGTTCTGGGCAAGGTGGGGTCGCCACAAAGGGCATGAGCTTCACCTGGACCTGGTGTAGTCCTCATCCATTCCTCCTCTCCAGACAGCCGGTCTCTCTCTCCTCTTGTTCTCACGCCTTGTGTGATCATTCTTGCTCGATGAACATAATGTGTGTGTTTGCAGTAGTTTTACCTTATGTTGAAATGTTTGAAATGCTGCTTTGACACTATACGGGTCTATTTGAAGTCAGGTTTTCATGTTGATAATCAATTTGGTGTTATTTTTGATATACCTCGTCCTCGACTCCCGATTTGTTGTTGCAGCCTAAGAGCCGGGTTGTAACAATGTATGCAGGAAAACAGTGTGGAGGGCAAAACAAGGTGGAACAAAAACAAAATCCTGGAAGCCATCATCTAACTAACATTTAGCAGTTTGTTCATCTATTTAAACACACATTATGCACTTAAGTTAAACACATTCCTTTCAGACTGTGAACCTTGAGCAAAAAGAGTCTTCACTCGTTACCTTTTATCACTACTATACAACACATGGCTATACAGTGAGCCACCAACCAAGCAGCAACCTCCGGTCTTGAAAAATGAGGCCAATGCGGAAGTGCAAAATCCTGCAGTTCATTGAGTGTCCAGTTGAGGCTGAGTCCAGGAACACCAGAAGTCACGAACACACAACAGGCAAAATAGCCGTTTTTACAGCAGAAATAAACATGTTTACAGCCGGGTACAAAAAAATTACCCTGATTAGTTATTGTCCTCACTGGCACACACTGTACAGGGGGTGTTTTTTTTTTTAAACAGCACTGTTTTGCTTTTGAAAACGATACATGTTATCCATAGCTAGGCGTGTTGCTGACATGATTGACAGGTGGGCGGGATGTAACGGTTCGTTCAGAGGCTTAAATCCGCCTCAGCTCCAGCTCTCAGCTTGTCGTTATGTTGACTGAAACACCATTAAATATTGATGTGTAAATGATAAAGCAAAAGTCAAGGCAGGCTTTCCCTATGCTAGGTCACTAGCTTTACTTCACTCTGAAAATAACAGGGTACACCTGCCTTCAAAATCCATCTTTCAGGGATTTTCAGAGGAACTAATTTTCCCCTGACATACAGACAATTTAGGCATTTCAAAATCAGTTTTCGGCGACTACTCAAGATTGCTGAGCATGTTTTACACATGGGAGAGTGCCACCTCTCAATTACATTAAAAGGGGAAATGGCAGGATGAAAAGTGAAGATACTGTGCTATTCATTTCTGCAGATTACTCTTCAATATCAGCCAACAGATTAGCTGAGAGGCCTGCACAAATAGTCCCAATTGTGCCTGTCTGCTCTGCAAAATGTGTGGTCATTATATCCAAGGAAAGAGAGTGCAGAAAATATGCTGCTTTGTGTGTACGTGCGATTGCATGGGGGATTGTTTGTGTGTGTGTGTGTGTGTGTGTGTGTGTCTGTGTGTCTGTGTGTACACCTTAGCAAGCCTCCAAGAATGTGTAACCTAGAGACACTTTGCCCACAAGAGAGTTTGTGTGAGTGTGTGATTGTGTGGACATGAAATGGTTTTAAATTGTCCTCCCGGCCATCAGGCACGGCAGTCATGGTTTCAAGGTGATGTCCGCTTATCTCCATGGAGACGTGTTGTTAGGGGAAGTCGTTAGGTTCCTGTTAGCCAAGGTCTCTCTGCAGAGATAACGAGATTCGGGCTGACATGACAGCCAGGATGGTCTAATGTAGTGTTTTTCAAAAAGGCACGGTTTAGACCTGAAGAGGGTCGAGGAAAACTTTCAGAGGGTCACAGAGAATATCCAACACAAAAACCTTCTGTTTTCAGGGTCATTCTTTCTCCAATCAGTGGCGTTCTGAAATAACTTGCAAAGTTGTTGCTTTTAAGCACAACTATAGTTAGACAAATAGTTAAAAAGTCACCACTTTCAGACACTGATTCATGACTTAATGATTATTACAAAAAAGCCTGCTCTGTGAAGTTCTTTGCATTGATGCACTCAATTCAATGAACACTTATAACTCACTATGCCAAGGTAGTAGAAATTGCTTGAAAATCACTTTCTGTGGTGGCGTGCGAACAGTTTGACAGTGCTGCACTTCTGTCTGGAAGACTCTCTTCATTTACCGCGGACCATTTCACCGTGACAAAGCTGGCAGGGGAAAAAAGTGATAACATCTCTGCAATATGATCCAGTCATGATCGTTCAGTAGACAGGTCTTTACGGTGCTTGCCAAATTGCTTTGTTTTATGCACTTTTGCACCCATCTTAGAGCTTTAAACTTTCAGCCAAAGTTCTATCATGTCACTAAAAAAGGTCAAACCTCACAAAGAAGAACACGCTCGCCACACCCAGCTGATCTCGAGGTATGCATGCAGAGACAAAGAAGTTAGCATGCTGTTCAGCCCATCTTTGATAATGGCCATCAATAAAGGAACGTTTCCTTTTATTTCATGATAGAATTTATTGTATGTTTTCTTCAAAAAACAATTAAAATAGATGCAGAAATTATTAAATAAGATCATAAATGTGTCTTTAATAGAACAGGACAGTGTAACTGTAACGTGTAGAATTACTTTTTTTCTTCCTCCTCCCATATTCCTTGCATGTTGTGCGCTTAGAACATGTTTTTTTTCTAAGCTTGCATTGGGCCTCTTCCTCATATTTTGGACAACCACCATGAAACATAAATGAAGCCCACTTGATTAACCTATTTGTTGCCTTAAACTCAAGATTTGCTACATTACGCTGCTGACTACAAAGGTGAATTGGTATGTTTCTGGACCACAAAGAAGCACTTGGCATGGCTGCAATCCCCACCAGACTTTTAACCTTACTGCCTTCAGCAGCTGAAATGCGTGGAGTATTGTAGAACACAATGCAGGTCACAACCATCACCAGACAAGGTGCAGCAACGTATATGAAGAGATGATTACAAAGATGATTCTGTTGTCCCAGTGCATCAGATATGCCCTCTCCCTGCATGCTGCATGACCTTGTGGTTCTTCCACATACCATTGTTGGGCGACTCTGTAACTTGGTGTGCCTGAAGTTCAGTGACTGTTTTGACACAATCCTCTTATGCCCAATAGAAGCACCCATATTTAGCTTTGCAAGTTTGTGTGCATGCCAATGACCAGCAAAACCAAATACAACCAAATGACCCATTAAAACTTAAAGCAACTGTGTGTAATGATGAATGGTAAATGGACTTGAGCTTGTATAGCGCTTTTCTATTTTTCTGACTACTCAAAGCGCTTTTACACCGCAGGTCACACGTACCCATTCACACACTGATGACAGAGGTTGCTATGTAAAGTGACCATCAGAAGTAACTAATCCCATTCATTCACATACATAGTCGAAGCAGCAGGAGAATTTGGGGTTAAGTGTCTTACCCAAGGACACATCAGACATGTTGCTGCAGGGGCTGGGGATGGAACCGCCAACCTTCCGGTTGAGAGCTGACCGACTCTATCACTGAGCCACAGCTGCCCCTGTGTGCCATTTCAATTTTTGTTGAATAAGTGAGACCAAAACTGATCAAGTTCCAGTCATCCACGGTGTCAGACAATGCATCAGTGCTCAAATCTGCACCCCGAAGATCCACCATTTGGATGATATTGTAACAATTGTAAGATGGTTAAACCTGGTGTGTCGGTTGCCTTGCGGTTGGTCTGCACGCCCCATGTGCTAAGGCTGTAGTCGTTAAGGTGGGCAGCCTGAGTACGAGTCCGACCTCAGCAGTAAAAGTACAAGTACTAACCCCCAATTCACACATACTCCGTCAGCGCCACGGTTTTGCTCCGTCGGACGGCTCGCGCCCACTCACACTGGATCCGTTTCTGACACATCACAGGAGAACTACAAGATCCCGCGAGAATAAAGAGAAAAACATGCAAACAACATGTTGCTTTGTCTTTCTGAGGATGCATTGTTGTTAATTCGGTTCCTGTTTTGACGTAATGTTGATAAAGTGATGAAAAATACGATCGCGTGTCCGTATATTGTGTTTTATTTTGAAATTGACCGGATGCTCTGAGCGTTTCCTTGTCTGACTTCCTGTCCGGGCTGTCATATTCTGTCCAGCTTGACACGTGCCTGCAGCGTACTCCGGCGAAAATAGACTTGCAGCGTATATGAAACGGAACAGAGACGTAGTGCCGTTGGTGGCACGGAGACGGACCGCAGCGCGCCCTGTGTGAACACAATGATTGACTAGAGTGGCAGCTAAGTACAACGTAGTGCGCGGCACTGACGGGCTGCGGCGCGCACGGAGTATGTGTGAATTGGGGGTAACACTTCAGGCTTCTTCGTCTTCAAGCTACACTGATCAGAGTCAACGGCTAAAAGAAGAGCAAACTGAGCTTGAAGCCTCTAGAAACCCAAATCTACAACAAGCTAATAACTATATTATGAATGATCTTATGCACATCATATCAACTCTCTGAAAGTATTAGAATGGACCTTCCGACCATTTTTGATATTTTGTCATTTAAGTTTTAGAAAATATTCTGATACTGGGTGGCCAGTTGGCGGGGTTAGTTCTGACATTTAGGATGCTAGGAATTTCAAACTAATAATTAAAAAATACACAATCTAGTGCAACAAAACTGCTCTGCTTCCGCTCAATTTGCCTTCATGAGTCTAAGCCTAACTCTGCACTGCGTTTCCTTTTGCAATTAACTAACTTAGTACTGCCTGTAATCGATCTTGCTACTCATATCTATCAGCTCTAACGATCTGATCTCTATCCCTCTCTTTCCCTCTCTCCCGCCACTCTTCGCTCCTTCATGACTGGTGTGCTGTTCCTGGCAGCACATGCACTAGTGAAGATGGTCAGCTTGTCATGGGGTGGACTTGAGGAAACAGGGGCATCCTTTTGGTGAGCCGTGGCGAAGTCGTGCAAAGTGGTGTCCTGCCTCTGTGCGCTTCAGCCTCCTTGCGCCTGCCAACTGAAAGGTAACAGTTTGGTAAAGAGTCTCTGAGCCCACCTCCACTGGTCAATCAATGTGATGAATTTAGGGTTCTATTCAAACAGACCAGCACTCCACATATTTTCCAAACAGTAAATCAACGGTTTTTGCAGGTGGATGAATTTGACATTAAAGAGTCAGAAAAGCTGCTGAGACGCATGTGGTCCCACGATGCTTTGAGCAGTAAATCGGAGAGCTGCCATACACAATGAATGGGGGCACATTTTGATTGACACATGTCAAAGAAAACACAAGCTGCCACGCCCACACAGTCCTGAGAAATGATCTACACTTAATTACTATAACCTTTCTGTGATGTTTTTTTTTAATATGGATGTTGGTTTTCACTCAGAGTTTTGTGACGCTTAATGATGCATACCATATTGATATCACATATGGATTATTAACATTTCAAATGTGAGGCTTTGAACAATACATTAGAATGACGGGAAAAAAATCCTGATTCAAAGGCTCCACAAAGCACAGATATAAGAGAAAAGGGTCTCTTTTAAATAAATTAAAACAGAACCAGTCTGCATGGAAGCTGTGTCTCCCCTGGGAATCATAGCAAGAACTTTGCAGCAGATAGATGCTCCCAATTGTTTGTGTTTTCTCCCATGATTCCCTGCTCCATCCCGGGGGGCACAGTGACATGAGCCCTTCCACCCACCCCTGTGCAAACCTTCATACATCCTAGTCCTTTTTATTTATGTCATTACTTAAAACCAGCCGGTGATATTAAGAAGCTGGGACTATATAACCTCTTTTACAGCTGGGCTTATTGTAGGGCTGGGAGGAGAGAGGGGGAATTAGAAAGAGGGGGAGGAAGAAAAAGAGAGGAAGAGGGAGATAAGGAGAAAACAGGACCTTTAATCCTGTCGGGGCTCCCAGCAAATACCTGTCTCTGTGATGTTTTTATTGTGTTAATAACAGCAGCATTGCAGCGGATTTGTCCTGATCTTGTAAAATTATAAATATTGATTTTTTTTTTGTAATGGTAGAGGGGGTGGAGAGAGGAAAGGGAAAGTCATCTCTTTGTGGAAGCCTCGATAACAGATCCCGGTTTATAATGCACTGAGCTGTCATGGTGATGGAAGTGTGGATCAGTGTTGATACTGAATTTTCTGCCCAGCCTCTGAGGAGAAGAGAAGCTATCAAGCCTTTTCTAGACTCTGTTTAATGTCATCTGCCGGCTTTTGTCTCCCTTATCTCTTGCTCTGTGATAGGGCGCCTCTGGCTTTTTCTATTTGTTATACATTCAGATGTAACCAGAGATCCAATTTTGCAAACAAACCATGCCTTTATGAAATCAAACACACCCATTAAAAATATATTTTGTGTGTTTATTATTCAATTTCTTTCCATGGGTTCCATCCATGCATTCCACACTTATTGTCTTTTCATTGCATCTCAGTCCCTCCCTCTAGAGATGCATGGAGAGACACAAGGCAAAAAAAGGTCATGGGATTTTTAAAGGATATGACACAAATATGACATGAATAACCTTCCTTAGCATCAAGTGAAGCAACATCCCTTTGTGGAGACAGCATCAGCTGATCACTGCTCAGCTGTCAGTCTTAACAGCTGTTTGATTCTGCACAAATATGTCCAGTATTACATTTAATAAAATGCATGCATTAAAGGGGACATATTATGAAAAATCCACTTTTACAGTGTATTAGAACATATATTTGGGTAACCTGACCGTCTACTGACCCACAAAATGTGAACTAAACCCATCCAGTCCTTTGTTTGTGGTCTGCATAAGTCTTACAACACAGAGAAAAATGCTCCGTTTCAAATTTGTGATGTCACAGTGGGATTCTGGTAAAATAAATACCCTCCCCTCCCCTGGTATCTCTACCCATGGACACCACCAGCCTAGAACAAAACTTTTGCGCAGGTCAGCCAATTTTATTCTTGCTACAGAGAAGTGATGTCTACCGGGAAAACTCAGGGGGGGGCTCATTGCATTTAAAGAGACACACACACCAAAACGGAGCGTTCTGAGAGAGCTGGTTTATACAGGGTCACAAACCTCCTCTGGTGCTTGATTCATGTTATATTTTGACCAAAGCACAGCACAGATGGTTCATTTAGACCACAGGGGACTGTTTGAAAAGGTAGAAAAGGGGAATAATATGTCCTCTTTAACAGTGTTTGGTCTCTGCATGTTATCTGATAACAATCATGTGCACATGAGAAACAAGATGCAGTCTGTTTATTCTGTGTCCTGCTTAAAACCATACCAACCATTGATCAACCATATGATGTTTCAGGAACACTGGACATTAAGTTATAAGTTTCAGAAAAAACAAATCACCTAACACTTGCCAAACATGATTGAATGTAAAAAGTTGTTTTTTTTCACTGACAGACTCCCCATCTCTCAGACTTTCAACCTCTACATAAAATAATGAACAGTTCAATGAACTAACCATGAAAGGAAATATTCATATCATACTAAAGAAACATTTGATTGTGATCCTTTTGATTTTAAATTACATACAAAACATTGGACTGATATTCTTTATAATAGATTAAATGAAAGCAATGGTCAATGTTTCACTGATACTCATGTCAATGTCAAACATATTTAACTATTCACAGCTCAACGTATGTTTAGTGTCTGTTTCAGATTTACAGCTTTTCCCTGTTATTACTAATAACTACCTCCACACCCATCATTTCCTCTGTGCTGGAAGAAACATTTAAGAAACATAGCTCAATTCTTTACTTAAATATGACATTGCAGCCATTAGATGGTTAGCCTAGCTTAGCATAAAGACAGGAACAGGCACAAACAACTACTCTGCCCACTGTTAATTAAAATGGCCACAAATGGCCAAGAAACAACCATTACACCAATCTACAGCAAAATCATAATGTTTTGTCCACTCTATTTTGTTGTTGTTCACTTTACTTTATACAGATTCAAACAAAAGGTATAAATGTCTAAATGAATGATCTTTTGAGGAGATGCTAAAAAGCCTTGTTATAGGTTTGGCTAAAACCCTTTTCTTAATCAGCTGCTGAGAGTAGCTTCATACTAATCTACTGTTCAGAAATGACCGTGGTGACCTCCTTCTTATCAAGCTCTTAGCAGGTAATACCATATGATTTATTTCCAAGAATATCAAACCATTTTCTTAAGACAAAACCACTTCAAAAAGATGGAAAGGTTAGTGAGGCGGCTCAAAGTTGACCAAAACAATGAAGGATAGAAATAGTCGTGGGATGAATGGTTGCTTCCAAGCAACAGCTGGCTGTTAAATGTTATAGTTCTGCATTTTTTTCTCTCCTCCAGATTCAGGCTGCATATGATATTATATAATTGGAAGTGGTGGTTACAACAAAATGCTTGTTGCATGCTATGTTAGACCTGTGATGCAGCCCCTCCTGGGACAAGTATAGATAATGGATGGATTAAGTTTTATATATAGCATGTCAGAACGTAATTATTAACATTTTCATAGGAAACAAACATTTACCACAACAAGAATCACAATATCAAAACATTATTCTTTAATTTGCCTGAAATTGAATTTTAATCATGAATTGTAATTAATCTTGAGTTTACCACACAACAGAAATGATGACCAGAAGACTTATTTAATAAAACTTCAAGATATATGTTTGATGGATCATATTGACAGCAGTGGGTGACACAATTTACTTATATTTCCATCCAGTCTTCTCTGATTGTAGGAGGATGTATTTACTCTGGCCCCAGGCTTATTGACATAACCTGCTGTACAGAGGGAACTGTGCAAAGCACAATCTGAGGCGCTTGACCTCTTTTGCTTTTGCTATGCCGCCTTTCATTGGGTTTCTGTAACAGCCCTGGCCTGTGCTCTCCTTCCATGTTTGGCCAACTTGACCTGTTGCCTCAAAAGCCATGGCTATTCAGAAGTGCCCAAATATTGAAACAGCAGGATGTAATCCTAGATTTGGAATGGGATACATTTAGTTAAATGTTTGCCCAGCCACAAATCGCGTTGGGCGTTGCCAAGTGGCATGTAGACAGATGATACCACTGGGCTGGAACAATCCAGAGAGAGGGAGTGTGGTGGGGCATTTGGATGAGAGGGCTTGGTGAGTGGAATGAGGCGACTGTTGAAAAGAGTCATTCATGGAAGGATGGATCAGCGGGCAGGCCAATCAGAGCCATGGCGGGATCGCTGAAGCTGCTTTCATGGCCAGACGTTTTCTGGCTGGGCACATATGTGCTCTCAGGGGGCTCCACAAGCCTTTAGGCTGCCTCCCAAAAAGCCCTCAAACTTATCCCCAAGCACCTCCTGCTGTGACAAGGACAAGGTGGTTCAGCCACCTGTGCCTCACACGCCCAGCCTGATGCCAAAATGCCACTCTTAAGCTTAACTATTTGTGCCAATACATCCATAGATTCTTGTGATTTTGGCCTTGAAAACCATGAACCCTGACTTTTACAATCTCACAAGTCCTACAACTTCATCTCTACCTGAGTTCTCCCACCCATTAAACATAACTGCTGACCCAGATTCGTCCTCCATGGATTCTTCCAAAGTTAGGCTATATTTCTCGTTAGAGAGTCAGACAGTTTGATGGGCACCAATGATGACATTATAGATTGTTAATCTTGTTGAACCAGTATCAGACATGGGTGAGATGAGGCTCACCAACATATTAAAGACCCAATTATACTTAAGGCCCTTTTTTTCATCAACTTAATACCACTTCAACATTACAAGTTTGTAAAGCGGGCTGTATTGAGTGTGTTGCTAAAAACCAACTGCTATCTACTGAGAATATGCAAAAGGCATGTGTTTTTCGTTTCTGACATTTATAAAAATGCATGCTATGTAAACGTCATTTATTCAGCTATCTGCAGCTAATCTCTCATACTTCTGGACTAGTCAGCCTATTTTATGTGCATAATACAGACTGTATGCTCAACAGCCTGCAATGTTATGGTGAATCACGTTTTTTTTAAACCCATTAAATTGACAGATTTATACCATCACTGACATCTGATCGGCAAAACGCTAACTTGTCAATACTGAGAATGTGCAATAACTCTCATTACTTCCAGTCTATTCCCAGCTTTCCTGGCAAACCAGGAGCCTCTCCAGACACTGACCTCGAATGGTTGGAGAGGAGCTGAGGCACCTCACCCTCAGAATGCTAAACCAAGCCGAAGAGCGGTTGGCCTGTGTGCATTAATCAGATCCGACTTGCATATCTGAGCTGTTTAATTGCATGGAGGGGAATGTCAGAAAGCAAATGAGTCTAACATGTCAATGTGTTCATTCTGCTATCGATTTCATTGATGCACCATTCGCTCTCTCAGCTCATTAAAGCCGACGTGTCAGACCGCACACATGCAGACACAGTCATATTCACACAGTTACATAAGGAAGAAAGTGAATGCATTTTGAACTCTCAGACGAATCCACACTGGAACCTCACAACTACAGCTGCAATCATATTGACCTTGTGTGAACTTGTGCATACTTTGGATATTTTGGAGACAACTGCTTCAGTTAATTTTTGAGTGTATATATCAATTATTCCTTTTTTTATTGTTTGGAAATCCATTAATAAAAAGCACTGCTTTCCACTTCAGCCAGATATGGTAAATGCAGTAATGAAATAGAAATCATCCAGGTCTATGTTTTTCCTCTTTTTTTTTTTCTTTTAGAGATTTCTTTTGTATGTCATTGGATTGAAACGATTTTTTGTATGCAAAAAACATGAATAATGTCTATAACACAAGCATTAATGTTTTGAACACTAGCATTTCAAAACATTTGCATGGCCGTTGAGAGCAACACTATGAATATACTGACAAAATATTGAATATTTATTGGAGAAAAATCATTTAAAAAAAATAATTGTTGTGAGAAACACTTTATTTCTGACTGATAAAGCTAACCAGTTAGGAGCGAGTAGCCATGATACTGACAGGGATTCGACTATCACTTGCAGGATAAGGGCTGGATCTGGTTTGGAGGTAAGCTTGTTATGTACCGTCACCACCAGTGTGTTTTTTTCTGCCCTTCAAACTCTACCTGTACACTATTGTGTGTCTGTGTTGTACCTATGTGTTAGAGACATAGGGGTGGTGCTTGGGGTGGGTGGGTTAAGAGAAATGGAGAAAAGGGCTGGTTGTCATAGCAACTCTGTTTTTCAAGGAGAGTCAACCATTCATTTCCACACTGAAGACTGCAAGGGAACACTTAACTCTGTTCTTCGCCTAAGGATACTACTTTAAAAGTATCTCTCTCCCCCCTTGTCCTGTCTCTCTACCTTGCTCGCCCTCACTGAAGTGTCAATCTGAAGTGAAACGTTCAGGCTTTCAGCTGCTTCTCCACACACAGCGCCTTTAGTTTCTATCTCCTGCTTAGTTTCTGCCGCTTTCTTGGGTTTCTCATGCACACGTTCTATCTTTTATTTTATTGCCACCTCGTCATATCTTACAATTCAACCATTGCTTGTTGCTGCAGAGGTATCAACTCAGATGTCAAATGTACTTATTCATTATAGTTCTACTAGGTATGAAGGCTTGAATTCGGATTTTATCCGCACCATATTTTGAAGAGAAGGGAAAATATGATTGATGTGACTGATGAATGTTCTGAGCTGTCAGGGTTGGTGACAGAGCTCACCTGCCAAGGAGCTATTTGATTCCTCACTGAGAGGGACATAATCATTATGATGGAACTACAACTAGTCATCAGCTGCACATGTCATGCAAAGACTGACAGAAGACGCCATTAACTAACTCTGCTTGTGCTGCAGTTTAGTATCACTTCTTCTACTGCTGGAATTGCTTCCCTAGATATTTTTATTTTACCTGGAAGCAGGATGGTGCAGATATATATACTTTTGGACTATGCCACATAAATGAATGTGTTTAAAGGTGTTCCCCTGCACACTTTTGGAAAGCCTTAAAGTAATAAGGAAATATGGTTGCCTGCTCTGGGCTGTAAGTTAAGACAGGGGTTCTCAGATTTCTTTGGCTTGTGTACCCCCTTTCAGATCCCTTCTCAAATCAAAGTAAAAAAAATATATACTGTTCTCACATATCAATTACTTCAAATTAAAATGACCTTTTCATATGCACTAATTTTGGAGGGGCTCCTTACCCTTTGTGCATCTTGTGAGCCGAGCTATGGGGCCTCAAGAAAACAATCCTGCTTAGGGCCCCACTTTGGCAAAGGACACCCCTGACAAATACACCCTTCTGTGTCAATGCACACTAAAGAAGGCGCAAGCTGATACACATTGGTGTAATGAAATGTTTGTAGCCCAATGAATGAAAGGCTACTTATATTTTTTCAACCATCCTGAGTGACCTGGATTATTTATACCGATGTTTTTTGGTCTTAAGTTTTCCTCCGCTTTTTTTAAAGTTTTCCCTTCCATGAGCACCGGTGGTTTGAGGGATACTAGAAGCGCTCCTGTTGTCTCTCTTTTTTTCAAATGCACCCTTGAGTTGACAAAGGGAAATGAAAGCAGTATTACTTGCAATCACTCTATGAACAAAAAGGCTACAGTTGTAACCACAATTAGATTTAAATACTGAAAAAAGATAATTTTGGTTCATAACCAGAGGCAGATTTCCGTCTGTTTACTCCCTTTTTTGTAATATCCCCTACCGAAGCAGCCATGTTGCAGGATGTTTTGCCACTGCGAGTAGGGCAGACGTGGACAGTGGAAAAGTGACGTCAATGCATATCCTCTATTCCCAAACTTCTCAGTAATCTAATATTTAACATTTCCCTGTGCATGATGTTTTGGTCCGTTGGTAGTTTAACTTTAATTTAACACTGAGGGTCGATATAAAGTCATGCACATTACCCGTTTCTTTTTTCAAGCTAAAGTTTGCATGTTTACCCTACCTATGGTTGTGGCTGTGTCTCAGCTAAAATTGTCTCTGTTCTCTCGCTGCACAAACCAAACAACAGCCCATAATAAGTATCAAGGCATTTCACCTTTGCCTGGTTCAGCTGTAACACTCGCATCAAAACAAGGTTTGTTTACAATGAAGATACAAGTTACATTTAGGGTCAGTGGTCCACACAGAAATGAAAACATAATGAGGTGTACACACACAAGTACACAAAACAGAGGGCTGAGTAGATGCGGCGATGCAAGCTGTCACTAACAAAAGCCGCCAAACACACGGCGTACTCACTATAATTGGATTTCATTGTGCTTGCTCAAAGATCTTTAGTATATTTCTGTGATGTTGTTCCCATTGTTACCTTCTGACAAAAGAACAGCTTCTCCATGTTCAGCTTCTCTCTATCATTTTAACACCAAGGTTCTTACAAACCCAGGAATGCAGTTTTCTTACATATTATTGCCACATGTCCTCGTATTTATAAAGGAACCTCTAAAAAGAGTATATAAAAGTTACCAATATAGATGAGCACATAGGCTCAACTAAGAATTCAAATAAAACCTCTGCAGCTGCTTGTGGTTTCACTGCATCATCTCAAGTGATCTTTTAAAACTGTGTTAATGTAGCTGGATCACAGGACTTCATCAGTGACAGCACTTCTGTTCTGATTATTCCCTTTAATACCGTGTACGTGGTATGTAAAATCCACCGCCAGGGGGCTCTCAATCAAAACAATAACAAAAGATGACGTCGAGGCTAGCGGGGAATCATGGGAGTTCTCTCGTTCTCTCTGCTACTCCCTCCCTCCCCTGCTGAAAACTCTATGTAATCAATTTTTCGATGTAGTTTTTCACCACTATAAATGCATTAAATAAATGTATAGCTTGTTACATCTCTTGCATGTACCAAAGGACATAATGTTTTGGGAGATACAGATCATTTTTAAAACTATGTTGATCCAAAAGTAATCCAGGCAGCATTCATTCCTAATTGAGTAACACAGACTTCTACATTCTGTTGTGATTGTGTATGCTGGGTTACTTGGTCCAGGCCACTCAGCATAAATAATCACAACAGAAGGCAGAGTATTATTCAAATTGTTTGGCAAAATTGCAGGATTTTTACTCATGACCTAACATATCCGAACATATTCTTCAATGTTTCATGATTTATTTTGTAGTTGTCCTCAACTAACAACAATGATCTGACACAGATGGGAAGAAACACAGAGACTAAATAGACACAGGGGTAATCAGACACAGGTGAGACTAATGACATAGGTGAAGACAACGAGGGTAATCGAAAAGGGAGGGAAACACACAGAGGCAGGGAGAAAATACAAGAAACACTGAGGACAACTACAAACTAAATCATGAAACATTGACGACACACAAAAACTCAAGAATGTAACATCAAGACACTAGAACATAGATAAACACTAGGATAACAGATTATAAAATAAAAGAGGAATCACTAAAGATTAAAATAGGAAACATTAAAGCAACACCAGGGAAGAGTGAGAACTAAAACAAATACGAAATCTAAACTCTGAAATACACGACTAATACCAAATACCAAATTATGACAGGTAGAAGGACTTGAACTTGTATGACAGCCTTTCTAGTCTTCTAAATACTCAAAGCACTTTTCCACCAAAGGTCCCATCTACCCAGTCACACTCATTTGCACACTCATTGCAGAATATGCTATGTAAAGTGTCCATCAGTGTTAACCAATCAAATTCATACACATTCAAAAACTTCAAGAAGCAGCAGGAGCAACATGGGGTTAAGTGTATTGCCAATGGACACATCATACAAGTAGTTGTGGAAAATGGGGATCCAACCCCTGACCCTTCGGTTAAGAGATGAACGACTCCACCACTGGGCCACAGACGCCACTAATTTAGTGAAACAAATGGTAAATGGTAAATGGACTTGAGCTTATATAGCGCTTTTACACTGCATGTCACACCTACACATTCACACCCATTCACACACTGATGGTAGTGGTCGCTATGTAGTATCATCCATCAGAAGTAAATAATCCCATTCATACATCGCCGTCTTAGCAGCGGGAGCAATTCGGGGTTAAGTGTCTTGCCCAAGGACACATCGGACATGTTGCCAAGCGGGGGATCGAACCCTCAACCTTTCGTCGTCTACCAACTGAGCCACAGCCGCCCTGTGGTGGAAAAGTGCTTTGAGTATTTGGAAGACTAGAAAAGCAACCACTATATCTGCTACTCATACCTCTCTACATACAACATTAAACAGAAACATTCAAGCACGCTTCATCAACCAGTTGTAGGTACAGTCTTTGCACTACTTTTCCTTATCCTTATGTAAGTTTACATTTCTGTTGTTGTGAGTCTGACTGAATTCATGGCTGCACAGATCCTGGACGGCTCAGCCCCCATTTGTTCTGCTTTTGTTTACAAGCCTTATGTTGCTGTTACAGTTCCTTCCCTAGGGCCTCAGGCAGCTGTATGCTAGATTGACAGTGCAACATGTCCTGATGGAAAACAAAAGTTCTTCAAAAGTTACTTTTTTTTTTCTTTCATTAACTTAGCATTGCTCCAGCAGTGAGTCCTGGAGTTGTATTTATTATTGTTATTGTTATAAAGTGTTATATAGTATTGTTATTTATTATTATTTTAAGGATTAAACTAGCTCCTGCTGTTAGGCCATAGAACAAACTCCTACAGGAATTTTTGAGACCAAGACTCTTTGTAACTTAGCATTTCTAGCACTATTGTGCATTAGTCAGGATTGACACCAAATTCAAGTTCCAATAATCTTAAATCATGCATAATGAGTTTGCTGGTTTAAACACAATTCATATAGAACTATGCTGTGCCAAAGGAAGTGCTCCTTATGTGTTGTGTTTATGTCAGAGTCATGATCAGATGTTACTGGAATTGTCCCACAACTTAAATAGGGACAGCAGAAACCCCCAGACATTTTAACTTTACACCTATAGAGACACCATGCCTCCACTTTTCATATAAACTTTAATATTATTGAGAAAAAGAAAAGGGAAATTCATGGGGCAAAGTCCGACTCATTTTGAATGTCACAGAGGCCAAATGGGGTGACAAAATACCCCCACTAGCCTCTGTCCTCTGAGGTATTAACAGAGGCGTTACAGAGGCAAGACGGTTTAAGCGGAGCCAGTGCGTGCTGATGTCTTACTGTCTGTCTATGCGGCACTCCCGCTTTGTCGTGCTTTCGCAGCGCAGAAACGCAATGTGAACTCACAAACTGAGACTAGTAAATTGATATTAATGTACAAAGGCTTCATAACGGGCTGAGCTTAAAAAAAAAAAAAAGCAGTCTGAAGGGCTTATGGTTTTATTTAAGTGATTCAAGGGATCAGATCGAGGTTATTGCCTGAGGTAAGATGAGGCAATGAAGTAACACTTCATCAGAGACATATGTCAAAGGGGTAGAGTGTTGTGTTCTGGTGCCCTTTTTTTTGATTATACTCTTTTATCACAAAGGATGTCCCAAAATGTAATAAACACAAAGGCTTTCTCCTCGCAGGCACAAATAAGTTTTTGTCCACTCCCTTGTTGCTGCTGGCTAGGTAAAGCTCCCCTCTGGGCTGTGTTCAGGAGGCAGGGTGTTTGTTTGACTGCAGCAGCAATGACTGATAAGACTGAAGGCTCATATTGGCTGCAGGGCATAAGCCACTTGAGTGAGGAGTTGGAGTCATACATTCTGACTGAATAATAATAAATTACGTACGTTTTTCCCTAATTAGTTCATGGCAATGCATCAAAAAATTAATCAGAGCTTAAAAATAACTAAAAACCTTGCATTTCCTAATCAGTCCCTCAAAGCAGGCCATTCATCACAACAAAGACAGCAAATACCAAAATGTTCAATTTATGTAAGCCGGCAACTTGTCTGCAATCATTTTTCACAACCTTTAACAGTAAAGTACAGAATAGTTAAATGAGTTACGGTCTAATGAAGGACTCTCAAATTGTGGCAGAATGATTGCATTTTTAAAGCCATAATTCAAGTTGTTAATGCACTGCCGGTGATTAATAGGATATGAGGATGAAGTGAATCAAAGTCTTCCTGGAGAAGGGTAGCCTGGAAATGTGATGTGAATACAAAGACGGCTTTATTTTGACAAGAACAACGTTGATTCTTTCTAACCAGGACATGTCATTATTAATCCTGACATTATAAACTGAGATCATCTTTCCTCTTCTGCATGTATCGACCGTCATTTGAAAAAGTAACGTGTTAAATTGTTTAACATCAAAAATGTGCTTTTTCCCACTGTTTCACAAAATCATTGTAATTGTCAGTGCATGACAAAGTGTGCTGATACACTGATCAGCCATAACAATAAGACCACCTGCCTAATATTGTGTAGGCGCTGCACTCATGAGGTCCGTGCTGTTTTAGCCCCTTACAAGGACTCAACAAGACTGCTGAAGCTATGCTGTGGTATCTGGGAAACCAAGGCGTTTTCAAAAAGATCCTTAAAGTCCTGTAAGTTGTGAGGTGGGGCCCCGATATATCGGACTCTGATATCTGGGTAATTTGGAGAACATCTTGAACTTGTTGTCGTGTTCCTCAAGGCCACCTTCTTCCATTGGTCCGCGGTCAAGTTCTGATCCTGATGCTTTCGGCAACAGGACAGGGGTCATCATGGGAACCCGCACCGGTCTGTGCCTAAGCAGCCCCATATGCAACAAACTGCATGCACTGTTTGCATTCACTTTTGGGCGAGTGGTCTCCTCTGTACAGGAAGGTTGGTGGTTCGATCCCCAGCTCCTGCAGCCACATGTCTGATGTGTCCTTGGGCGAGACATTTAACTCCAAGTTAGGCCCGCTGCTTTGTCAGAGGCGTATAAATGTGTATGAAAGGGATTAGTTAATACTGAAGGACACTTTACATAGCATCCTCTGGCATCAGTGTGTGAATGGGTGTAAATGTGTAGGTGTGACATGTGGTTTAAAAGCACTTTGAGTAGTCAGAAGACTAGAAAGTGCTATACAAGCTCAAGTCTATTTACAATTGAACCTTTCAGCCTTGCTAGCTCCAGGAGCTCTTCCGTTGGACTGGACTCCACTGACACGCCTTCTCTTCTCATGCACGTCAATGACCAACTGCCCATGACCTAATCACTGGTTCACTGGTTTTCCTTCCTTGGATTACTTTTCGTTGGCACTGACCACTGCAGACCAGGAAACCCCCACAAAAGCTGCCCTGTTGGAGATCAGATCAGATCAGTTTCTCTTGCCTTTTCCCAGCATGCTCTGGCCCAGTCATCTAGCCATCACAATGTGGTCCTTGTCAAAATCCTCTCATCACTACCCTTGGCCATTTTTCATGCTCCCAACACATCAACTTCGAGGACACATTGTTCACTTGCTGCCTAGAATATGCCATCCACTGACAAGTGCCATTATAAAGAGATAAATAATGTTCACTTCACTTGTCAGTGATCATATTGTTATGGCTGATCTTTATTGTGTACCTAATTGCTTAAAAATGTAAAGTCCTGTCAACATCAATGACTGTGGTAGACTTTATGAAAAAACATGTATTTCACAAGGTTTTGTGACAACATCTCTGGGTACCAAATCAAAAAACTTGGGAAGAGGACATCTGAAACATATCAGGTCAAACCACTGCTTATTAAATAACTGTCATACAATTAGATAAAAGAGATGTGATTAACTGATGGAACAATGTTACATTTACATCATACACAGGCAAGACAAAATGACTGATATATCTAAAGTAAAAGTGCAAATGAAGAAGACAGTTTCTCCTCTGAGGGGAGTAAGTGTCATTATTGCCAAACATAATTTTCAACCAATTCTACTGAGAAAAAAATCATTTTAATGTTGCAGCATTTACAGAAAGAGCTAATGTATTCAATTGTATTGATCATGGACAGTTTATTCTTCAATAGATTATACGATTTGTCATAAGGGTACATTTGCAATCTGCAAACTCACAATTAGCCTTTAATGACGAGGGAAATACTTAGCACTGTGCTTCAGGTCCTCTAGTGAATGCACTTGCATTCCTCCAGCTTGGATTGTAGACTCAAAGCAACTAGGAGCCTCTCATACGCTGATCTTTAGCTAATTGCACATGTACTTCAGCTTTCAAATGATTAACATCGTTATAATAATCTCACTCCAACTGTCGACAAACCCAACGTGGTTGATGGTGGCTAATTTGATTGAACTTGGTTGGTTGGCCTTTGCTTGTGTGTGATTATGCATTCTAACTGCCATGCGAGTGTTTATTTGTGCGTACACTAGCATATCTGTGTGCCTGCGCAAATGGATGTGTGCATGTTTATAATTCGGTGATTGAACACATCTCTCCATGATTCAAGTTCTCGTTCTGACTGAGAGCCTCTCCTCTCCCCTGCACTGCTAATTCTGCACAGGGGTTACAGGCCGCTTCACCAGCTGGAGTGCATTCAGTCGTGCGCCACGCTCTTCCGCTGTGCACTCTGCAGTTAAATCAGCTGTGAGTGCTGGAGTACGAGAGCACAGTGAAACAATCAGCCAAGTGAAGTTCAACATTTTATAGGCAACACTCCACTCCAGAGGAGGGCCCGCTCATGCCCGCAAGTGTACTGACACCACCCTTTATTCCACCATAAAAACCTGTTTAATGGAATCACCCAGCAAATGTAATAATCCTCAGAAGATTATCCATTGGCCCGCCGTTCGGCCGGCGATTTCCCTTTTGCTCCATCAGCTTTGATTCTGAATTAAATGGAGTGTTTGTCGAGCTAGTCTGCTTTTGTTATTGTCAGACACTTTGTAGCGAGTGAGTTATTGCCTCGCTCTTTGATATGAATCATCACGCAGAAATGGAGTGGTGAGGGCTTTATCAACACATTTCTGACTGAATCTGAGCTTGAAAGAAAAGAGGCTGTTTTAACTTTGGCTTTCTTTTTGCAACAAAAGGAGCCGAGAGTAAAATGCTGAGACAGGCCTACTGAAGGTATGTCAATGTTGTCTTTCTCAGACTGGCAGGAAATATACATAATAGTGCTTTTAGTTACTGTTTTGATTCTTTATAGTTAAAATACCAATATTAGTTTGGAGAAGAATGTGGTGATGCCATAAAATCACGAGTGGCACGTTTCATTCCAGGTACAGCACAATGTTTGACTGTTCAAAGTACACACACATTACAGAGACACATCATCAGAATTGCCCTCATGCCAATATTTAGCAACATTGCAATGAAGAAACCCACAAAATCCATTTTGCCATCTCGACTGTTATTTCCGGGATTGAAGTGCTCAGTTTTCCTTTTCCGAGGAGAGAAGAGGCACAGAGACAGAGCTATTTTCTCACACCGGGTGCCTGTAAATTTCCTGAGTTATGTTCCCCTCTTTGCCGGAGCTTTCTCAGCTGTAAGACAAAAAGCTAATCAAAGGCTCCTGCCTTCGGGGCAGGTAACCCCGGCATGAACTAAAAGAGAGAGCAATATCATTCCATCACTCAGTGTGCCACACGCTCATTCCCCCTCTTTTTCTCTCCCTGCGCTGAGAAAACATTAGTTCTTGTTATATGGAAATTGGAGAGAGATTTTCTTTAATGGCCTATTAACACGCAGTTTCTCTTGCCTTTTCCCAGCATGCTCCCTCACGCTATCCGTCAGGCTTTAGGTTGAGGAACATTTTTCATTTCTTTTTCAGAATCTCCAATGTAACATAGAGGACTCCTTCCAACAAACCAGTGCAATGCTGTCATTTAAGAGCCAACCATGAACTGCCTAGGCATCAAATGTGCACTCGTATGTGTGCTCATGCAAGGGTTGGTCTTTACAAGGAGTGGCCGTGCACATATATGGAGGATTGCTATCTTTAGGCACTTTATTTTATGTTTTCTGTCATGGACAAGACCCTGTCTTAAAGGGCTAGTTTGTGTCTTTAATATGAGGTATTTACCAATGACGAGTGAACATTGTACAATAGATAACAGTCAGCCAGTCATAGTTCTTACATGGAGGCTAAGCTACAGTATGTACTGCTGCTGAACAGGCCAAATGTACAATGTACTCAAGCCACTCAAATAGACAAAAATATAACCTGCATTTCGACTCATACTGTGCAATGTATTATGTCTGACATGAGCTGTTTGGGTCAGAAACATAGTAGAAATACCATATTTATATTTTTTTGGATCCTCAACTGACTCAAACGTTTTGAACAACACAAACCAGAGATTTAATCTCAATTAAACCAGGATTGGATTATCTGATTTTATCCTTTTTTTTGTATTTTTGAACAACCTGATTTCAAGAATGGATCCTAACTGATAGCTCTAATCCACACAAGTTACTTTTGAACAACCCAACAATTCAAATTACGAATGAAGAAAAAGATAGTTTTACAATAACAGTTCAAGTTATTCTCATTAAACACTTTAGATTTGGGTTGCTATAAGAATCCTGAAATCTGTACATACCCATCTACTGCTCTGCCTCCATCCATCCATCCATCTATTCTCTGTCCATCACTCTATCCCTTCCTCCTCTCTACATCCCCTTTACTCCCCCCCCCCCCCCCCCCCCCATTCACAAATTAAAAACCCCTCTGGCTGTTCTCCAGCTTTCCCAAATGGGTTGGAGGTGACAAGTAGACTCCATCAACCCACACTCACCCCTCCCCTATCTCCACACACATTTCACACACTCACTGTATGCACAGGCTAACTCACACACACATATACACACTGCAGCAGTCCTCAAGTGAGGGTGTGACCCAGGTATTTTGTGTGTGTGTGTGTGTGTGTGTGTGTGTGTGTGTGTGTGTGTTATACCTGGTGTTAAACTGACAGTAAGCCCCTCTTTCTGGTATACCTCCGTCGGCAGCTTGGCCTCAGCGGACCTCACCCCACCATAACCTCGCCTGGGGCTTATCCTGGAATGCACTCACACACACACACACACACACACACACACACACACACACATTCAGAAAACACAAGCGGCGGCTTCCCCTCCTAGTTTTTCTTTTTTTTTTTCAACACACCTGCATACACCTGAGGTCACAGTGTGTCAACTCACTTGACAGATTCATTCATTTTTACCTCTGCCTCCCTCCCTACACATATCTACACAAAGGAACACACACATAACATGAAACAGAACAGACATGACGTGTGTTTGTGTGCACATTTAGTACACAGTCAGTTCCATCCTCACTGCCAGCACATAAACATTGACACGCTGACACACATGCACTGACAATCCAGTGGGAAGGTGTATGGCACTGATGGCAGTGTTAATGCTGTCAGTGTAACACCAGCTTAGACTGGTATTTAACATTATCTGGCTCTGGTGGGCTTTAATACGTTACTGTGTGTGTAAAGCCACTTTCACACATGAACTGCAACCCTGAACTTAACCTGACATTCCTCAGGGGAGTGTATGTGAGAACTCAAATGTCCAAGTGAGTTGAAAAAGACATTATACAGACTTTACCCTGCAAAATCCAGAGTACAAAATCAGTGTAGGGTCAGATCGGGCCCATGTGTGAACATAAAGCAGGAAATTGTGCAGAGAATTAACACCCAATTTCCACATAGTCCATGGACGCTGCATTCCGTCAGCGCCAATTGCACGCACCCTGTCCCAATTGCTCTGTTTCTGGAAGTTGCGCGCAGCCATGAGCAGCTGTACATCACCGAGGAGTACAAGATCGCGCAGGAATAAAGAGAAAAACATGCAAACGACATGTTATTTTGTCTTTCCATGGTTGATTTGTTGTTCGTTTTGGTGCCTGTTTTGGCATAATGTTTGATAAAGTGGTGGATTATTCATAACTAGAATTGTTACATGATTTTACAAAAATCTAATGCAGGCGGAAAGTTCTCTGGGACATGAGATATAAGTTCAATTGTGCTTCTCAAAATTCTCCCACGTTGTTCTTTTTACAGCAATGCAGCAAGACAAAAGGTGGATCTTCTGTATAGCTGCTGTATATCTAAACAAAAATGCTAATATGAGCACATCTCCTGCAACATTAATGACCGTGATGCATTTTTCTCCCAAGAATATCTTGAACTATAGTTTTCTACCATCTCCTGAGAAATGTCACATTGTAGCACACAGAAGATGTATCCAATTTAAAAAAGTGGACATGCCTCTCAGTCTACTAACAACAGCCTTTGTTTAGCTGCATCCATGTTACTAATGATTACTGTTGATCAAATGTATTGATACAAATGTGTCATTATATTTACATGACTTGCTTGAAGGGTGATTTACTGATGTGTCACTATTGTTTAGAAGGAGGGGAAGTCATTTTACAACGCAACTGTTTGAAATGCAGCTGAATATTCCCTCATGTTCTGATAATGACTTACAGTACGCTGTTCCGTATCATCTGTCTCTGTTATCTCTGTTATCATCAATAAACTGTTTTTCTTCTAATGTTGAAATAACAATTTATACTATGATGGGACATTGTTTTTCTCCCTCATTAAGTCTGCATTAATGTGAAATTATAACGATATTACACATGTCCAATTCAGCAGACACACACACTGACGGCCCAGGCCGCCCCCTGTTCTGTCGGCCAATTGCATGCTACTGTGCCGATGACTGACATTTCTTGTAGCTAATGCAATTCTCTAAACATGGATATGCTGCTTCTATCAATACTTTGGGGTGATTTCTTCATGCACACAGTAAGGAGATTGATTTCAAGTAGAGGTGGTTTATACCAAGATAGGCTACAAGTCAAGAATTATTGGGAGAAAACAGACAAAGATGTATGTAAAATTAGACATTAAACACCCCCACATATTGCTGGAATGGAATCATCCTTTTGCCCGACTATGAGACTGGCAGTCGACTGAGGCTCTGACGAACAAATCGTCGGGTATCGTACTATATTTGGTCAGCCCTAGTAGAAACATATGCCATAATTGCACAGTGCACACAGACTGTAACTTCACCCATACTCAAAAGGATTCCATGCATTTTCCTAAACACAAAAAGCGCCACTTCCAATCTCCAAATCTTACTCAGTACATTGGTGCATTTTTTTTCCATGTTTGACATGGGGAGAGCAGAGGAAACATATTCCTCTTAAGGCCCTTTAGTCATTCTTTCTCATTTCCTTCTTCTTCTTTTAAAAAATCAATATGTCACTAATGGTTCTCAAAATCAAAAGCTAACCTTTAGCCATGAAAAGAGGCTATTTTCTTTTTAGAAATTGATAGACAGAGGGGGAAACGAGATACATAAACACACACACACAAACTCATTGATCACTTGAGTTAGACAGATAAAAGCACAGTGTTGGGCTTTTCTTTGGATTCAGCTAGCCAGCCCTAAATAACAGACAAGATGCATTTGTAGCTTTTGGATCCATTTACTCTTTTATATTTGTATTCTATAGCAGCACTTAGTCATACATTTCTGTGAGCAATATCCCTTTTTATCTGTGAGATGAATCAGTAATAAATATAATGAGTATAAAATATTCTCTTGTAGCCAAATTCTGGCAGCTTCCCACTGCAGTACATATTAAACTGTAGATTATACTGATTGACCCCACTGCCCACAGAGCACTTAAAATAATGGAATGTCTATGTACAACTTTTACATTGAGAAACACACAGTACATTAAGGTTCAGAGGAGCCAGAGGATGGCCGCGGGTTTCGGAGGTAAAAACCCTTGTTTTGTCTGTGGCCGAAGATTGTTGTGGAGAGTGAGGGCTCACTCTGTGGGGTAGTTTTGTGTTGGAACCTGTTGTCAAAGAGAGACACACAGACAAGAGCATTTTTTTTGGGTGTGTTGTCGAACTGAACTTGACCCTATTTGAACTGAATTTGAGGGGTATTTTTATTTTTTTTACTATTGTTTGAACTGTGGTAAGACTGCATTTTTTACTGGAATCGGACATCAATCAATCAATCAATCAACTTTTATTTGTATAGCGTCAACTCATAACAAGTGTTATCTCGAGACACTTTACAAGAAGCAGGTAAAATACCTTACTCTTTGTCTTTTAACATTACAAAAGAGCAGGTAAAAAGACCTTACTCATTGTTATGTTACAAAAAGCAGGTAAAAGACCTTACTTATTGCTATGTTACAAAGATCCGGCCTATCCATCATGAGCACTTTAGCAAAGCAGCAAAAGTTACAGTGGTAAGAAAAAACTGCCTTATTAAAAGGCAGAAATCTTCGGCCGGATCCCCGGCTCATGACGAAACAGTCTTCACAGGCCTAGACTGCGCCGGGCTTGGAAAGGGATAGGGGGAGAGATGGGATAAGATGCAGGAAGAGGGATAGAGAGCAAGGGGGTGGGGGGAGGTAGACCGTCCATCAGCAATCCCAATGGCAATTTGTTGATTGCCATTGGGATATTTTTTTATTTAATCTTTTTCTCTTTATTTGAACAGACTTTCTTTGTGTTTGAATCCTTGTGTTCCTTGCAGTTTTTTCTATTTAAATGAGGTACTTTTGGTTTTAAAAAAAAGAAGGTATCTTTGTGGTGGGTTTATTAAAATAATATAACAAACTTTTAATTAAGTTGTCGGTTGAAATATCACCTGGCACCCCAAAATACACTAAAACCACTACAATATGCAGACATAATCCAATACACATTACTTTCTGTTAGGCCTCCATTTATGTTTTCTTTTTGGAAATAAGCACATTTTCTAAAAATTCTAATGAATTCATTTTAATAATTGATGACAACTAATCTTGAGTTAAGCTCAACTTTGAGGCAAGATTATTCAGAAAACATAAACTTGGATTCTTAAGTCTACAGTTTGCTACAGCCCAAACTCTATAAGATGCAACATGTCCTCTCAGATACTCAGAACAAGCATAATGACATACAGGATGAAAAAATCTCCAAGAAGAGCACAACCCCGAAAAAATGAATACAAATAACACAGTGTCTCAAAACGTCTGCAGAAATCTAGACAAAAAATAACCCCACTTAGAGACTTGCACAAGTTTAAAGAGACTCAACATTAGCCCACAACACATGCAACAAACACAGGGACACAAAAACAGCTGCTAAAGAGTTACAACTTGGGAACAACGTGATGAGACTCAAAAGTGATTGCAAAGACATGTCAAGCAGCTGCAAAGAGGTGCATAGTTAGCACAGAGACACTCAAAGTGGGCTGAATCAATATATTTCTGCTCCCATCCACACCCTAAACGTAAAACTGGATAAGATAAGGTCTTTTGTTGGAACACTTAGTTTTGTTGATTTCCGTTCAATACAAGGTCAAAAAACAGGAATGTTTGGAGATTGAAGAACTGCAGGTTTTGAAGCTCTCCTCATTCTAAAATGTCTTGACTCCAAGAACTAGGGAGCAGGTTACCTTCAAGAATTATGTGAATATTCTGGGAAAATGTATCCACTCTACTAGAGCATACACACAGGCTTATAAAATGAAAGATTTTAATAAACGATAAGAAGCCACTTTATGAAACAGAAGCTCTTTCACTTACTAATAGTAGCAATAAATCTGAGTTAACCAGGTGTAAATGGGATCCTGTTGTATTCATTCTGGAGCAAAAGTAGGATGTTTAAAGTTTATGGAGTTCCTAAAAAGAGTTGTATCTAGCCATGTGGATATTAGATACAATGGAGGTCTTTCAGGGTTTAGCCTTATCCAGTAACTTGACTTGTTATTTGGGACAACAAAGCCTGAAAGACTATTTTTTCTCAGCCAGCATTACATTGATAATGGAACCTCTAGATTAAGGACTAATGTAAAGAGTCTCAAAATGAATCCAATGTAACCATTTTCACCAACCAATCCATCATGACCCTAGTCCTTGAATTAAATGAAAATAGAAATGGTGGAGGAGAAGAGAGCGATTCCACCGGCTCACAGATGATGCACGGCAGATTACCTGTGAAGGTGAGCTTGTTGCGATAACCCTTATCATATTTTTGCATACAAGAAACGTTTTAAATACCGCCGATAGGCGCTGGTATGTCATTTCTGTCTGTTTGTTTCTGTCATGGACTGTTTTTTCTGCATACACTAAATCCTGCTGAATCGTAATTGGTCAATACGGCTAGTACAACAAATGGAAAACAAATTGAAACCAGAGCATTTAACATGCTGAAAATCCAGAACCCTATGTACCGATCCTACATTCATTTGAATGTAGAATCTGTAAATAGAGATTACTGCCACCTCTATGTCCATTAATATGTCCCTTCCAGTGTGCACACAGAACTCAGACCATTGTTGATGAGACCTGCCAACTTCCAGGCTCACATCTCATGCTTGAGTATACATCAATAATTTTTGCATGAGGGGAATATAGACAAACAGCCCCATTAACACATTTGGTAATATGATAAATATCTGATATTTCCCTTAGTGGGGTTTGGATGATACTCTCCTGTGATCGCCTACTTTGTGATTAACATCGATGAGAATGGAAAATGGCCCAGTTCGACATATTAACCTGCAGCATTACCCGCTGCAGTAGCAAGAGTCCTTTTGGATAAAAGTTAATTCTGATTGTGTGATCCAAAAAAACCCTTTCCATTTAAAAAGGGGTCATTGTTGCTGTGTAGTTATTATTCTGGCCCAATTGCTGCTGTTAAAAGACATGATGTTAAAATAAAAGCAGCAGGTTAGGGAATGACAAGCATTTTTCCCTCTAATGTAACCCTATTGTAGCTGACAAAGGAAGGATTGTGCAAAAAGTGGCAATTATGCTGATTATCTATCATTGGCTTGCAAATGAGCACCTAGTTTAATACAATGTATTAAAATCACCAGGGGCTTACCTTTCACTATCAACCTTTGTATTTGTACACAGCACAGAAAATATTCTGGTGGTAAAAAAAAACAAATTGGTTAAATATGTTTGTGGGTGGGAGGCAGAGGGAATGGTTTGAGTTGAAGATGAAAGGGAATATTTCAGTGATCTAATGTATCAAAACCAGTGCATTATCTGTGTTTTAAGGAAATGCAGCTTCTTTTTCCAAATTGGGATTCACCTGAATTAAAGGGGGGAAAAACATGATGGACCAAAGTAAAGGAATACAAGGGGAGTATGGAAAATAGATGTTTTATAAGATGAAGAACAATTTCCTCAAAGGAATTCAAATGTCGAGTCTCCAGTTCCAAGAAGCCTGCACACTTCAAATCTGCCTTTCTATTTAGCAGTGACTGTAACATTAGCCAACACTTTGATCCATTGTAGCCTTTAATGAGTGTTACAGAAAATCTTCCCTCCCTAGATGATGGGCTATCAGTAAGGAGGTCAAAGCCATTACAAATATCTTTATGTATCTGGAATAATCAGGGGAAGAAGCTTTGAAACAATTGTTTTAGCCTGGCATCTTTGCAATGAAATCAGAGGTTCAAAAGTTAATACAAAGTGACATACAATAAGAGATTTACATGTTAATGTCAGTCTTTTACAATCAGAGATTATTGCAGAATCTGTCCAATATTGTCAGGGTTATGAATTTAACTGTCTTAGGAATCACAGCAGTGCAGTTTAACTGTGAAGATCAGGAAAATGAAGCTCAATCCACGCATTAAAACCTAATATGAACTGCTGGTATGTAAGGGAATTAAATAATTACAATGTTGAATACGTAAGGGGGGGCAAATGGGTCAATTGAATACAATCAATCATTATTTGTCCAACGGCAATTCATAACAAGCGCTATCTCGAGTCGCTTTGCAAAAGAGCATATGGGATAATATGCAGGAAGGATTTCTCCTTTGTATTCATCGCGTTCCTGTTGTCTACACTTCCTTGTCACTGAGGTGGAGGTCAGAGCAGGCCGTGCATGAATGAGGACGGCGGTGTTTGTGTGGACGACACAGTTTGATGGTGGTGGATCGGCATCAAGGACGTCGGATAGTAGCACCTTGCTGAAGGTTGGGTGCGCTCTGTCTACTGGAGAGCCTGCTGCCGGGACAAGGCCTCCTGAGCTTCTGACACACTGATACAGAAGGGGGTAGGGTGGTTATCAGCACTATTAGAGTTATGCTGATTGGTAAATTTGGAATATTAGCACGACAATAAAAGTGTCATTAAGTGGAACACGAAACCCCAAACATATCCCGAGGAATAATGACAGTATGTAAGTCAAGTAAGTTTCTGAGGAAAAAAAGACAAATGCACGAGACAAAATAAATGTTAAAAAAAGGCATTATGGTTTTGATTTGATTGGCACGGTGAGGCTGTCAATACACCCTCATACAGGACTGTGTCCAGACCCTTCTGACTGGGGTGGCCCAATTCGGGTACTGACTAATGCAGTGTGTGCACACACACACACACACACACACACACACACACACACACACACACACATAATTATCCCTCTTTAACTTCACCAATCATATCTACATTATAACTCAAGATAATGGATACATTAGCTTAATAGTTATGATAAACACAGAAGATTTGTGTTGAAGACACAATTTAAAGTAGTTTAAAATGTGCATGCAATAAATTGGCAACGTTTTGATCCCAACACAATGCCAGTTAGTTCTTTGCAAGTACAACAGAGCGCATTACTTTTCTCTGAAACTGTCCAAAAAAAAAAAGACCTAATTGTTGTTTTTTGACAAAAGTCCCACTTTTGACAGGGCAAATAGCCAATTATAGTCAATTGATTTCTGGGGTGGCCACTCAGATTTCTAAGGGGAGGGGGTTGGCATGCCACCCCTGGCCACCCATCTGGACATGCCTACAGTCAACCTTTGTACAGTGACATGCAATTGTAATTTACATCTGATTACTTGTTTTACGCTTGTTGAGTTTGTGCAAATTGGCCATGATCTACGCCAGCAGTAATAAGTTTTATTTTCACAATTTCAGTTGAATTATTATCTTCAAATTGCTCTCATTATTGCATTGTCAGATGACCCTGAGGAAGGAGGAACATCTGTCTGGAGCCCATCAGGCCATCAACATTAACAGCTTTGCTCCATTCACTCCTACTGTCACTGCAGAATGCATGCCAAGGAGGCATATGATGACACCACACAGAGTTCAATGAAGTACGAATGCAGTCAGACACCAAGATCAGAACTACATTTAGAGATAACAAGAGCATGTGCCTTTTTTTATTTCTCTTTCCATAACCAGCATATTTAAAGTTTGATGAGTCAATCATTTTTCGTCATTGTCTTTGTTGTTTTCTTTGCTGAGTCCTGCCTAACATAAAAAGGGACAGATGCAGCGATTGGACTACACCGGCACTATTTGGCAGCTCCAGCAGATCTGACAGGCACCTAAACAGGCACCCTGCAGTGTTTCAACGAAGCTCACAGTCACTGGCTTGTTTCCTTCCCCCTGTCTTCGTGCCCAGTCCTGGGCGCGGTCTGCTGTCCAGTTCAGTGCCAGTTATATACCCCCTGCTGCTAACAGTTAAACGGAATGGCTCTGGTCCATGCCAGCCCCTCTGCCCCTTATGCTGAGTAATGTGCCAAATCATTTCCCTTAGCTAACAGCTAAATATTATCAGGGACATTTTCTTGCCCAGATCTGTTCTCATCAGTTTGTTGGTACACTCAGAAGAGTAACTAATCTGGACTCAAAATTTGAGGAATCCATATCCTACTTGCTGTGGAAGTGTGTCTCAACAGTTAGATACAAATACAAAATTAACATGTTGCAGTGTTATAGTAACTCAAATCAAAATCATGTTGTTGTTAGGTTTAAACATATTTTCACTTTTCTATAAAATACAACAACTTTTTTAAATCTTAGTATACCAGAATTAAAGCACCTTTTTTTTTATGAACCTTTATTAAACCAATGTCCTTGCCAAGACAGGCAGCAGCACAATTTACAGAGTTCCACACAAACAATGAGCAGCCACACATACAAATACAAAAAAATACACCATTAGACCCATCAGGGAGAACATCTACAGCCAGATGTGTCCGCCTCCAAGTCATTTAACGTCCTCTTAAAAGCATCCAATGAGAGCAGTTTGTTAAGTCTCTGCTCTTTTTGTAACTCGTTCCAAGTAAAGGGAGCAGGAAACTTACACGCCTTTTTTACCCAGTTCAGTTCTGACTTTTGGAAAAAACTGTAAGAAAACGTCCTGGGATCAAAGATTATAAGTCCCTGTAATCTTCTGGCTGATGTAGGTATGAAGGATGTAGACCTAAGATAGACTTGTAGATAAGAATACGCCAGTGTTTAAGTCTGCGTAGGGTCAAAGAAGTCCATCCAACACGTGCATACAAAAATCAGTGATGAGTGAGGGATTTAAAAATTAGTGATGGACCTCAGAGCTCCATGATACACGGTGTCCACAGCATGTAAGCTTTGAGATGAGGCATGCATGTATAAAACCTCACCTTTGAAACAATACAAGACAGTTGAAGAGACAGTTTTAAAGAAATCATTATTTTACTAGCATTTTGTGCTATTGGTTTGAATCATAGTAAATGTAGGATATATTATTTGTGTAACCAGGTGCTTTGCTAGGTAGCAGCTTCTGGTGATGAAAAAAATAAGGCCAATGCGTAAGCGCAAACAAAATGAAGTTCCTCAAGTGGCCACATGAGGCTGACTCCAGAAGCCAAAGTATCCTCATGAGGTCCCATGTTTGAAATGTAAATCTTTACAGCAGAAATAAACAACAACATTTTATAACCTAATGTGGGGGGAAAACAGTTTTGGCCTCTATAGATCATTTCTTTATGGGTTAAAACTTTACAGATGTACATTTTCATCTGTTATGATTATATCAAGGATACAAGTTTTTATCTATTTGCATATTTAGGGGCATGGCTGATTTGACTGACAGGTGGTCACATTGTAGTTGTTCACCAGGACAGTAAAGACCTACATCAACTCCACCTTTGTCTGTAACTGGATTGGCTGAAAGTTAGAAACTTGGGTCAGCATTTCCAATATGGTGATCACCATTGTTCCGCTTCAAAAGGCCTCTTCAGAAACCAATGAGTGATGTCACAGAGTTTGAGACTATGCCAATATCAACCAATTGAAATCCCATTTCTTATGCTTATTCTTCCTAGTCAGATAGCAAGTTTCCTAAAGTTATGTTTCTTTCTTTCTTTACACTGGCAAACAGTTGCTGACTTTTGAATTTTTTTTTATTACCAATAGCAATTGCCCCTCCCCCATCACGACAGGTGGTACAGATGGCATGCAACACACCAAGCACAACGCATATGGCTAAGACACTCAGGTGAATGTTGTCTGAATTACTACTATGCTTCATCCAACTACCAGCTAACCAAAGCTGCACCAGGCACTTTCCCGAGGACCTGTGGAGGCAGATTGGTTGTGATGGCAGAGGAAGGGTTGCTGCTGGTGAGTGAAAACATGTGAGTGTGTTGTGTACATGTGTATGTGTGTATGTGAGATGGTCTGAGGCAGTGATGCTGGTCAGCTTCTCTAATAGCACTGACAGATGGAGCAGATTTGATCTAAAAGTGGTCCTAATCTCTCCCGCTCACTGGGGTGAAATGGGACTGAGTGGTCAGGACAACCTCCAGTCATTGACTGGAAAGCTACTGGAAAGAAAGACTTTTGAGCTTTTTGTGAGATTTCTTCTTTGCACTCAGACATTTACCAAATAGAACAAAGTCTGCTGACTCTGGTTAATGTTTGTTCTAAGTGAGCAAATCGACTGCTTGAGAGAGTTTAGAGGAAGTCAGTGGAGAAGAACAAGAAGTCCAAGAAGAGGCCGCTGGATATTACTGGCAGTGAGATGGAACAAGAAATACCATCGAGCCTGTAATTTTGTTATTTTGCTGTCTCGTACTTGTCAGCAGAAAATCTGTTTTTTTCATGCAAAATTCCTTACAAAGTTAGAAGAATTTTATTAGGATGCCTTTTGAGTGAAATTCCAGACACAGAGGGACTTTATCAACTTCAATTTCACACAAAACTGCGTGATAGTACCGTAAGTATTGTTCCTGAGAGAATACACGTGTATGGCTAACGTAAAAAATAGAATGGAATACATCACAATTTATAAACAGTCAAATGATAATACTTGTACATTCACAGCACCTTCACTACTTTCAAAGCATGTCAAATGTCTATTTACATACTTCGTCAGGCAAGTCCTAGTCATGGGTTGGCTTTGTAAGTGACAGTGTGTTCTCATTTTTATTGAATTTTCTCTGTTTGTTCAGCCTCAGAACCCATTGACTTTTGAAATTGTAATTAAGCCTCAAAGGGCAATGGCCAATATCCTTGGCCTCCTGTTGGCCAGCGGGTTTCTGATTGATGTATAAGGATATCCAGGAGAGTGCCGGACAAGACCTGTTCTGTGCAAGGGGCAGGTTATAACCATCTCACCTCGTCTCACTTTACCATCGGAGGAAATCATCAGTTTCATGCAATAACACGCTGCAGAGTAAACCATGGATTCTGCACAATAAAAATGCAAAATACCCTTTACCATTGTTTTCTACGCTTATGTGTCCCTAGCTGAAAACTGACCCAATTATAAGAAAAGTCCAGCCTCTTTGTCTTTTGCCTGCTCCTCTTTTCAAAAAATGTGTGCTCAAACAGGCCGTTTGGAGAGTTCCCCTTCATGACATCACAAAGGGCGGTAACCCCTCCCACAGGTGGGTGAAACTTTCACAGCTATGCGTTTGTTCTGCTCTCTGAGTCTACCTTGTCACAGCAAACAACTGGGCATGGAACGAGAAAGCCCAAGCCGCCCAAGCCCTTCCAGAGAGGGGCGTGGTCAGACACAGCTCACTTGCATTTAAAGCTACAGACACAGAATCAGCCTGTTTTGAGCAGGGCTGAAATAGAGGGCTTTAAAGGCATGATCAAATACAAGATTAGAGTGTATTTTTAGAATGAAACTTCACATGTTTTATGGAGCTCTGAGCCTTTTTTAAACTTGTTCAAAATTAGTATAGTATGTGACCTTTAAATCAAGTAAGTCTTTTGCAGATTATTATTGAATTGTCCCATACAAGTTTGATGCTAGCACAGGTCTATTAAAAAGGCGGTCCAGGGGACAATTCCGGCCCGCGGATGACATCAGACTGGCCCCCAGATCAGTTCTATGACATGACTGTTTTTTTTGGGAGCAGTTTTAGTGAAATTAAAACACAATGTGTTACACTGAAGACCAGAGAAGCATTAAATAACCAAAATGTGATGAAAATAAATAATTAAGAGCTCATCCAATTCCCAGCTTTCTACATTCACTTTCACTCTGCAAGGTTTGTCAGCAGTGTTCACTTACAGAGTTTGTGCTAAGAAGAGGCAGGAATCATTACCCATGAACAAACCTGTGACCACATATGCACAGAGTTGATCCTCCTCAGCACCTCATGCCTGAGTACGCACTGCTGACTTGTCTGTGTACCAGGCACATCATTGGGCTAATTGTAGACATTAGGCAGGATGAATACCATCTCAGAAGACGGACAGGCTCACTGGTTCAGATCTGACAACCTCCCAGAAAGAACCTGAAAATTGTACCAGCTATTAGCTAAAGCCTTTCCTGCATTTCACCTCACTTCTATCTGTCCTGTTGACTGACGTGGCAGAAACTGAAACAAAGCCAATGTGGCTGCCATGGCTTCTTGACCTGCAGCAGTGAAAGAGAGGCACTTTATGAGTGAGGTATAAAAGACAAAGCCATTGACTGTTCTGTCGATGACAAGAACACAGTGACCCCGAGGCCCATTTGGGATAATAACTCAGGTGAATTTCCCATCCAAGCTGTATTTTTTGTCAGCTACTTAACCTGTCAGAGGCAGGAAGGAGTCTTACTTAGTCACTACATTACTTTGTCAGATTGGAAAGTTATCCGTCATGTAAAAAAATATCACAGCTGTCAAGAGTAAACAGCCCGTACTGTTAAAAATATACACACACACACACACACACACACACACACACACACACACACACACACACACACACACACAAACTACTATCAAAAAACTTACAAAATGTCTCCTTGCTTTTTATTTCTTTTTGGAAATTGAGAGGCAGTAGTGGACAGCTTTGACTGGCTGTCTCAAGCCTGAGCAGCCAGCTTTTGCTTTCACCAAACAACAAAAAATATTATCCTCCTGCTGCTTTTGATACAGCACTGTCAATAATTCATAGAGGCGCTCCATTCTTTTCCTCAACGTAACACATACCCCAGGTTCACAATAGGAGCAGGGCTACCGCAGCTCTGATGCATTCTTAATACTATTTATGAGTTTTCTGTGACAGCCGTGTCAGTGTGAGGCCGGCAGACTGAGGTCGGCTACCAGGTCCGGGAGAAACTCTTCAATTCTTTTCCCTCTATTTTCTTTTTTCCCCCTTCAGCTACCCTCACTTTAGCTATTTTTGACTCCTTCTTGTTGTCAGAAAGTTTATTTTCTTAGACCGTAACTCCAATGAACAGTTTGAAAAGCAATATAATGAGAGAGTTTATTAATAGATTTAATGAAAAAATAAAAATTATTTTAAGCTAATCACATGTACAATCTGTGTCTAAAGCATGCATGCTGTATACTGTATGTAGATATGCAGGTATGCATTAACTTAAAACAATCCACGGTAAACCTTTAAATTAAGCTCACAATATTCACCATTAACTAGTTGCTTAATAGCATGCTAATAAGTGGCATACTGTTTACTTATTAGTCATTATTGAGAGCTTATTATTACCTTATTTACATGACCACAGTCTACTTCAGCTAAAAGGTCATTAACTAAGAGTTTACCCTACTATTTAATAATTATTGATCACAAGTAGGAAGTTGTTGAACATGAATTTATAACTCACAACCACACTCAGATGCAGAGGAAAGTCCAGGACACAAAAAACAGTTAGTAAGAAAAAGGTAATTTACTCAAACGTCCGTAGGTCACACACAGATAGGCAATCAGCATGAGCAGAAAAATCCAACAAGGGCAAATACAAAAAATCCATAAAATCCAATAATCCAAACAGAGTTCAAAACCGAACAAGCAAACACAGTGAAAATAATGCCGGAAAGCATGAACACACTAAGGAGACAATGACAATCTGGCAGAGGGCTAGTGGAAACTCAGGGGATATATATACAGGTCAGACTAATTGCAGATGAGACACTAGTGTGTTCAGTGGTGATTCTTGAGTCTGTCTAGGTCCCAGGCAAAAATCAATTCGGGGGGGGCCTCCAACGAGCGTTTCTTTTTCTCTGCCATAGGCAGCTAATTCCTCTTCATTTTTCTTTGGTTTGATCCATTGACAAACTTTGGTTTTCTTAGCAATAATGTGTGCACTATTAGCAGGGCAATGAGAGGAAGTGCTCAGATGGGGGACCCTTTAGGGAGGTTTCCCACTGTCATTGCAAAATTTGTTCATTTTGGGCCACTGCTTCAGGGGGCCCCCTACTGGTCTGGGGCTCAAGCAGTTGCCAGCTGACAAGCAGGGCCTCTGGGTGTGTTGGGACAAAAGTTGGGAAACAGAACAACAGAAGGAAGTCAGACTACATCTCATACACAAACAGCAGATAACAAAAACAAACAGGACGTGAACACAAAAGACAGGAAAACAAAATGGTAGACTGAGAGAATATCACAGAATTGTTATTTTAATATACGTTTGCTTTTAAAGGCCATTATAATAGAAGTAAGTATGCTACTGATTAGCATGCTAATAAGCAACTAGTTAATGTATTTACATGACATTTTGTGACCTTAATTTAGGGTGTTACCCAACCCTATGAATTGTACTGTGTGTAAGTAGATCTTCTAAAAACAATATGTGAATACCTTGTTTGAGTACACATTCTTTGCCAATAATGCAGATTCTGACACTCTTTCGTTTTCTTTCTCTCTCTCTTCTTTACTGTTTGTAGCTTCTTTGTTAATCAGATCCTTCTACAGCATCACTTGTTGTTGTTTTTCTAAATTCTTCGTCTTCCCAGAATCCTCATCCTGAAGCTCAGCAGGAGGGCAGTGAGAGGAGAGCAGGGTTCTTGCTGGGAGATATAGGGAGCATTAAATATTGATGAAAACGCGATTGTAGCTATACTTTATGAGAACAACAATCCAGAAGACAAACCACTGGGTGACTAAAACTGGATACAACAAATATTGGCATAGAATGATATTTTGAGTCTCCATGAACGTTAAAGTTGGATTTTAAATACAGTATTTTCTTGTAATGTTTTGTGAATGGAAAGTAGGAGCATCCTTCAAAATAAGACTTCAGCAACATTAGGGGCCTTGTTTTTACCAACTGGAAGTTTCAGCTTAAAATACATCACAAACATTCCACATCAGTTCTACTACTTGGCAAGTTGTGGTATTGATTTCCAATTGTATGTTTTTGTGGGAGGGTTTTCCTGCCTCGTGCAAGATAAGGCATGCCTTCTTGATTTCTGGCAGCAAATCAATATAGCACAAGATATGCACAGTATACCGCATACTTTAGTTTATTGCTGAAGCTCTGGGAAGATGTTCTGACCTATTTAATGTCAATGTACCCACCAAAAGTTATTGGTGTGCTCTGAAAATGTGGCTACATTGTTACAATGGGTAGTGAGAGGAAACTAGGCAGAGACATGAGACAGACAAGTTGTAAACAAAGCAATACCTTTTGCCAGATCAGCTTAAACTATTCACAGAAAGCCTAAGGGCGCACTCACACTAGGCTAAGTTGCTGAAGCACAATTTCCTCCCCTCCCCATTCCCCCGCTGGCCTGCACTCACACTGCTCCAGGACTAATCGGGCCTGAGCATGGTTATCTCTTGTACATAAAAACGTAATACAACACATGCATTGCTTTATGTGATCATGAAGCGTTCTTAGTTTACAAGACAGACGGACAAAAAAAAAAGGGGACGCGTGGTCGACTGCGCATCCGCACATCGGAGAACAACACAGAGAACTTATGGCTTATTTGAGTCATTTCAGTCAATTAGTCTATTAAACTCTGGGATTTATTGATAATGGAAGGCTGGGATAGATTATACTTCATGTTCATGTTGTCTACCCCTGCTTGTGCTGGTGCATGAGCAACTGTACCGTGCCAGAGCCTATATCTCTTCTAAACATGCCAGGGACAAGAAATGTACTTAAGCACGAAACAGAACACTCACAGATTCAATCGAACTGGACTTCAGGGGTCAAACGTGCTTGTGCAAGGTACGGATAGCCTGGTGTGAGTTCGCCCTAAGTAATTGCAAAACCCACATTGAGCAGGGAACCATGTGCACAAGTACAGTGAGCATACTGTGCATCCAAGTTGTAGAGGTGGAAACTTAATTAAGATTTGCAATAGACAATTTTGCTAATAACTCTATTGCCGTCATTTGCTTGTTCAAATATGGCTCAACTATGGCACTCAGTATGTTTATATGCATTTAGAAAAAAAAGTGATTTATTGTGTCAGTCCAACAAATTCTGGACTTTTAGAATGCATATGAATGTGTTAGTCCAACTGAAATGGTACTACATTGAATTTCTTGAAATCAGTGACACCTATATAATGCAATTGGGGGTCGATTTTATCTTGCTCGTACTGTATAGACCTTGATTTGACCAAAAATGGCTTAAAGCATTCTGTGCATGCTCCACAGTTCCTGCGTCTGGCTTTGACCAGGTAGTTCAACAGCATAATTGATAGTGGATAGGGATAGTGTGCATTGCGTTTGTACCAAAAATAAAAGCGGGTCGCTGGGGATCTGTGGTCGAGTCAGTCATCTGTCAATCGGATAGCAGTGGGTTTGAATCTCAGCTCCTGCAGTCACATGTCGAAGTGTCCTTGGGCAAGACACTAAACCCCGAATTAGTCCTGCTGCTGAGTCAGCAGCGTGTGAATGTGTATGAATGTGACACTTACACTACATAGCTACCTCTGCCATCAGTGTGTGGGTAGGTGTGACCGATGGTGTAAAGAGCATTTTCAGTAGTCAGAAGATTAGAAGAGTGTGATACAAGCTTCAGGTCCATTTGCCAATTAAAGCATGTAAGGTACAGAGCTGTAAAGTTATCCATGGTTTCACTGTTCAACATACAACCAGTTAGCCGTCAAGTCAATCAGAAAAGAGTCCTTATGACAAGCTCAAAGGGGGTATATCGCCACCTACCATAGCGGAGTCAGGCATACTCCCATCAATAAATCATTTATCCCCATGTGCTTGTATACTGGAAAAAGGACAGCGGTCCAATTAAATGGCCTAATCAAGCTACTACCATAGCTTGACTTCACAGTGCAAGTAGACATACTGTCTCATCACCCTGAATGCACATGTCAATACCCAAACTGAGGCAGCTAATTTATGAGATGGCATCATGTTTGATGACAAATTTGACATACTTTTAATGTCACATACACACACCCACATACAAGTTCTCTATACCTGTATTTACCAGTTTTCAAACCAAAGCCAAACAGACAGGAATGTCAAACTGTGTGTTCTGGAGCAGGGAGGTTTATGAAGTCTGACATCCCAGCAGGGAGAACCTGCTTCCTTTGACATGTATATTTCATGTTTTGCCACACAAGTCCTTTTTTTATCTCTCTTTCTTTGCTGCACAGTTTGAGTTTCATACTATTTTTATTTTTTTTTCAACTTAGTCACCTTAAAGCCCGTTAGTCAGACAGGCAGACAGACGGGGCTTGAGCAGTCCAGCTGGAGATGCCATGTGCATACGTTTTTCAAAATATGGATGCTGTAGCTGTCTGAGATTTTATTTGTTGTTGTTTTTACTTTCTTCTGTTGCTTGTGGCCAGTACTGAGGTTTCCAATCACTTTGTCCAAAATATTTACAGCATCTTGACAAGAACTGGCACAGATGCCATAAAAGTGCAAGAAAATACAAAAATACACATGTCACTCTGAGAGCAATGACTCATAATATTCCTAGATTCCTGACATGTCTTGTTTTATGCCAACATTAAGACAAAGTGTATTCTAACATATAAATGCATTACAAGGCAATATTTGACACATACAACTGGACGTCAGAAGACCAAGAGAATGAATCTTGATGATTTTCACCAGCCCATGACTTTTTTCCCTACCACCACATTAGGCCATAAGGACAGGAGTATGATTCTATTTAACGTAAACAGTGCATACATTGCTTTACAGAGAATTGAACATGGGATTTTAGAGATTTGGATTAGTGCCAAATCTGAAGTTAAATGTTAGCTTTGCACACACAACATCTCAATTACAAAATAGATGCAGACAACAGTGTATTGTAGGTAGAAGAGACGTAGGCGAATATATTTGTTGTTTGCTTACTTGAAGGCATTGTAATAGATTGACTATATGTAGTACCTGTTTTCTGTATACTACATTTGGTGGATGGGCATGTATGACAACCATTTTCTTTTGTGGCTATGACCAGAGATCATTCATTGTCAAGCATAATCAGTAACCATATTCAATGTTGGTAGGAGCCATAAAAGATAAGAAATGTTTTATAATGTTGGCATATGTAATCCTTTCATTGTTTACCCTTGTTTAGTTAGATTAACCCTTATTTTGTTGTGTAGTTGTTATTTTCTTTCATTATTTGGTGATTTTGTATCCTAGTGTTGCTTGTTTCCCCAGTGTTTTTGTGTTATTTCCTAGTTTATATTTTTATATTTTCCTGTTTCATTTTGTAGTTCATGTTCCCAGTGTTTCTTGCCTTGTCTTACTATCCTCCCTTTGTCTGGTGTCCCTCCCTTTTTAATTGCCCTCATTGTCTTCAACTGTTTCGTTAGTCTCACTTGTGTCTGATTCTCCCTGTCTTTTTCGTCTCAGGGTTCCTTCCCTCTTGTCAGTACGCCTTCTTACTCGTGTTCATGTGTTTGCTCCTAGTGTGCATTTTCCTGTACCTCCCTGTGATTTGTTTTATCATTTGTGGATTTGGATTTGCTGATTTTTGTGACATAAGTTAGTTTTCTTATCTCCTCTTTGTTGTTGATCAATGAAGACAAATCCAACATATAGCCTTTATATGCAGCTCAATCAGGATTCAAAATGTTGACAGTTGCAGCTCCAAGGCTTTGCAAAACAGCATAGGTTTCTGTTTCACTACAAAACTAATTGCTGCCTATACATTAATGGTTATGGTCATACTTACCTAAAACAAATAATAACTAAATCTGTGGTTACTCTCAGCACATTTTTCAAGTTTATGGCCAAAAACTCAGAAGACTCAGAAGCCTGCGTGGAACCTATCTCTGATACAAACAGAGACTGCCAGATAAATGTATGGAAGTATTTTGCAACTTAATAGATATTTATGTAGGTGTTAGTGTATATAAAAGCAGAGCCAAAGGGATATTGAATACTGGACTTGAATACATCTCACAAGAAATGATATTATTGCAGCTATGTGGGGATAACTGTTGATTTTCTATACAAGGTGAAGAAGTAGTAATGTGTCAATAATAGTTTTTGTGAGTTTGACAGTACAGTATATTTTATACATTTCATGATGTTTGTTCTATGTAAGATTTTCACCAATGGTAGCATTTCTGGGTTTTTTGTGTGTTTTTTTTAATACCAACAATACATTAGTTTTGCAAATTCAGACTGTATTGACCTAAGGACGGTCTCTGACACTCAGCTCCAAAGACATTGTTCACAAGTTATATAGATCTTTTAAAAACGGCTCACAATTATTTTTTACATTTAGAAAAATGCTTCTGTATTTTTGTACAAGTCTGCAACAACGACCCATGGGACCTCACAAGATCACAGTGCAAATAAATACAAATAAACTCTGGGGAAGATACAAAGTTAGTGACACATTTATTAATGGACCATGATCATGTACAGATGGAGTGGAGAGGTGTTTGGTATCATGGCAAGTTATATATCCCAAGCATATAGCAAGACAGCATGTACAGCATGTACAGCCTGTCCAACGCTGGCCTCAACCAACACTTACTAGCTTTGCAATAAAGGAAAGTTTTCAGTCCTCCCAGACCCTGCATGCACAAGGATGCATTGCGTAAACAGGCATGCCTTTGCTTCCCTCCACTGCCTTTCTACAGCTCTATACTTACAAGTAAAATCAATGTAAAAGTGGATCCTTGACTATGACATCCTCGGGATACAATTTGTCTCTGTTCAAGGCAGAGATTTGTAGCAAATTTTCAATTCAAGCAAATATGATGCACCAAAATGAATTTTTTCATTTAACCAAACTACATCACTGTTCATCAGTGTCATCAATAAATGATGACACTGATGCAAGAGGAATCATAGATTTTGCAGCTGGGTTGAGCTTGAAGCCAGGAACAAAAAGCATCAAGTAGAAATGCAGCCTTTCTCATACTGACTTTGTAGCTTTGATGGAGATGACATTAAAAATGGTAAAAGTGGCCAATGGGAGGAAAATGTAATAGTAACACTGTAAAGATGATAAACTATTTTTTTTTTATAGTTTATGATGCCCTTTATAAAATGTATTTCTGTCTCTTCTCTTCTGTTCTGATATTTCAGAAACCTGATACCTAGAGGTCAGCATTTTTTATTTTTTTTAGTTTAACGTTTAATGAAGATGGTCCTTTGGCGTAAACACTGGTGAAATGCCACATTTTTCTGTGTTGATTTTATTCATGTAGCTATTAAGGTGCACAACAGCCTCAAACAAAAGCTACACACAAAGCAGTCAAACAAGTAGTACTGAATTTAGCAAAATAAAAGTGTGGCCAAAGCTTTATGTGCCAGTTTAAATGTTATAGCTGCAGGAGCTTCACCGACACAAACAGTCACACAAATCCTCTCACAACAGCACAATTGGTCAGAATACATCAGAGCATTGAGACTTGGACTGAAAATGGCTGCCCCTCCATTTGCATTTTGATGTGTCTGCCTGAAGGAGGCCCTTAAAACTCTTATTACAGCCCATCTCCTGCATACAGCAGCAAGGACACACACACACACACACACACACACACACACACACACAAACATAAAGTGTGCAAGCAAACACATGCAGCACTTCAAAACCCCCCCTAAGGCATATACACTGTGAAACATGAAGCAGACATCTTGTAAATAGCACAACATGCACATGCACTCACAAACACAGACTTGCAAATGCATTGGAAGATGTCATACAAGATTCAACCCACAGTAGGGCTCTTCAATGCACAATGCATTACAGCATCATAAAAAGCAAAACATGGTGCTTGAATGTGAAAGGTGCGGCATAGTGGACCAACTGCAGACTGTCACAACTCTGTTAATATTCTCAGCACTACAGAAAGTGTTTAAGAATATTTCAACTTTTTAGATCTACTACTGATAAACCTCACTGGTTGTTCAGTCACAGAGACAAGGTGATAGCCAGAGTCGTTTGGGAATGACCTCACTGCTGTATGGTGATTTCCTGTCAACATTTCCATCTTGGAAGCTATGTTCTTAGGGAATTGCTGGTTCTATTTTAGTTCTCCCTGCTGGGCCTGCATGTTGAAGATATGGTCACTACTCATCGAAAGTATCCCCAGGTTTGTGTGGTAGCCAAGATCACACTAACCAAGATCAAGATATACCTGAGACCAGAGTACTCTGAGACCGAGACAAGACCAAGACATTTAGAGATCGAGACAGAGTGAAGACCAAGACCAAGGCAGGACGAGGCCAAGACCAAGACCAGGACATTAATATCAATGAAAGCCATCATCTTGTGATTAGAAAGCATGTCAATACTAACCAAACTACAAATGAATTGAAGGTATTGTGGTTTTAGAAAGTGGCGATATTCCTTCTAATCACAGTAACGACATGGAAAAATGGCCTTTCAATGGGGGTCTTGACCGGAGTCTGCCCAGTCGGAGGCCGAGACTATAGACCTTGTCAAAATACTTGGGATTCCAAGAATAGACCGAGACCTTCAAAAAGTGGTCTCAAGACCAGTCTTGAGATCAAAACCGATCTCAAGTACTACAACACTACCTCAGGTCCCCTGGCCCCCGAATTTCAATTCACACAACACACAACGGATTGCAAAGTTTAGCCCCAATTCAAAACATTAAAGTATAACAAGTGTGTCGTTGATAGAAAAAAAGGTAAAAGACTTACAGTATACCTTGTACTTTATGTATTTATGTTTTGCACTTTTTCAGTGAGTGGCTTTGCCATCCTCTTGGTTCCACAGTAGACAGCATGTCATAGCTGCCGTCAAAATCACACATTTTTCAGTTTGGCTCTATTTTGTTGGCTCGTTTGAAGCCTGCAGAGCTGAGTACCAAGATGAAGAGGCTTGCTGAGAGCAAAGTAATGTGCTGAAAATGTTCAATATAAAGCCTTTGTTTGTAATTTTTTTTTTTGGGGGGGGGGTCTGTTTTTTCCTAAAATCGGCTAAACTACGTGGGAAAAAGGACCCTGTCACCAGCGGTGTACAGCTTCTGTGCAGGTACTCGGACCAGTTTCACAATAAAGGGGCCGAGCTGAGCAGCATCTCCTGTGGCTATTAAGCCTACTATTGACAAGTACCTCATGCAACTCAACAAAAACCAAAAAAACTGAACTATCCCTTTAGGGTTGGGGATCACAGTATAGGTAGAAAGGCCACTTCTTCATCATGTTCATCTCATTGATGCTCTTGGGATTGCTTCCTACCCGAGCTTTCACTGCCTTCAGTGTTGACATTGGGAGTTGATATTTTTATTTGGTGACAAACTGTAAAAAGTACCTTGGTGTGCCTACTTTATATCTGTTGTTGCATGTGCCTGACTAGCTATACAGCTGGAATGGAAGTGAGGTAAAGACATTAGTTCTATAAGTACGTTTCATTCAATTCAAAGCTTCTCCTCAGGCTCTATGCTGTTTTGCTGTTTTACATGGGTACTTGTGTGTTTTTTTGGAAGAAGACTAGATTCAACATACTGTAAGTCTCCAGTGTACAGTGAGTGCTAAACAGCTTACATTAAATACTGTGCCATTATTGCCTGCAGCTGGACACTGATATTTATCTGAAAATGTTTAATTGGGAAATAAGGCAAATCTCTCTGCCCAGAGACATAGGGCGGTACACCTGAGCGAATGCATGCCTATGCTCAAAATTAGATCACCATAATACCATATATTTAATTTATCAGAACCTTATTAAAAACAAAGACATAGGCAGAGCATTAATGTTTTTCAGCACTGTATGTTGGTGCAGTGGTTAGCGCTGTCGCCTGGTAAGTCTCTAAAGACTCTTCAACTAGTCCAAAACAATGCAGCTCGTGTACTGACTAGAACTAGGAAAAGGGACCACATTACTCCTGTATTGGCTTCTCTGCACTGGCTCCCTTTAAAATCCTTCTTCTCACTTACATTACAAAGCTCTTAATGGTCAGGCACCAGCTCATCTTAAAGAGCTAATAGAGCCGTACTACCCTTCGAGAACATTACGCTCCCAGAATGTGGGCCTGCTCGTGGTGCCTACAGTCTCTAAATGTACTATGGGAGGTAGAGCCTTCAGTTATCAGGCTCCTCTCCTCTGGAATCATCTTCGGGTCAGGGAGGCAGACACACTCTGTACTTTTAAGAATAGACTAAAAACATTCCTTTTTGATAAAGATTATAGGCTTGTGCAGATATGGACCAGCTCCTAGTTATGCTGCTATAGGCTTAGACTACTGGGGGAACTGGCACCTTGAGCTCCTATAGCTCCCTATCTCTCTCTCTGCATTCACATCATACAACTATTACTGCATGTCACGATCTATGAATCTTAATTACTAACCACATATTTTCCTGGGAGCTGCAGAGCTCTCAGGTCCTGTAGGTTCCTCTGGATTGTTGGTGAGGATAGCCTGCTGCTATGGACCCCCCCCCCCCTTCCATGCCAGAAGCCCAGTAGGCCTGGTCCCAGAAGCAGAAGCCAGGCTCTCCAGTAGACAGAGGTCCCCCAACCTTCAGTAAAGTGATCTGGCGCTGCTACCACCCGACGTCCCTGAAGCCCAGCCACCACCAACGGACTCTGTCGTCCCTCAACCACCACCTGACTCCCAGCCACTACCATCGGATTGTGCCGTCCCAACCAACACCCGACGCCCAGTCACCACCATCGGACTGTGTCGTCCCCACAACTATCACCGTCCTCATTCATGCACGGCCTGCTCCGACCTCCAACTCAGCGGCAAGGAAGTATGGACAACAGGAATGCGAGGAATACAAAGGAGAAATCCTGCCTGAATATTATCCCATATGCTCTATTGTAAAGACTCTCGAGATAATACTTACTTGCACATAATGTGTAGGTCACTGCACATTATGTCCACTTTTAAGGACATGTATAAAGAATTAGCTGTACAATGGCTAAAGAAGTTTTGTAAGAACTTTTCAAAGGGGCTAGATAGTACTAACAGCTAATTTGAAAGTGTGGAAACCCCCAACATTTCAGGTTTGTCCTTGTTATAATTTCTCTTTATAACCTATTCCTGTCCTTTATCTCATCTGCCTTGACAGTCCTGTGAAAAAATCCACTGCACATGTATTTAATGTGTGGCAGCCACACGTTTCACAGGCGGTAATTTGTTTTTCAGAGAAACCTGCCAGAAACCACTCGCATTTTCTCGTAATGTGAGGCTGCAGAAGAAAGAAGCAGAGCCATTATCCTTTATAGATCAAGAAGTCACCGAGTCAAAATTCCCTTGCCTGAATTATATGTCGCTGTGTGTGTGTGGAGACATTGTTATAAGTTCAAAACCATTTTGGACTTAACTATACGAGGAACATAGTGTGAGGCTTATTATCATTTCAAAGCCTTTCGCTCACATATAACCATGCACAGTAAAATATTCACTGTGTGTGTTTGTCAAAAGAAAGAGAGAAAAAGTCTTTCTTTAATTCGAGAAATGACTTGAGGAATTAAACTAAGTTTTCAAGCTATGTTTTGTTAGAACACTTATCCTCTGTCCTCCATTTACCAGCAACAACGATGTTATGTCCCTAGTCTAGGGGAACAAACACACAACATGATGAGTGACTCCCCCGGTCTTCCCACTCCCAAGAAAGCCAGCAGTCAACTTCAGGCAGCAAACAGCAGTTTGTTTTTCTTTAGAGCGGAGAAAGGCCCAAAGCAACAAACAAAAGGTGACTAGCAACAACCCTAATCTTTCCTAACATGAAAATAAAGTAATCAAAATGACAAAGGGCAGATTTTTACAGTGTAAGGTCACAAATGTATCAAACGATACATTATTGTTTTATCTACACACAATGACTCTAACCATTTGAAAACAAGTTCTGGCCTACACAATAAAAAGGGTTCTGAGGGTGGCTTAGTGGCAGTAGGAGTTTTCTCTTTTCTCCCTCCATTCAGCAGTAGCCTCTGGATCCACCTAGACATATACCCACTGACATAAGACATGGCCACTGACAGACACACTCACAGAGGAGGAGACAGAGCTGCACATTTAATAAAATAAAACATTATTAATACCTAAATATGAATCAAGGTCATAACAAACGACAAACTGTTGTTTGAACAGCTCTGTGTCTATCTTTCTACATCGCCCTCTATCCCCTCTCAACCTCGACACAGTTTCGGCAGTTTGGATGTTAAACCCATGTCTGGTTCTGTTCAAGATTTCTGCCTGTTAAAACATGCGTTCCCCAACTTTTCAACCCGTGAACCCCAAATGAAGGTTCTATCAACTGGGGACCCCCATTGTCCCTGGAGGTGGTAAAAACAATGTAATGTGGCACACAGCAGGCCACACTATTGCCAAAACATGTAACATTATTTTATTAATTTATTGTAAGAAACACTAGAAGCAGAACACCCGCAAACTCTCGAACTACGTTTTTGTTGATAATTTTTCACAATAATGGATAAGATATGCTATTTTTGATTTTCATGGTTTTGAAAGGAATCTCGGGACCCCCCTCTCAGTGTCTCACGACCCCCACTTTGGGAGCCACTGTGTTGAAAGCAGTTGTTTTTCTTTACACTAAAAGTTGCTCAGTGCTGTAATTTTAGTAATCGATTCATGAATTCAGTCTATTATTTTGTCAGTCCGAGTAATATTTCATTCTGTGCAATATTTCACTCTGCAATACTTAAACAACAATGTGTCAGACATATTCACACTACATACTGTATTTATACTCAACAATATAAATTTTTCATGTTGTAGCATCATGCTTTGCACCTTTCAGTCTTGTTTTTATGTTGTTCTCTTTGCACCAAGACTGTGAGAAAGATACTTTTTTCAGTTGTATACCTTCTAGGCGGATAAATGACAATAAAGCTGATTTGACTTGACCTGACCATGATTTTAATATCCCGTTTTCATGTACTGTCTGACTTCAGTAGCACTCACAAAGATGCGGATGCAGCCCCAGGTTTGGGTTTTATGTTGAGGCCCAATCAGAATTCAGCCTTTAGGCAGTCACCGTTATAGGCCGTTTTGTTGTGTTCACTGAGTTACCTATAAACAGTGTTTACAAAACTTTGCAAGAGAAATAACTTAGTTCATAACTGAATTTATATACATTCTTCTTCTTCCTCTTTCATTGTTATTCTAGTCCCAGCGCGACTTCAGCCTATACTGTATCTCACACTGTGTTGTATGTGTGAGAGTGAGTGTGTGTAAAGGAGGGACAGAAGGCAGTAAGCCATGGAGTCGAAGGAGTTGAGCTCAGTTCTCCACGACTGAAGGGTGAGCTCTCTGTGGCTGCAGCTCTCAGCAGCATACAGATCAGAAACAGCACACTCACCTCCGGACTGGATGGAAAAGTAGACACGGTCCCTTGCTCACTCAGCTAAGATGTGCTTCACTTAGAGGGAAGTTGCTCCTGTGCCAGGGAGAAATAACCTGGAACCTCTGCTGCCTCAGCTGAACTTCACAACACTCATACAGTAAATTGTATATTTGGAATGTGATCAATATTGCAGTATTTAAAAAAAAAGGAGAACCTGGAGGCTTATGTGGTGCACAGTCACTGAAATGAACATTAAGTTTTCTTATTTTTTTATATATACCTTTAATTTAGATATAGGACAGTGTATAGAGTCAAAAAACGGGGAGAGAGAGAGTGGGGAACGACATGTGGATGGCTCAGTTCAGATCGAACCTGAGCCACCCGCTCTGGAGGACTAAAACCTGATTCATGCTTCTAGTGAACGGCGCAGGCGGCGCAGTCAGCTAGGTGATATTGCGTAATCGCGGCCGGCGCGACAGCATGAGGAGGCTCCGCGGGAGGGTCTGAGTGCCCTCTCACTGCTCCGACCGCAATCAGTATGAAATGACGTTTGCTGGGACTGTGCGCGCCGTCCGCACCGCGCCGCAGACCGCAAGAAGCCTCTGTACATGCGGAGCATGCATTAGCAGCTAGGCTACCGGCTCCCCATGCTAAAATATTTTTAAAGTCTTAACCAATTTTTTTTAATTTGAGAGACCCCACACATGACGATAAATAATCACTGATTTAAACTTTTTGTTCGTATAGTGTGTGGTGTGTAAAGAGATGACTAACTCAGCACACCACACTAACAGATTCTTTCACCAACAACCAGAGTCTCGACTCTCAGAAGTCATTTTTCCATGCGGTGTTGTAATGCCGCATTTAAGAGTAAACAAACATGATGGTCAAGCTAAATGTTGCTAGCTGTTAGCTCCCCGTACATCCATTGCAGAAAGAATTTCGGTCCAACTCCTTTCCTTGTCAGTCGGATTGTGGTATGTTTCAAAGGACAAATTTTATTAACACATGTTGACATCCATCTAACTTTATGCTTTGCGTTTGCTGTCGTGCCCATGGCTGTGTTGGTTTTGCTTCCTGCTTCAGTCAGTTTGCTTCCTGATTGGCTCCTGTTCCTTTCCACCTGCCAAAGCCGCCCTCTGTGTTCTCCCCACACAACAGGATTTCTGATCGTAAAAATTAAACATGTTTAATGCTTATGATTTCATATCGGGGCTGCCTGTTTATTTTCCGAGCAGGAGGGTAAAATCAATCTTAACACACCTCCCACCACATCAGCTGGCATTATAATCTTTTGAACCATCTGATAATGGGGCCTTTGCTGACTTTGGTTAGAAGGGGGGAATCAAGCCCAACATATGCCAAATTATCTTGCAGTGTGTACTGTGGTTAAAAGAGTGTGTTTCACATTTACCAGAGCCACCAGGTTTCCTTTTTTCCTTTACTTCTTCACCTGGCTGTGAATCCTAGTAAACCTTGCCTATCATGCCCAAGTAAAGTCTTTCAGCATATGTTGCCAAGGAATCAAATCCCTTCTTTCTATATTAAAACCTACAATTCAAAAAGAAACTCAACCAAATAACTTTGCCTTGATACAGTGACACTGTGATGGAAAACTAAACTTTTGTTTCTAGTAGTTGCTTGCATTTAATGAAGTGTGCCTCTTCAAATTTTGGGCCGTCTTACTATTTTTTTCATACATTGAAATGATTATTAATTAACGGCATGTTCTTTTTAGCCTCATGTGCGTCATCATATGTGCTTAAATTCTTATTTCCTGTCAACTGAGTGAGACTTCTCACCAGACACAGCTGTAGTCAAGAAGTCAAGAACATTTTTTTTCTCCGGCTGTGCTGTTTCTAAGGTAACCTGCTCCTGATAATTGTTAAACACCTTAACACTACGCCTCCCACCCCACTTTTGTTCGGATATAAAAAAAAGTTCCCCCTCAGACTTTCAGTTAAAAGAGGACTTTGTTCAACAAAGTTTCTTTGTTACTCTTTGGAGTTGAAGAGTTCCAGTATTTCTTATTATACACAAAATGTGCAGTCAAAAACACATCCAGTGTTTCCCCTACGTTTACAGCTTTTTTTTTGGGGGGGGGGGGTCTTAAAAAGATTGTTGTCTTTAGATAACATTTGTCATGAATTGGAGCTACATGTACACAAATAAAGATTGATTGATTGAAATGTGAGCATCTGAAACATGCCCAACCCTGATTAACCAAGCTATGAGCAGGTGTGATGTGATATCTCAGCTCAACACTTTGAAAGATGTAGTATGAATGAGAGCCAAACATTTACCTAACATAACGCATGGAGTTAACTGCAAAGATGGCAGAAGAAGTTGAAAGTTTTTCATACAACAAATTTCACATTTCAGAAATTAAGGGCAGCTTTATTTTATTTTATTATATATACTTTATTAATCCCACAAGGGGAAATTACTTTTACACTCTGTTGCTGAGTCATGCTGCACACATATACTGTAAACTGAAATACACACACATGCACAAACAGGATCCTATGGACTAAGTGAGAGATGTCAGAGTGATGGGCTGCACATGAAAGAGCACCCGAGTTGTTTCGGGTCCGATGCCTTGCTCAAGAACACCTCAGCAGTGCTCAGGAAGTAACTTTGCATCTCTCCAACTACCAGACAAAGTCCAGACCCAACCCAAGTCCCTACAGACTGAGTTACTGTCGCCCTTAATCCTACATGAGGAATAATGTTCACGGGTTCTACAGACCTTGAAAACATTTAAGTGACCACTCAATCTGTTCTGGACTGCTTGTTAGTTATCAAATTTCAGTGAAATGCTCCTTTAAAGATAGAAAGAGTATTACTCAAGCATTTTATGAGGAACAAAATTGAATGAAAGCGTCAACACTGATTTTGACTTTATATGAACTTTTGCAGGGTAGGTGCAAAAGTGATTAACAGCATGTTGCAGATTTTTTTTCCATGGCAAAGACTCTCAATGAGTGATACACTTGACCTTTTGAGAGGAAGCATGATGAGATTTGTCCCCAGAAATATATACTTGCACACGTATAGGACACCCTAAAGAGTGAAGAGGGAACCATTTTTCCACAGGGGGCGCCAAAATCGAGACAAACTGAACGTTCCTCACGGGAGCTTTAACAGGCTTTTATATAATAGAAATCTATGCCTCATTTAAGCTAACTCCCCTTCCCAGTAATTTAATGTGTCCCGGCAAACACAGATAATGATCCAGGAGCTGATTGTAAGAGTGGCACTCAAATACCCGACTTTCACCAAGCGAAAAAAGGAGGAAAACTGTTTGCACTGTCCCACTATATCAAACAACGACGACAAACAGTGGAGCGGCACAGATCAATGAGGAGAGTCGATAAAGAAAGCTGAACGTGTGCACTCAATATGCAGAGGGAGTCAGAGGGGAGACAACTGTGTGTGTGTATGTTTAGTATGCTGGAGGTATATGTATGTGTGATGGGGGAGGTATCAGGATAACCCACCCTAGTCATATTAATATTCAAGTCAGTACAAATATTCATAGGCATTGCTTGTTGCCCATATTTTGTTTTTCATGCTCATCCTCCCAGAACATTTTTAAGCCATGCATTGACTAAAGCTGCCCACATCATTTATTGATGCACTACAGCCAGTAGCCTCTTCAAGCACTTGCTATACAAGCCTTAGCATATTGCCTTATTCCTCTGTGTCATTTGTGTCTGCAGCACTATGGGTATTCTATCTCGGGTGCATTAGTATATGAGCACGTGTGAGCGCATAAATAAGTGTGTTGTATATGCTGCCGTGAAATGCATCGGCAGATATAGTAATGTCACCCTTGGCTGATTCCTGGTATTATGTGAGGACAGACGACGCTTCACACTTGGTTGTACCGAAGGGACCTGCAGCTGCTCACACATATTCACTCTCAGCGCGCTCACTCTGTAACGTCCTGGTTGGCTGCAGGCTTTGAATATGTGATCATTCTGAACACAACCCAGTGTTAAGGTTGCAGCATGACACACTTCACATGTGATAATTCTGGGATTCTGCAGGTTGAAGAGTGTTGGATTTTTTTTTTTGGTTTTTGGATTGAAGAAAAAATATTACCACTCTCGTTTAAGTCACTGTTGACATTCTTGTACAACCGAAATCAACATCTTTCTCGTACTTCATCCAACTTTTCAGAAAGACGCTGTTGGCGCCACCTGCACTCTTTTCCAAATGTGTGACATTCCCCGTATATTTGCTGCCTACGGATCATGTCTTGTACCCATATTCTTTTTGCTCCATGTCTGCTGGGTTAAAAACGATCTAAAATAAAAATAAAACCTACAGTAAAAAGCAACAGAGCAGTGTCGGTCATACAGCGGCCGTTGTCAACAGAATGTTGCCATAGAGACGGTTGTGCAGCGCTTCGATTCTCACCGCACAAACGCTCTCACGAGCACACAGCCAGCGCTTCTATGCCCAGAAAAAAACGCTAGGTAGAGTAGGAGCTGCTTTCATGTCAATGGTACACTCTTATATCATCTTAAATCCATTGTACTCAGCAGTCATAACTCATACAAGACCAAACATTCCCATCGACGATGAAGCGACAAGAGCTGAACACATCTGTAAGAATTCTCTCTGCCACTGTTTGACGATTTCTGCCTCATCAGTGTCAAAGTTGTCTCTGAACGATTGCTTTTCCCATATGATGGTATGGATAGTGTTTATTTCATGTGCCATCTTCAACTGTGTCGATTTCTATGTTGTGTACTACAGAGTTTAGTGTCTTAAAACCTCTCTTGCTTGTTCTCCACGGCTGTCTTTTTTCTCACAGTTATCAGACAGATGTTAGATTTACTGGGTTTCTTTCTGCGGATTGATATGATCAGAGTAAGTTCTCTAGGGACTCTGATCAGATCTGCCAGAACAGCCTAGTAAAAAATCTTTATAATATAAATCATTAAACATTTAGAACGCATAGAATCACAATTCTTTTTAGCCGTTTCTTGCTCTTCCTGTCTTCATTTGGCAAAGGTTTGGGAAAGTAAATATTCCCTCCTAATATCTAAAGACACAATTCAACATTTGTTTTGATTTGGAGATGAATCAAACAGTTTTAGAAATGCTATAATAAAAATGAAATAGAGGCTCTTAAGTATTTAAAATGTACAATTTTATTTCTTAACAGTTAATATCACCTAAAGTTGTGACTATAAAGAAATATTTATTGTTACAAGACAACAGACAGACAAAGTTTTTCATTGTAATCATTACAGATATGTTTGTCCCAGTGTTCTGTGGCTTCTCATTGTGGTGTTTTTTTTTTTCTCCCACTTCTCTTGCCAGAGATCAGCTGTCAGTCAAACAGTGCGGCCAGCACTGCGACGTCTGCCTCCTTGGACTGCAGACAGAGATGCTCTCACTGTCACTTTGACCATCTGCTTTAGTTTATTTTCTGGCTTGCGTTCTGATTCACTGTTTGGTCCAATGGTGATTCACTGCATGTTCATTTTGTTTTTATGTCAAAACATGCAGGAGAAGCTGGAAGACAATCAGTAAGGCATTCAGACAGAAGCCACCTGAATTTTTTCTTTCGATACCATGGCACCCTTTAACCTGTTAAATACCTTGTCTTGTTTCCACATTTTCCACATTTTTGTCTCAGACATTTAGTGATTTTTTTTTTCTTTTCAACATGTTCCAGGTGAAGGAAGCTGTTTGCCCTGCGAATGACTCTCTCTGCTCTCAGGAGCCTAATGGCAGCCTATGAATGCCTATCTGCTATAATCCAACAGTAGCTTTTTATCCCTGAGCGACTGCTGAAAGGAGAGAGCACACCAAATCCTCCTGCTCCTCTCTGCCATCCTCTTCTCTCATTCCATCGCCTGGTGTGTGAGTGTGTGTGTGTGTGTTAGACGAATTATTCAACAGGGATGCTGCTGGCTTTACGTGCAGCGGCTGTTTAAGGAGATGGAGCTTCACACTCACAGAGACACAATTTCTCTCTCTCTCTCATACACACACACACACACACTGACATACACACATCAAAATCAAAATACTGTCAAAATCACTCAACAATGATAAAACCCTGGAGATTGATTCCGTGTGGTGTGTGTGAGTGTGTTTCCCATTTTGGTTTTTAAATACGGTATTATCTTTAAATCAAAGCTATTGCCCAAAATGAATCATTTTGTCTCTCCATTCCACTGAGCACTTTTTTCCTGCTTTATTCACTGACAGCTCCATTGAATCATTAAAGACAGTTTGCATCATGTCATAAGTTGTCATTGATAATCAATAAGCATGTATTTTCTTTTCTTTTTCCCCCCTAATGCAGCTGCTGTGTGATGATTACATGCAGCTTTGACCTGATAATGCGCGCTAGTACAGGAACATATACTAATAATTTAATTAACGGCATATTAAGAATATCTCCTACCTCTGCACAGCCTTTGAATATAAACTCATTGGCCACTTTATTAGGTACACCTTGCTAATACTGGGTTGGACCCCCTTTTGCCTTCATGAATGCCTTAATTCTTTGTAGCATAGATTCAACAAGGTGCTAGAAACATTTCTTGAGAGATTTTGGTCCATATTGACATGATATCATCACACAGTTGCTGCAGATTTGTAGGCTGCACATCCATGAGACACATCTCCCGTTCCACCACATCCTGAAGGTGCTCTATTGCAGTGGTTCTCAACTGGTGGGTCGGGACCCAAAAGTTGATCACAGAGCTGTTTTCATTGGGTCACGAAGGTGTGCCTGGAAGAAAAATTGTGTCCAAAAGTCTATGAAGCGCTTTTTTAAAACTAGAGTGTTCAGCTCCGTTTCTTTGTTCCATCACTTTTTGAACCATCTGAGGTCCAAACTGCACCATTTTTTATTAAATGCAATCTGATTGTTGAAAGATGTAAGAAATTCGGGTCATGATTTTTGATGAAGGAGTTGGGGGGTGGGTCTTTAAGCTCGACCAGTTGAGAACCCCTGCTCTATTGGATTGAGATCTGGTTACTTTGGAGGCCATTTGAGTACAGTGAAATCATTGTCATGTTCAAGAAACCAGTTTGAGATGATATGAGCTTTGTGACATGGCGTGGAAGTAGCCATCAGAAAATGGGTACACTGTTGTCATAAAGGGTTGGACATGGTCAGCAACAATACTCAGGCTGTGGCGTTTAAACGATGCTCGATTAGTACACAGGGACCTCGGTTGTAACGAGGGGTTATTTGAGTTACTTTTGCCTTTCTATCAGCTCGAACCAGTCTGGCCGTTCTCCTCTAACCTCTGACCTCTGGCTTCAACAAGGCATTTTCGCCCAGAGAACTGATGCTCACTGGATATTTTTTCTTTTTCTGACCAATCTCTGTAATACCTTGAGATGGTTGTGCATGCAAATCCTAGTAGATTAGCAGTTGATGAAATACTCAGACCAGCACATATGGCACCAACAACCATGCCACGTTTAAAGTCACTTAAATCCACTTTTTTTCCCCATTCCGATGCTCAGTTTGAACTTCACGTCAACGTCTACATGCCTTAATGCATTGAGTTGCTGCCATGTGATAGGCTGATTAGATACTTTCAATAACAAGCAGTTGAATAAAGAGGCCGGTGAGTGTATGTAAGGTGTTTGCTCTCATGCAGTGTTTTTTGAGTACTCCCCAAAGTGAAATTGTGTCATGACTTGAGGAGCACCCGTTAACTCTACAGGTTCTTCTTCTTGTATTTTACATTTTGTTGTTAAAAAGTAAAGTTACATAGAAAGTAATGTTAAAAGAAATAAACTGTTCCCTTCTCAGGACAGCTGCATTCAGTACATTAGGTGTTTGAGGGAGACGCAAACACAGTAATGGTGGCTTGTCAACTTCCGGGTTATGGGTAAACAGACCTAAAGTTGTTATTTTGTTGAAGGATTTCTTCGGGTGCTGCCATTCTTGCGTGACTTCAGATAACTGCTTCTTCATGAAGTCTGTGTATAGGCTGGATTTTCCCCGAGTTTAAAACTCAACTTTGAGTGACATTGTACTTTGTCTAGAAGGAGGTGAGACATTTTCAAGCTGTCGAGAAAGTCAGTGGAGTGACTTAAAATTGCAATATGTCAACGCTCAACTACCCAAGTCTATTAAAGTTTGGACTCAAGGTGTCACAGAGTATTTATAAACAGAGAGGGACTAAGAAAAGATGTTACTGAGTCACATTACAGGAACATTACGATCCAGATTTTCTGGAGTGTAACCCTTACAGGAGGTCAAAGTTGGGTCATTTCAACTTTAAGTTTGGCTTGTTTTCAACTTGACTATGGTAAGAGTTCTGTTGGATGTACGGAAGCCTATTTTGGCCCAGCCAAAACATCCAGATGGGGGCCAAATGGGTACACCTGGAACTTAGGTTCCATGAAGGCCCCACATGAGTAAACCCAAATGGTTAATTGAAGGACCCTTCATGGGCTCAATACAAGGCCAATTAGTTGAGCCCACTAAGACAACATCCAGAATTATTGAGAGACATCACACACAAAGAGTGAGTGAGTGAGAGGGCTGCACACATGGGGTGTCCCAAGCATTCAGGGGTTTGCAGTCTTCCTCAAGGGTACATCAGCAGCATTCAGGAAGTACACTGACATCTCGCAAGTAACCAGATCAATTTCCATACCTTGGTCTGACTTGAACCAGCAACCCTTTACTTGCCAAACCAAGTCCCTTCAGACTGAGCTTCTGCCCCTGACTGTTCGCCTTTGTAAGTTTATCAAGCAATCATTTACTGGACAAATAAGTCACTATGGCTTTTTCACTTACTCCTTAAGTACACTCTTACAATATGGCGCTGGATTGTGGCACTTAAAATTAGTACATAAGCAAACAAACAAACAAACAAACAAAGAGACTCACTTAGTGTCGCGATAATAAAATCTGAAACAATATAAGCCCTTTACAGTTCCCATTCAACCCTTAAATCTGTCAAACCTCATCTAAATCCTCTTTTCAATCAAGCAGAACATCATTCTGTGCTGTGTGTCAGCAGTGTGTGAGCGCGTAGCCATGGGGTGAGGGAGTCTGCTGGCTGCTCTTTGTGATGTGAAGGACAGGCGACACAGCGTGAAACAATGAACACAACATTCGGGTTGTTGAGCCGTCCTGTCTGCCTGCAGCACTACACCACGCCTGCCTGTAAATAGCAGGCACACAAAAACAGGTGTTATGACCTGGACAGGTGTTTGTTGGAACCAGTGTGTGTGTGTGTATGTGTGTTAGCGCATGGCACTGTGTATGTGTGTGTTCAGGCATACCTAACTCAATCAAAAGCTCCAGTAGCTCTTCAGACGGAGCCGGTGTTGTTGAAATAACTGATTTACTGGAGCGATTAAATTCTTCCACCACTGTACGTGTTGATATGGGTGAGAAGGTTAGGTACGGGTTTTCCATGATTTGTTCATTCATCCATCACCTTCAAAATCACACCCACCACTGACTGGATTGGATCAAATTTGGGGGGATATGATGCATTTTTTCTTTGTATGCGGTTCGTTTTAAACGACCTTAGGTGACTGACAGGGAATGAGGAAGTAAAGATTGAAGTGATAGGATTTTAAAAAGCCATAAAGACAAAAATCACAGAGAATTTCTCAATGTGGATACATCTATACAATATAGCACACCTTTCAAATCATTAAATGACTTTGATTCACAGCCTGTGTAGTATTGCTTACATCTGTATGGACATGTTGCATAATTTGAAGAGAACTGATGAGTAGTTTCAGAAGACCTTTTTGTTCTCCTTGTTAAGGTAAAGATGCGAGGATTGATTGATATCAGTGCATTGCTTTGTATCCAGCAGCAAGGCGGCAACTTTAAGCCTCCCTTCTAATAAAAGCAGCACATCAGCAACACATTAGCAGCTGCTGCAGTCCTGCCTCAGTGTCTCTTCTACACAATGTAGTTCCTCCTTTGTTGGAATAAATATACGGCTCACTAAAGAGACGCTTCAGGTTATAGTGGTTCGCTCATAAACTGTGAATGAGTCTGCAAATGGGAAGCAAATTGTATGGTTCTTTAAATTAACGTGCCACATAATTCAACCGTTTAAAGAGCCCCAATGTGTTCAAAACCAAGTCAAGAATGACAACAAAAAAGCAGAATCCCACTTAAGATATATACTTTTAAAGGAAAATCCATAATTGTTGTGTGAACACTGTGGTTATGGTGGAAAGTATAACATTGTATCGTAGTTAATTACTGATACTCAATTATAATATAATTACTGTACAGCCTTCTTTTTAGTTTATATTGTTCTTTATAAAATGTCTAACATAAGATCATAAACTATGACCATATGACTAATTATTATTATCATATTTTATTGTGTCATGTAAACATGCTATACAGCTCCTGGTACAGGTTCTTGTGATATCACTCATTGACTATGGCAACTCTCTACTGACTGGTCTTCAACCTTCCTAAAAGAGAACATGTCACTCCGCTGTTCATCTCCTGACACTGGCTCCCAGTTACTGTTTGCATCAAATTTAAAACTCTGCTGGTCGCTTACAAGACAGCGACAAAAACGGCTCCTCCTTACTTTAACTCTCTGATCCAGGTCTACACTCCCTCCCGCCCACTACGCTCTGCCAATGAAAGGCGTCTGGTACAACCTTCACAACAGGGTCCTAAGACGCTGACTAGACTCTTCTCCTCTGTGGTGGAACAAACTTCCAAACTCCATTCGATCTGCACAGTCCCTTTGCACCTTTAAGAAAAAGCTAAAGATCCAGCTCTTTCATGAATACCTACGACCTTAATGATGATGATGATGATGACGATGGGTTTTATATTGATGATGATGATGATGGTAATGATGATGGTTTTGTTTGATAACAATGTTTTTAAGATGGTTTCTATGCTGATTAGAGCTATGAAGAACAGCCGTCAATGTTGTGCTTTGCCTCTGTGCAATGCCTGTCAGCACCTGTGTGAATTGTAGAATTGTAAACTGCATAGCATTATTATGCCAAAATACCTGAGACTATTACACTGGAATGTAAAACATAGGATTTCATTTACTGACATATGTTGATTGACAGGTCAAAGAACTATATGAGAACTCATAGAGGGAAGAAACAGAACTACCCTGGATATATCTGCTGTTGCAAAGTTGGTTGTGATAGGACAAATACAGACGGGCATTGATAGTTGCTGAGGCATCTGTTTGCACGGGCCTTTTTGAATGAACATAATTTTGAATATGTGCAGTTTTGTATGGCATTTGTTATACTTGCAACTCTAAAATTGCCAAATATCTGCAGAAATTAACTTTTGAAATTACATCATGTACATTAGTTATACAGACATCCTGGTATGCCAGCTTTATTGCACCTAAAATTGATTCATCAGTTTTCTTCTTGCTATGTAACTGCTGTTGCATACAAAATATAGTGACTATCCTTTAGCTTCAGGTGAATGGCTTTTACCTCTGTTGGAAAGAACAGCTAAGGAGAAACATCTCCTCGTTGGGAGAAGAGAGCAGCGGATGACATGCAGCAGAGGGATATGGTCTGACTCGAACCCACATCCACTGCGATGAGGACTACAGCCTCTGTACATAACCGACATAAGTGCTAGGCTATCTGGCACCCCAAGCTAAGGAACTAAGATTTTCATCCCGGTTCCATTTGTGAGATATTGCATCCCCTATGGAGAATATATGAACCAGCCTCCACTCAAAATAAGACTTTTAATACAAAATACATTTAGGTTTGAAATTGCATACACAATTTGAAACCATGTTTATCTCACTGTAAAAAGAGTTAACCCTGTCAAGTAAAGTGAGATTCATACTATTGGAATTAGCTCAAGTTTTGAAGTGTTTTATGTGTTACATCTGCAGGAACTAGTCCATCAGTTCCCTCTAGACAGAACCCAGTGTGGACCTTTTGCTTAACTGGAAAGACAGAGATTATGTCAACCAGGGTATATCCTCAAAGGCCAGACTGGTCCTTTATTATGCATGGGAGCATTTATGTGTGTGTGATTCAGAGTGTATTGTTCGCTCCCTCCTCAGGCGAGGTTTGTCCGTGATTGGCCCTGAGTGGATTAAGAGGCTGGAGGTGACAGAGATGTGTGCTTTTTGAATGGCTGCACTACTCCAGACTGGGTCCCACCTGATAAAGCTGTCTCTGACAAGGAGAGAGGGAGGACAAGAGGAAGTCAAAAGTGGGAAGTGGAGAGATGGAGAGAGAGTCACCACAGGGAGAAGAGACTGGGACGGAAAGATGAGTGCAGTGGAGCTGAGAGGGGATTAAGATGGAGGAGTGAGACGAGAAGGCGATGCCGTAGGAGAGAGAGGGAGACAGCAGGAGATATGAAAGAGGGAGAGATAAACATGTGAATAAGGCTGAGCAAGATGGAGTCGGAGATGTGAAGAAGAGAAGGCAAATACAGATTAAAGAATGTGCAAACCAGTGTCGTGACTGATGTGGAGGAGGTGGATTAGAGCAGTACAGCGTTTCACACCGCTGGGGTTTAACTGATAGGGTTTTTCTAATGCAACACAGTTCAGTCTCTTTCTCTGTCTTTGTTTCTTGTTTTGCTTGTTTTGAATTTGGCCAAATAATGGTATTTCCCTTTTAACTACCTTATTTAGAAACAGACAGTACAACAGCCCAATTGTTACTACGATCTTTTTAGTTCATTGTTAAGAACCTCAATGGACATTTCAACTGCTTTCAATAATTTCAGCAACTACATTTAAAGTGACTCGTCAACAGGGGTGTGTCCAGAGGGGTAACCAGGGGTGGCATGGGCCCCCCTAGAAATCTGATTGGCAACCCCAGGTTCTACCCCAAAAATCCTAATCCTGCTAGTAGTTTTCATATCAATGTAGCATATTTTCTTTTGTTTGTACTTAACATTGTAAATACAAACTTTGCACATCTATTTCACAAGATAGGGGCATAGGAAAGTAATGAACTCTGTCTTACTTGCAGTGAACTAACTGACAATGTGTTGCAAGTCAGGCTGTGCAGGACTTTGCGTATACATTTTCAAGTATTTTAAATTGTGACTTGCATGACTACACATAAATCGTCTTTTGTGTCGTTAAACAATTAAGCTAATGTTGCCATTTTCTTGTGTTATAAAGCCTAATAAAAGGATTTTAATGGTGAGGTTATAAAGGGTGAATAATTGATATGTATTTGTGTGTGAGCGCACATCACACTTCAGGCCAACCCTGCATAATTCAGTGCACCAGTTGGGCCACCCCAGTCAGAAAAGTCTGGACACGCCCCTGACTGTCAACAACTTTATATGTTTGCAACTTAGCTAACACCTGTGAAAATGAATACAATAAAATAAATGTCAACGCTTCAACTGATTATTGTCTTTGGCACTTCATCTGACACCGAAACAACTATCAGTATTTTCACTCAACGCACCATGGTCGTAACATTCAGTGCTGTTTCAAGGCTCCCCCTCGAAGAAATCAATGTGCATTTGTTAACAAGCAGAGAGGTGTTGTTAGAAACCAGAAACCCATTTCAACTGAAAAAGGTACATTAATATTACTGGATGTTGCGCTAATATGACTCTGTTATCATCTACAGCCCGTTGTAGAGATAACTTTAGGTGTGTCATACTGGTGAAAAAAAAACACTCACAGACAGGAAAGTACACCCTAACATGAAAGGGGAAAAATACTTTGATGGCAGGTGCTCTCATACTTGCTGTCAATCATCATACATCACTACATCCCCTTCTCTTATTGAAACAAGAACATCCAGTCACAGTTAACCGGCCACAGCTAACTCTGCTACATATGCTGCAACACCCAATGCCCTCATCGACCCAGACAAGGCTAAACTAAGTAAACTCACAGTAGCAACATGCTCACCAAGCTATAGCCTTTGTGCCAGGCAGACTCAGACAAGCCCAGAATAGAACGTGAAGCTTGCCATCAGTTCCCTTGTATAACCGAATCAATAGAGTACAAGGAGTTGCAGGTCAAGCCAGACCAATAATGGCAATCTCAGCATGCTACGGGTGTAACTTTTCTAAGCTATCTGGATATCGACTCCAGCAGCTCCAGCTGATGTTATGCTGATACAAGGTAGAAGCCAATCTGTGGTCTCACATCCAGAGGATGCATGTGCTTTTATTCAGCCTTTTTTTTTTTTTTTTTTTAAACATACACTGCTCCAGCTGAAAGTGTTTTCCCTGCGTTACCACACATGAGAAAACAGCTTACTTCCTGTCTCACAGATTGTTTGCCTACCACAGAACAGCGTGTGTTTTTTGGCAATTTTTTTCAACACACTGATGAAGCTGTTCAATACAATGACCCCCACGAGAAATCAGTATTGTGGTGCTAAAGGAAGCAATCTTCTCTCCTTTAGTAAAGCTTTAGTTTCTCTGAGCATGGACATGAGAACGCATGGCTCTCACTAGCATGGCTCTCACTACAACATTGCCATGTTAGATGTTGGACAATGGCAATGGTATAACATTGCCATTGTACAACATATAACATGGCAATGTTTACACACATCAGCCATAACTTTACCAAGGGACTGATTCACCAAGAATGGATCGCAACAACTGACAGCTCCAAAAATGTGTGTGCATCATTTGCTCCTTCTACCTGCTCTTTCTCGGGGTCTAATTCACAAAGCACACAGCGTTAATGATATTCGTGCACACACATTCCCAAGAAGTTTCCAGCTTTTGTGCGGTTTACTCTTGTGTTGTGTCTGAATGTGGCGAAAAAGACTTCTGCACTGAGTTTCACTCACACACTGAGAAAGACTTTTGTCAACATAAAGATGATGAGCTCGGAGGGTTGGGGAAACTATTTCAAGGTTTATTTTTGATGTCAGACTTGACAAATGTAATACCAGTTTCACCTTTGAAAACACAAAGCCTCCTCTCTGGGAAAAACAAAAACGGGCATCCTCGTGTGTAACAGCTCCAGAAGTCAAACTCAGCACACTCAACCGTAATTCAATTTTTCAGGCGCACGACCTTAACAAGACTAAAGAGAGACAGAGAAGGTAGCACGCTAACTTCAAGGTATGTTTTATCTGGATAGATCAGCAGCGTACAGAGCTACAACGTATGCGTTTCGGCACAAGTCCTTCATCAGCGTACCAGCTGGTGTTTGTGAAATACACACTTTTTTAGCAACGAGGCTATTTGCATAGAAAGGGGCTAAATTTCCCCCCAAATGACTGCATAGTGGCTAGTTTACATTATGCAGAACGAGCAACGATGCACAGAGAGGCTATTTTGCTCCACAGCGCAGTTATGGTTGCATTTAATCTCGATGTGTCCTGTGAATCAGACAGTATCTTTTTGAATTGTTTGCACAAAAACTCACAATCCTTTTGTGAATCAGGCGTTGAGTAATTGTATCTTTTCTGATAGGGCCGATTGCAAGAGCTGTAAAAACCCAAGTTTGAATTAAACAGAGATTTCTTTTAACTGTAGTTCCTTACACTTTCTTTGACCTCCAGGCTTCTGCCACAAAGGAGAAAACTCACAGGAGAAAAAAAGCAGGAGACAAAGAGAGAGAGAGAGACAGAGAGAGAGAGAGAGAGAGCTGTGTCTCCTCTGCTAAGTGCTCATGTGAAATATGTGGAAAAAGTTCCATGCTGACACACTATTCATCTCTCTCATATTTGATTCACATTATTTAACCCTGGCCAAGGAGGATATGATCCCCCTTTTTTTAAAACACACACACACACACACACACACACACACACACACTCACTGTCTGCCTTGTGTCTCTGTCCACCTGCATCATGTTGTTTGTCCAGTAAAGGACGTTAGTTAGATATCAGGAAACTAAATGAGTGTCAACAATGTCTGACTGTGATCAATGGAGGCACAGCTTGGCGGCCTGGGTGGGTTACATCTAATGTGATCAACTGTTCAGCACACACACACTGCTCCACAAACAAACGCAGACATACACACACACACACACACACATACACAGTGTCACCCTGGTTAAAGGTAATGTAATGAAGTAGTCTGGCTGCCTGGCTGATAGAAGAGGAGCTTTTAATTCGGCCCAGACAGTGATGCTTAGAGCAGAAAGCAAATAGAGTGAGATGACAGCTTAAAGTCTGAGCTGCCCACCGGACTCAGGTGATACAGCTTATTTAGGAATGCAGAAGTCTGTCATGGGCAACAAAATGCACTCTTGTCATTGTAATCTCCTGCAAAGAAAGTGAGACATATTTTAAAAAGGACTTGTCAGTGTAACATCCTCAACTCAAGCTTTTACTGCAGTTTCAGTATCTATAACCTTTATGTAAATATATCACGGACATAAAAAAGGTGCACTTAAGATTGTCTTTTGTTTTCACTCCAATCTTTTTCTTTGTGCACAAAAAGGCCTACCCCTCTCAAATTGTATTCACAAATGTGTTTAAATCAATGTTTCCTATCTCTAAAATAAAGGCACAAAAAATCCCCAAAATATATATATATATATATATATATTTTTTTTTTTTTTTAAAAGGAAACAATTTCAGTAAGGTGGGGCATGCATTCCTGAACTTAGCTGCGCTATATTCAGAAATCATTCCAACATTCCAGCACCAGAACGTGATGCACACAGATGCTGTTGGATCTGCCGGTTAGTTGTAAACCTTGCTTCCTTGATATGGAGGACGACTGAGGTTCATGAGGTGGATGGGTCTAGTCTCACTGAAAATACATGCTGCTCCTAAAAACAAGGGTAATCTGACAAGTTTAAGAAGATATATATATATATATATACACAGTATATATGAGTTTGAGGATGTTAGGACTGAAGTTACAAATAACCTGACTGGCATTTTACAATATTCTCTTTCTTATCTGATATTCATTCATCTAGTGCGTGTGAGTGATGTCATTCTGCACAGTGTGCTTAGGATGTTACTGATTGGGTGAAACAACTGAACTTATCACTGCATGCCGTACGGTCAGCATGAAGGGGGATGAAATACTGACGAGTGTCTCCAGCAGGTTTATTAACGTACTGTATCAAAAGCTGCTTCTAATCACTTACGTTTCAATTTGAGAGAATAATAACATACTCCATACTCTTCCTTCAGTATATACTGTACCTCACACCCACAAGCATTTTTCAGACTAAAAATAATGTGCCATTAAGTTTGGAGGAGCTCATGCTGGGGCCCAGGCTGTGGACATCATGGCGGGGACTTGATTCCCATCTGCCATCTTTACGTACACTGCAGCCATTTTACACCCACTGTACAGCTCAGGCGAAAAAACATGCCAGCTATTGTGTGTGTGTGTGTGTGTGTGTGCTGCTGGGACCGTTAATGGAACTTCTTTATTGGAATGTGTCAAACTCTCTAAGCTGGAAAGTATTGTTACAAGTTTACTGCTTCTTTAGTGGTTTGTGCCGAGGGACTAATCAGTTTTGAAATCAGAATGCAAATGGAATCACATCCTGTGAATTAATGTGTTTGCTCTTTGTTTTCTTTTTCTCCTTCAGTGATTTAATATTTCGGCGTTGCCGCTTTCACCTGTTCGCCTCATAAAGTCCCTCGACACGGGATTGTTAGCAGCCGAGCCCAAGACTCCTTTATTTAATGAAATCATTTTAATTACAGGATAAAAGAAAAATTCTTGCTTGATCGAATCAGAATGGCTTCAGTTTCTTGCGGGGGCTGAAAAGCTTTTGTTTGCATTTGCTCCTTTGCTTTTTTCAGTGCCAATATTACACTTTCATGAAAGACAATGCCCTTGTTTTTTTGCATATGATCAGATCAAGATCATTTGATGTCACAGACACTTGTCCAACTCTAGACGGTAACAGCAGGAAACTGAAGATTACTTTAGATATAAACAGTAACAACCAACCATCTGTGCTGCACTGATCCTAGAAGTATATGCACTGTGTTCATTTTTTTAAAGGTTGAATTATTATTATTTTTTTTTAGAGAATGGACAGGAAAGAGTCAGAAATCGGGGAGCTTCAGAGTGGGGAATGGCACAAGGAGCCATAGGTTGGATTTGAACCCTGTCCGCCCGCTTGGAGGACCACAGCCTCTTCTTGCATTGCATACATTTGCTCTGTCCCTTTCTTGTTTAAGCTTAGAGATAGCAATAGAAAAAGCACCGTACATCCACCGGTCATACTTATTTGCACCATAAAGTTTAAGATGCTGCAGACAATTTTAAACAAGCCGACCACCTGCTCGCTGTTTAGTTTTATTGATTTGTTAGAAAGCAGAGGCACCTGCATTCACCCACCACTGACCAAAAAAAAAAAAAAAAAAAAACTCAGAGAAAAAGGTTATTGTCTGTCCACTTCAGTTCACCCTACGAGTGTGCTCTGTTGACAGTAGTAATTGCTCGTATTCGGTGACTCATGAAATGTATTTGCCTGCCCTCCAGCTACAGTTTTTTTTCTACCTGTGGAATAAGACAAAATATCACTGGGCTGTGTGGCGTGGCTTCCTTCAGGGCATTTTATTCCTGTGAGGTAAAGGAGAAGAGACGGGACGCTCAGGGGTCTGGAGGAGTTCACTGCAGCACCACGGCAGCTGATGAGCTACCTGACTCTCCAGTCCAACAATAGACGGCTCTGGAATTTTTGGTCTTACATTTTCACTTATTATCTTGTTCATTGGGACGTATACTTTTGAGACAGTACAATTGTAGCTGCTTGGTTGTGTATATACCTTACATGTTGATATTATTTTTCTGGTTCTTTCCATGAAGTGAGGAAGTTTTAGTGTAGCCCTGCTGCTGGGTTAACAGTTGGTTCAGTCTTAATCTCTAATTGCAGAAACGTAGAATCTGCACACAGTGCTCTGGATTTTTAGCATGGAAAGTGTTCTGCTTGTTTGCGTTTGTAAGACATTTGTACTAGTGTTGTAGTACTAGCAATCAGTCTAGGTCTCAAGACCACTTTTAGACGGTCTCGGAACTGAAAGCAATTTTACACGGCCTTGTCTCGGTCTCAGACTGGGCGAACTCTGGATTTCAAATCAAGACCAATCAAGACCACCAATGATAGTGTCACAGATTGAAAACAGGGAACAGGACCCAATTGCAGAAAAGCAAACTAATTTATTTAAACAAAAAGGCCAAAGGCAAACAAAAATTTACTTCAAAAATGTCCAACTGAAAAAACCACAAAGGGTAAAAAAAAAAAGATCGACATACAACATGGACTGTCATACGTCACTGACAACTAACAACAATGATCTGACACAGAATGGAAGAAACACAGAGACTAAATAGACACAGGTGAGACCAACAAGACACAGGTGAGGACGATGAGGGCAATCAGACTGGAGGGAAACACACAGAGGCAGGAAGACAAGAAACACTGAGGACAACTACACAATAAATCATGAAACACTGAAGACACAGAAACTCAAGAATGTAACATCAAGACACACTAGAACATAGAGAAACACTGGGACAACAGATTATAAAATAAAACAGGAAACACTGAAGATTAAACTAGGAAACAAAAGAACACACAAGGAACACTAGCAACACTAGGATAGACAATCATCAAGTAAGACAGAAATAAATAACAGTAGGGAAGAGTGAGAAAATAAAAGAAGGAATTCTAAATATTGAAATAATGAACAACAGAAAACTAAGCCAGAAACTCATGACAGATAGGCTATATTTCCAACTCATTACTGTCATTAGGAGGAAAACCTCTCTTTTCTCATTCATAATTTCATTTTAATTCCATAGTTACAGCCACAACCTTTCCAGTGCTGCAGTCTGAGTGAGTGACACGCCCGCTGCACACAAGATGACGATTTTTCAGTGATATTTATGGTCTTGGTCTTGTCTTGGTCTCGGTCTCACCCTGCCTTGGTCTTGTTCTGGACTCTGTCTCAATCCCTAAATGCCTTGGGTCTTGTCTAAGTCTCTGAGTCCTCCAGTCAAGGGTATGTCTTGGTCTCGGTTAGAGTGGTCTCGACTACAACACTAATCTGTAATCCAAGCTGTATCGACCAATTATCTATCATCATGCTTTGGTTTAAAATAACACTGAAAAAAAAAATCAGTGTGGACAGCAACAAACGGGGGGAAAGGGTATCTGCGCTATTGACTTCCCCACCTCTCATCTGCGGTTTTCGGACGAGGATTTATCTTAATATACAGATATATGTATTTAATTGAACAAACTATCTGTTCTACATTTAGATAAAACATCTTAAATGTGAGGCACAAATTGGCTTGAATCAGTGCCACAAAGCCAATCAGGAATTTAGATTCCCTGACTACTTAAATGGCTCAGTAGTAATCAGATTAGGGAAATTGCGCCACGTGACAACATTACGTCATATATGGTTGCCTTTTGGTGGAAATTGTTGTCCAAACATGGGTCTACTTTGTGTATTTTATCCTTGTTCTTGGTCAGTTGTGACCTCAGGTCGGCTTAACTAGCTTAAAGGCTTTATATGCGATTTTTCACACTTAAATATAATAGAAATCAAGTATATCCTCTGAAAATAACTCTGTGAGTAATCACGGTCTACAATGGGTGTAACACCCGAGTCCCACTGTGATGTTTTCAGTTTTTTTTCTGTATGTTTACATAGCCGGCCCGACGGCTGACTCCTCCCCTCGTGAATAAAAGTTGTTTAATTGAGGGACTAGAGAAAAGAAGAATAACACACTGTACTCACTGCTTAACTGTGTTTCTAGATCACCCTTATTTCGGGTAAATTTACATGCAGTGTGAAGATACGAGCATAATAAAGATCGTTAGCATTAGCATGCTAACCCACAATGCACCGCGGGTTGTTTTGGTTTCATGCTGGTGCTCAAGGGCGACATCTGCTGGATCAAAAAATCACATATAAAGCCTTTAAGCAGAAATCTAAAGATATGTTTTGAGATCCTACTTCCTGTCCTATAAGACTGGTTAGATATTCTGATGGTCTAGTCACCTATAAGAGGCTCACTGAGGTCTGGTTTAACTGTTGTTTTTTTCAGGATTCATATGTTTACATGGATAACAGGAACAAGAGCTCTGCAGTGGTTGTAGTCATGGCAACGCCTGAGATGTGAAGACATGCTTCACGTTTGCATTGATGGGGCATGCATATTAGCAATGATGTCCATGTGGGACAAATCACAAAGTAAACATTTGAATTGAGTCATAGATGCCCATTTAAGTCTGTTTAATATTAACATTTGAAAGTATTAAGTATTAAGCTTTTGTATCTCATTATTTTAGTTAGTCTTGGCCAACCACTGCACAACTTTGTAATAACCTTACGATTATTCTTTTGCTGAGTCCGGTTCATTAATTCCTCCAAAGAAAATACAGTCCATGAGGACAATTCATCATGTTATAGAGAACAGCTGCCCAGAATTACAGCATTTATCCTTGATGTGGCTTGTCTCCTCAAATAAATCGAAGTGAAAATTTCTAAGTAGTTTCCCGGCAATTGAGACAGCGGGCTCATTTTATTGTCTCAGAAAACTGGCACGACACATTGATTCAGCGCTGCCTGAGATCTCGCCTGATGCTTTCAGACTTCCCCATGCCTTCTGCTGGGCCTCTCATTCCCTCTCATTTGTCATCTCTCACACTTACACACTGCACTTATTACTAAGGTTAGAAAGTGTGCAAATACTCCAGGTCCTTTAGTGTTCAGCATCTCTCACTGTGAAGTGGATAGGGATTGTTATTATCAATATCCCTCCTCTCAGTTAGTCAAGTTATTTTCCAAGCACCTGTCGTTTATGTTGATGAACTGTATGTTTTAAAGTAGCATCTCGCCAAGGGTGAGGTAACTGGCAGTTGTAAAGCCAGCAAATGTGTCAAGAAGCTGAAATCACATGCAGCTATTTTGCATTCAAATGGAAGCACTGAGGATTAAGTTGTCTACGTATTTATTCTTTCTTTCCTTACTTCATCCTTTGGTGTTATTGTTCACTTCTTCCTGGGGATAGTAGCTCACCCAGAACCAGATATTAGAAATATTTTTAAAACCACAGATAAACACTAATTAAAACCAATCTTTTGGAGAAAGGATGTGCAAAGGTTGTTTTTATTGCTAATAAAATACACAAGATGTTTGTCGCTGGCGTCATTAAATACTCTATCGGCTCTATGAAAACCAACGTGTTTTGCAGAAATGTGCAATGAGAAAATGGTTCCAAGGAAGGAAAGAGGTCATACATCCACAAAAAATATGAATGAGCCACAGTTGGGGTCACGGTTGGACCTACAACATAGCCCAGATGTCCCTTTCCTAGCCTCTTCAGCCAGCTTTTCCTGGGTGATGCCAAGGCATCCCAAGGCCAGATGGGACATGTAATCCATCCAGCTTGTTCTTCTTGGTCTGCCCCACGGTTCCCTCCGAGTTGAATGTGCCCAGAAAACTTTACAAAGAAGTGTTCAGAGGGCATTCTAATGAGATTCATGAACCACCTCAATTTACTAGATGTCCAGGCTCCTTACACTCTCCCTAAGAGTGGGCCTAGCAATCATGTGAAGGAAATTCTGTAACTTGATTTAATTATTTAGATACATTTGAAAAAGGAGCTTGTGGCAACAAATGGTTGACATGTAAATTGGAAGTAAACTACCAATATCTTTACCAGTGCCTTAAGTATTGCTAATGCTTAACCGACCGCTTCCCAACTATCCATATCACAGCCGACCTTAATTTAATTTTTTAAACAAGACCCCAAGACACTAAGGGCTTGTACAGAACCAGTAGAATATTTGCTCGGATGGTAATCATTGTTTGAGCAGGTGTTTCATTTTCCAATTGTTGTTTCCAACAGTTAGGGGAGAGAATGGTGGAACAGGAACAGTAAGGAAAACATCATCTGCTGGTGAAAACAAAAGAACAAGGTCTACATTTTGACCTTGTCTGTGCTCTCCAGTTTTGCCTCTAGAAGTTGTTTGCTTTCACACAGCACTTTATCAAGCCTGTCATATGTTGTGTACTGCAGCCACCTGCCGCTAAAATACTTTTGTAGTATTCTGACTACTCAAAGAGTTTTTTAATACCTTAACATTCATCCTTTCACACCAGATTCACACACCGATGGCAGAGGCTTTAATGTAAAGTGTCCATCAGTATTAACTAATCCCATTTGCACATTCACATGTCGCTGACGTATAGCAGTAGGAGCAATTTGGTGTTCAGTCGCTTGCCGAAGGACACTTTGACATATGACTGCAGGAGCTGGGGATCAAACCCCTGGCCCAGACAGACGACCGACTCTACCACTGAATCACTGAACCGCACCAAACAAATTGCATCTGCCATTGGTAAGTGTTTGATGTGCTGAAAGCCCTAGAATATGGCTCATTTTCATCCACTCTGTTGTAAGGTGGTCTCATTACAAACACAGTAGAGGTATAGGTGTCAATACACTAATAACGTTTTATTATGAATTGGCGCTACAAATAAAGATTTATTATTTGACTGATTCTACAGTAGCTTACTTCTGCCAATTTTGCATTCAAGATCCAATACATGCAAACAATAGTTAACATACTTTTTTATTTATTGACGGCCCTTTTTGACTCACACATACTGAAAGATACATTTTAAGGATTTGATAAAAAGTTTTATAAAGTACAATTGTCGCTGTATAACATGAAACCAGATAAACATGTTTTTGCCTTTTGCTTGAAAACTACAGATAGCTGCGATGGAATGATTAAAGCTACAAACCACCACGTAGCATCACAACCTGAGTGCTGTTTCCTGCAGTATTCTATTGAGAGTCTCTCAGCAGCTTTTTCTCTCGGTATAAATTCCACTGAACTTTTTGAACTATTGTCTGTTTCTCTCTTGTTAACTGCCACATACGCGCCGGAGATGAAAATACCCGACATTAGCAAATCTCTCCCCCATTTGTCCATACGCTCAGGCGCATTAAAATCAGCCATCATTCTTTTTCTCTAGCCATTAAACTGTTTTCCAACTCTAACCTATGTGTCCTATCTGTGATGTGCAAAACTCCGTCCTACAGCTGATTTCCATGTTGTTTGTAATGAGGGGACGCATAAAGACAGACAGACAGCTCTGTTTCGCTAACAGGCCCAGCGGTAACAAGCACTATGCTAATCGCAGTCCTAATGAAAGCATATCTCCAGGCCCGATTCGGTCGGAGAATAAATGCCTTCATTTAACTCAGCATGGGGGCTCTGGCAATCGGAAAATGCAGTTTTTAAATACACAAGCAGTGTGGCACTGCTTGGCTTTTCTACATGGAGAACAATTTGTTGTGACTGTCAGTGAGCAAGGTAAAACAACGCCAGTGCCCTGCCTCCTACACAAAAAGCGTGCAAATACTCTCTTCTAAAGGCTGGATAAAGCTACATTTGCCAGGCAGATGAACACAGGGAACCCTTTAGACAGACACAACACAGGTGGCTTCCTGTCACATGTGAAACATGTAGTGTTTGGTTTTTGCGTTAATCCTCCGGCAGCGACATCCTCCCTCACTCACATCAATGGAGCGACGTGTCAGCTCCCGGAGATAGCTTCTAGTGATACAGTTGTGCACTTGTATGATTTTTGGATGATAGGCACGTCTTATCTCGCATGCTCCGACACTCATCTCAGTGTATGTGTGTAGTAAGTGTGTAAAGTATAGGTGACAGGAGCACAAAAACTCAAAAGATTCCCTGTGTGTGATGCAGATCGGATAGTCTTTCCAGAAAGATAAACACAATGAATGGCTTTCACAGTGAGGAGTCTAAGTTGAATGTGTGTATAGGTGTGTGTGTGTCTGGGTGTACGTGTCAGCAGTTAACTCACAGTGACTCTCCAAGTCCCAGATAAGCCTTATTCCATCTGAGTAACTTTAATTAACTGAAAGGAATACTTAATGAACACAGTGTTAGTGTGTGTTAGTGTGTGTATGAAGAAAATAGTGTGTTTTCTTTCTTGGCCCATAATACTATTTGTTTTCTTGATATGGTATATAGTTAGTTGTGAGAATCAGGCATCATTCTGCTGTCAGTGTGTATATGTGTTGAATCCCTATTGACCTTGTGTTTATTGTATTTTAGTTTACTCTTAGTGCTGAGATCAACAACCAGCGATTAAAAAATAGCGGTAAGTGACCTCATGTATTTGAGAAACGTCACTCTTGTGGTTTTGTTAAGCTCTAAGCAAGAATAACACATTCTTTGAAATAACATGTAAGTACCACAGAGGATTAGGGCCACGTTAAAGAAAAGAACATCTAATATTTTGAGATTAATTACTTATAAAGTCATACATTTACCACATTAACCTTGTAAATGTACAAGAATAAAGTAATCAATTTATGAGATTATTGACGTATATTTAAGAGAATAAAGTCATGAATTTATGAGATCAATGTCGTTATTTTAGTCTATAATAGCCTATATGAGAAGAGCAGCAGCTGCTTGTTCAAAAATGACAAACATGGAGCATCTTGTAAAGTTATACTTTAGAAAAGGTTTCATAAATAAGGAAATAGGTCTGCTTCCTTGTGTTAGTCTGTAGAAAACAGTTCGACAAAAATATCTGATTAGTTGTGTTGGGGCTTTACTTATGCAGATAAGAAACTACACATGCTTTTGGGACATCATCATCATCACATTGTCATAAAATATCAGGACCCTGAACAGACACTGCAAGTAACTGGGGCTTTTCCAAGAAAAGAACCACACTAACTTGGAGGAAATTTTGTCTTTTTGTGGCAGAGGAAATGGCTTTAAGAGCTCTCCTTTCATTATTTCGTGCAGGCAGATGGCTGCTCTTTTTGATAGGCTACAACCTTGCAGAATAATAATTTACATAGGCTTGCCAAATTTAAATTGATTTATGTATTTAATCTTGAAAATGCAAGAGTTTTATCTCATAATTGTATGACTTTATTCTCGTTCATTAATGAGTTTAATGTAGACATTTTAGATATTTTTTTCTTCTTTAAAATGGCCCTAATAGTCTGTGGTATGTAAGAGTGTTGTGCTTGGAAGAAGGACAGCTGAATAATGTTGCCCGTCAGATAACAAATACATGGTCAACTGAATACATTGGAAAAGTGTGAAGGTGTTAAAGGTGTTAGAGGTGTGAAGTTATATGCAATAGGTCATGTTTTTCAAAAATAATGAGAGCATTCAAACTTCTTAAGAACTCAGGAACTTTTCTTCTGCTGCTACAGCGTGAAGTTAGACTGAAAGCTTTAATGAGTATTGTTATGTGAGACCTGATTCCATCGCAGTAAGTAAGTCGCAGTAAGATAGAATATGAACGCAGCGTTTCAAATAAATTATTATTGAGCCATTTACTGTAAAAATCAAAAAGAATACTCTTTTTTTTCTTGCAGGAATTCCTATGTGAGCCTTTGTGTTGAAAAATGTAACAAGATAATTCAACAATTCAATTCTTATATCTTTGGATTACATTTCTTGATGCCTGCACATAATGCCATGATACTGGATGGTTGCTTCCATAGCAACAACCATACGTGTGGGGTATTTTTGGAAAAACTTTGAAACTGACTCCATCCCTGCTGTGAAATAAAATATAGGATCTATGGTAGAGAGATAATGTAACATGCTACTCAACACATATACAATGTTGTTTTCATCACATAAGCACTGAACTGTCGCTAAAAAAAATAGCAGTAGACAACTACAGGCAGGAGAAAGTTGTGTCCACATTTGTTTGGGACCTGGCTTGTGTCTTTCACCATCCCCTGATTAAAGCAGTGATGCAGATCTTACATCTGCTTTCCTGGAAACCAAACACAGTTACCTGTTGAAGTGATCAGTGTGTGGTGAATAAATAACTGTTGCAGCGACTTGGAACACATTCCTTCTGTCATACCTTTTTCACCTTTTTCACAGGACCAAATTAAAAATACATGTTGCATTCGGTGGAACATGGAGTTTTCAGTTTCTTTTGAGGGAATAAAACAAAGATTACTTTCAATGTTTAACAAATGTTTTGTAAGGATTTCTAAAACCTTAATCAGGCCTGGGGCCTCAAGCAATTGCCTTCCTTGCCTGTTGACAAGCAGCGTCTCTGCCCCTTCCTCAGTTTCCTTCATTCTTTTCTTTTCACAGCCTCGATTGTCCCCTCCCAGACTGGATTTTACTCGCTTTTTCTTCTTTAACTTTTTTTAGACTCCGTTGAAGTGCTTCCCCTCGCAGTGTACACAAGTTGTTTCATCTTTCTTTACATCGTACGACATCCCATCTTTCTCATCTAGTCACTCCTACACACTGCCGGCAATGTGTCCAAATTCCTGACAGCAGAAGCACCGAAGTGGAGCTTTCTCATAAGGCCTGTAACACACGTAGTCCAAACACACTATGTCCAGTAAATCTCCCTCAGTTCACAAACACATTGATGTGCTGTCCACCCTCTCCCCTTCCCAAAAGCGTGTCAATCGTTTTGCTTCCACAACTCCATTGTTGTCCAAAAATGGACTCTGCCTAACAGAAAAAGGCCGATACCCGCAAGTCAGACACTGATGGCTGAGACTGCTGCGTAAAATGACCATCAGAAGTAACTAATCCCATTCATTCCCACAATTTCCCAGTTTGGGATCAATAAAGTAATTCTTTATTCTATTCTACACATCCATAAGCCACTGACGAAGCAGTGGGAGCAACTTCATGATAAGTGTCTTGCCCAGAGACACATTGGACATGTGGCTGCATATATATATATATATGTGAGACGACAGACTCTACCAACTGAGCCACAGCACAAGAAAACAAAAGCTTAAGTGATAACATACTAAATGAAGCACATATATTAAATCTACCAAAGTGTATCCTAACATTAGCTCATGAAAACAAATCAAATAAGTGACAACAAAATATTCAACCAAAGGAGTTGTCATCTGATTGGTGAGGGAGGAAGTGAAGCTGCCTTGCATCACCTCCAATCGGCCTGAAAACTTAAATTATAAGTGTTCCTTTCTTTTATAGACTTTTAGACTTTATTGTCCCCATCGGAAAATGATTTTCTCTATCGTAACAGACAAATTCCCACCAAAGAACATACATACACAGAAAACAACGGCCATGATTTCCCACTCTGGCCTGTTCAGCGAGGCCTTTTGTTCAGGGCTGTTATAACAGCAGGGATCAGGCTCCTCCCGAAGCGAGCCTTTCTGTTCCTCCATCCTGAGGGAAGTGGGGTGAGGTGAGTGTTCAGTGGGTGTGTGATGTCCTGTTCTATTGAGGTTTCAATGCGTGTGATGGCCCTGTTGTTGTGTTGAGATGCTCACATCAAGACTACACAGTTTAGACATTTGGATATGTAACTATGTTAACCATATGTCCAACTATCAACAAAACAACATGTAATGTGTGCTCAAGAAAAAAAATCACATTTGGTACTTTGAGGAAAAATGCACTCCACTTAAAGAGGCAATAATTTAGCTGCATAAACATGCAGAAGAAAAAGTTTGTGGTAGTCAAAATATATCCAATACATAAAATTTGCACAAATACATTGAGACATTTTCTTCAGCATTCATAGTGGCATTGTAAGAAATATGAAGCCTTGCTCAGTGCGACAGTGTGATATTTAAAGGCTGCTGGTTTTTGTTTTCACCCAGTGTATTCAATCTCAGAAAAAACAAAATACTTCCAAGCAAATGCTTCAAATCAAATTGAGTCAAATCAAAAGTGCAAAGTCTTTAAAATAAAATGCCTGTGTGATAACGGAGTCTGAAAACATCTCCCATTCTCCGTCTGTTTGTGGCACTCATGGAAAAGGCCAAGAATGCCAGTGATGAATGGCATGTTATTCAAAAGCTCTCGCTCTGGGGAAACTTGTTTGTTGTTGCTTTACTTTGAAATAGAACATCAATCATGTGAGGAGTGAAAAGGATTTACACAAGCGCAGTCTTAATCTAATGGTCGGCCGCGCAGGGCGATGAAGAAATCTCAAACCAAATTTGACAAAGCCAATTGTCAAAATATTTCCTTCTCGAAGCGTTGGGCCGGTCCACATCGCGAAAACTCAGCTGCAAGTCTCCAACCACGGAGTGTAGCCAAAATGCAAATAGGAAGCAGAAGAAAAAGCAAAGGAATGGAGGCAAAGAACAAGTATGTAAACTCTTTCAACCATCCAAATTAGAGGTTTTTATCGGATCAAAGGCACCCCGGCTTACACAGCAGCACACACACACACACACACACACACTCACAGTGAGCCTCCCATTGTGTTTACGGCAGGGCTCACAGCAGTTATATGTTAATGCAAAATGAGTAGATGGAAAGAGTGGGAGGAAATAAAGGGGGAAGAATTAAGCAAGGCTGGGAGGGAGGGATATCAGAGGAGTGATAAGTAGAAATAATTCCCCTTCCTCTGCAGTGCTGCACAGACTGACATTGTCAAACAAATTGTCTGTGTGGCTTTAACAATGAAAATAACTTTTTTTTTTTTTTTTTTCAAAGCCTCGAAGAAAAAGAGGAGAGAAAAGGGAGGAGACAGAAAATGTATCAGAATACAGCATGTGATTCATGGATTAGCCATGGTTAATATATATATTTTTTTTTTTCTTTCAAACCCAATATTATTGTTAACAGCTTAAGTATGCATGAAAGTTTATTTTCCAATAGGGGAAACCAAAAGGATTTGGGTCTGATAGGCTAATGTCTTTCTCGGCACACACTGTTGGGGGAGTGCATTTTATTCACAAGTCAGTCATCCCTTTATGATTTTATGAAGGCTAAGAGTTATTCTTATATTCATTCATACTCATGGCTGACCTGTTTGATGGACGGGTGCCTTAACTGTTTGTCAGGAGGCTTAAGGCCGCATCAGCTCTTTCCCTGTTACTGGGTCGACAGTAAGTACGTTTAAGACAGCATTTACAATAAGACGAACGCCGTCGATGGGCTTCAAAACTCCACTTCAGAAACCAATGGGTGACATCACTGACACTACGTCAATGTAGTCTATGAGGAAACTGAAGCTTCTGTTTTAATCCCAAATAAACAGCCGGACCTCTGAACCACTGGCCACCTTGTCTCTTTAGATAACTTAAAAAATGGAAAATAATGGTATAAATAAAGACATTAAACACAGGGCTCCAGGTTGCAGTTAAGTCATATAGAAATATACAGTAATATCACATATATTGACAGCTACTTTACTTAACAGCTACTTAGCAACCACATTATCCGCTGTGTCTATCCACCCAGACCAATACATATGATGGTTAAAAGTTAGATGAAATGTGTATTTTAAAACTAACAAATGAATCAATGTTGCTTGCTCATGGATTTATTCCTAAGACGGTGTCTTAAAGTCCATAAAACATACTCAATTAACTAATGTCTCAAATATCAAAACACCTCTGACAGCCTTATTATGCCTACACATAATAGTAGAGCCTCACCGATATTATGGAGGAAAAAATCGGACACTGTTACATCGTCCGATAACACTCTTCGATCTATCTTTGGTCTGTGGAGATAGATATAGATAAACACATTTATTGCGTTGATCCCTCATATGAAGTGATAAATCACTTGTGGTTAAGATATGTTAGTAAGACAAGATGGTCATTCAACTGGAAAGTAACTGCGCATGTACGTGCGTCACAGCTTGACACTCTGGAGCGTGATGATGCTTGTTGTAATACATACAGCACACTTTGCTTGTGACACCTAGAAAGAGAACTGCCAGTTTAATACAGTGATGGAAGCTATTTCACTGGTTAATGAATCAAATAGTTTGGGTGAATATCTGTGACTAAAATAAAAGATACCTGTTTTCGTTTAATATGCTGATATAGAGTCGATGTTATCGGTTGGCCGATTAATCGGTCAGGCTATAGACGATAGCGATATGTGGCTCTAATTCTCCATATGAAGGTAATATACCTCGTAATATACATATTACGATGTAGAAATGGAGACAGATATGGGGGAGCACTGATAGTATTTCCTTCAAAACTGGGAGAAAAAGCCCTGTCGCAGTCAGGGTCAGCACCTGGCCCTTGTCTCTTCTTTTTCCTCCTGCTGTTTATCTACTTTTTTCTGGATGCATCTCTCACCCCTTCCACAAAATCTCTTTCACTCTCTCTTTTTTTCTCTCTCACACACACACACACAGGGGGACACAGGCACACATACACATACATACACACACACACACAAAGGCACAACCACCTCTCAGTCAACAAAATAAAGCCATGTATTTCCAGTAGTGGGGAAGTGAGCTGGACTGTTGACCTATAGCTGTAACAGGCCTTAAGGGGAGCTGTGATCGCTTTGCTCTTTGAAGGTTGGACTCTTGCCTTCGCCTTGATTATACAGTAGAAGGCATTTCAGCTCAGTGTTACCAGGAAAACATCTCAGGGTTTGTCTCCTCGGTGCACCTGAAAGCCTGTCATACGGTTTGTTTGCTTGGACAGATGTTTCACTGTAGCATAGCAAAGAATGACGACTTTATTTTCTGTACCTCAGACCTCAAGGAATAAAAACACTTAAAAACTAATGACAAAAATATTCAATGAAATTGGTGTGACTTCAAAAGTGAAAAATGATTAACCTTTTAATGATTGATCTAACTTTTCCCATGAGCCTATATGGGGCACCAAGTAGCCTAGTGGTTATATACAGTAGCTCGACAATGAATAGAGGTTGTAGTCCTCAAAGCAGGCGGCCAGGGTTCGGCTTAGGCCCCAGGCACCTTAGTGCATGTCATTCCTCATTCTCTCATCCTGGTTTCCTACTTTATCCACCGTCCCATCTTCAAATTCCCCAAAATAAATATTGAAAAAAAGGAAAAAATATCTCTGAGAGCAAATCTTCATCCAATAATGTTTTTTTTTCTGAATCAGTAGGGGTTATTCAAATTGCTGAGTAACTCACTTTTGACTGTTCATACCTTTTTGGAAAACGGGATCAGACAAAAACAGTATTTTCTTAATTTGGGAAATCTTCAAGGTGACACTTGAAAATGATCCTCTGAGTAATAGTCTCAGGTATTTAAAGGTATATTATGTAGAGTTTTGTGACAATGTTTGCATTCAAATATCTAAATTTATTAAAAATTGACTTAGCCTATATTTTATATATTTTGTTTGTTGAATACTTACATTACCTCAAATATTTCCAACAGTTATCAAAGGCAGAGAACTCCGTCATTTTATTTATGAGCTGCCATGACAGACACAAAATGTTTATCGTTGCCAAGGAAACACCTCATGTTACGTCAAGGATCCCTGGATAAGGATGTGGGAGCTGCTGCCGAAAGCTGCCGTACTGTTGCTGTAATAAAAAAAAAACGTCATGTAAATTACCCTTGGATACATCGCCGGTAAACATTGGGGAACATTGACTTTCTCAGGTCAGTTTTATCCGTTCGTCTTGACGGTCAACACGGAGTTCGTCTTCACCGGGCCGTTTAAGAAATGCATGATGGCTAAGAGGACACATGGGGCAGTTAATGACTTTACATGTGATCAGTGATTTGAAGGGAAGTATCTGCCCTTATACGTCTATTCAAACATCAGAGAGCCCATACAGGTCAAGGTGATGGTATATGTGCATTTTATTTGCGCAGGCAGGTGCGAATATCCCTGTGTATGTGCAAGTGTGTGTATCAGTTGCAAACAGTGGAGTCGAATCTATTCTTGGCAGGCCAGTGTGTCAGGCAGCTCAGATCTGCAGTGACAGCTCACCTGCGGTGCATAGGGCACCGCTGGCCTGCAGGCAGACAGAGGAGGGAGAAAAGGGAGTGAGGAGAAGGGGGGAGTTGGGGTAGGGGCGATGACATGAACCCAGCATGAGTCACCCACGTAGACACACACAGCAGGGGTTAACACGATCGCATTACTTACTGCACGGCGCAGGTGGGGGGTGGAGGTGGCAGCAGTGGCGGGAGCTGTGGAAGACGTGTATCGCCTTTGATGAAAAAGGAAGGAAGGCTGGAGAGAAGGAATAAGTGGGAGAGGAGGAGGGGGGGGGGGGAGAAAGAAGATGAGATCCCAGTAGACGCAGATAGATAGAGACAGGTCTCTACTGAGAGGGAGACATTTAGGAGATTAAAGGAAAGCTTAATCTCATATACATGTAGATATATAACATGACAAAAGGCTGGGAGGTCATCTGATTGTGCTTCCAATTCAAGTCAGCAAATGTGAAATGACAATTGATTTACTGTATTTTTATTGACCAAAAAAAAAAGCCAAAAATAATTCAATAAGGACTGTTTTTGAAAGGCCGCTGTCAATATCTATAGCCATTTCAAAGATTAAGAATGATATGTCATACTGTGGCTGGTAGAACAAGAAGGCTGTCATATTAAAGATTAGGGACTATGCATGTTTAGTGCAAAGAAAGAAAAGTAGATGCCAGCTAACGTGCATCCACTGAAGAAAATAAAAATATTTTTGAATGTGATACAGTGGACCGAGTGCATGTTGTAAGCATCGTAAGGTGCTAATCCCTTTCATACATATTAATACACCGCCGACGAAGCAGTGGGAGCAACTTAATTGTCTTGCCCAAGGACACATCAGACATGTCGCTGCAGGAGAGGGGATCGAACCCCTCACCTTCCTGTCTAAAGACGACCAAAGCGGCCCCTGTGTCCTCTGTGCTGCCTTTTATTTCTGTGAAAATAGTGTGGGCACAGCAATCCCCACCCTGACATTCCTGGCTTCTAGATCCCTGGAAATCATGAACACCTGCGAGCTGCTTTCTGCTTTTTCATCTACTCATCATCTCAAAAAGTACAGGCTACGTTCAAAAACTACAGCAAACTCTTTGAGTGAGCTCTGAGTGCTGCCAGAATGCCTGTGACCAACACTCAGTTCTGTGCTTGAACACATCCTGTGTATGCAATGATGGCGAGATGAAGTTTGCCATATGTGACACTGGTGACATTTGACATACAGGCGCAGTCACTGGGATGGGTACATCAGAAATCCATATAATATAATTCTTGCTTTTCTAAAGAATCAATGTTTATTGACCCAAGAAACAGAACAGCTGCGTAGCCTGATGAGTTGACAAGTTTGATGCGACACGTCAAGATGTCCCCCTTGTTCGGGCTTATGTAGAGAATAATGGGCATACTTGTTTTGACCCACACCATATATTGCATGTGTATACCTAATATTGAAGCTTTTTTGTTCTGCAGGACTTGCCTTGTTGTTGAATTGTGATGAATTTACGATGCAAAGTGCAAAGCCTAGTCAAGCCTCAACAACAGTACACAGAATTCTTGCGTGACAGATGTTTATTTTTCAGACACAGACGGTCCAAACGATTAGGTCAAAAAATAGAGTGTGAGCAGCCATGTTTCTGTGTGAGCTCCTGTAAGCAGTGCAGTGAGCTCCATGTCTCTCAGCGTGACGCTCACTTTCACTGAGCTGTTCAAGGGCCTCCCAGATCTCTGGTAGTATGTTTGTCCAGGAGCCCCCACTGTTGGGCACTGTGGTGACCAAATGGCACACACAGACGTGCATTGACTGACTTCTCCCTGACCAGATCAGACCAACAAGATGTTCAGCTGAGCAAAAAATCAAACTGCAAACCCTGCAGAGTTGGAGGAACATGGAGAAATAGATTTAAATAAGGAGAATGGAGTTAAGAGTCTTGGTAGGAAAAAGAGAAGTTTTATGCAAGGAGGAGAAACTTTTGTGATGAGATGGTATAGGGTCTTAAATAACCGCTTGTCCCCTCTGAAGCTTGGCAGGCCAGCAGACTTAATGAAGACTTCAGAGCAGACAGTCTATCCAACGCTGCTGGAGACCAGAGGCAGAGAGAGAAGGAAGGGAAAACAAAAAGGTAGGAGGGCGATGATGAAACAAACTGGCTGAAGGCTTGGTTAGAGCTGAGCTGTTTTGGACACAACGCTTTGTGCTTTTCACTGGCAGCATGTTCCCTGCGTCTGCTCCGTGTCAGGCAGGCAGGTAATAAAGATGTGAAAGTGTAGAGCAAGCTTGAGTCATCAAAACATCAGCCTTGCAATGGCAGAACCACCTATTTTAATGTAGTAAAGGACAGCTCTAAGTGCAGATTCAAACAGACCTTTTGTTAGGTGAAAGAAAAAAATCCGCTAAGAAGGAGTTGTGCAATAAAAGGGATTATGAAGAGTGAGCGGGTTATCGCTGAGGAATCTCGACAGTGTGAGAAAGAGTTTCAGAGGTCTTGCTCACCCCCTTTGGGTTCTATCCCATGATAACAACACAAGTATTATTCATTGTCCCTAACATTTCTTATTTTTAATACAGATCTGTATAAATCTTGTGTAAAAAAAAAATGTGTTTAAATGCACGCAAAAATATCCAATTATTCTTAAGAGCTTTGCACAAGAGATTGAGATAAAGGGTTTCAATAAAAACTGTACGCGGACATCATAAACAGTAAACGATTCGATTCGTTATCACGTTGCATCCCGATGGGTTGCAGCCTCAATTTTCTATTTAACTACACATGGCTACCTTCTCATCAGTGAAGACAAGCAGTCAGATTAATATAAACTCCCTTTTTATTGTTTTGACAGTGCGTTAGAAATCAATATGAACACAAACCAAAAAAATATAGATTATTTAGGTCCAGCCACGGGCCTGAAAATCTTCAAGCAACGTCAGCCGTTTCCACCAAGCGGTCCGGTTCAATTCGGTTCAGTATGGTACCCATTTATTGGCGTTTCCACCGTCAAAAGTTGGGAATGGTACCAAAAGAAGGGATCTGTACCGTCCTACTTTTCTGGTAGTCTTCTGTTGGGGTGCCAAGGGTACCGATCCGACAGTAAAGCGTCCCTTGTTTACTGTGTCCTTGTTCTTCTTGAATGTTTAAGTAAAATCGGGCTACACTGTGTTGGGCTGCTGTGATGTCACACTATTACATAGCTGACCCGGCTATCTCCATCTGGCCTACACTCCGCTTACCAAAGAAGGGGACGGTTGGATGTGGCAACGCAAGCAAGGCCAGGGTTTCCCGTACCGAAATGTACCAAACTGTACTGAACCAAGCCGGACTGCTTGTTGGAAACGGGGCTTAATTGAATATGTTCTGTCACTGCATTGATGCAGAAACGTCCACGTTTGCACCGCGATGCATTTTAGAGACGATTGATTTCAACACCCCATATTATAGGAGGCAGACTTTTTTATTCAATTGCCATAGACTACACTTAATTAACTCATGAACTGGCCACTGAGTAAGTGATTTTCATGCAAAACATCTATAACTCCTGTATGCATATGTGTATGGAAATAGTCTTCATGTGTAACGGTTATATTTATATAAACATTTGTAAGTTACAAGTTATTGTTTTTTAGTTTTATTTTATTTTTTCCTTCAGACTGAAAATAGTTGGTTGTTTGGCTCACTTCATTGTAACCTGTAGCAACTTTGCTCAGAGACAGAGAGAGAGAGAGAGATAGGGAGAGGGAGAGGAAGGCGGAGGAGTTTAAAGTTATTTGGCCTGAGAGTCTCTGGGGCCTGATATGAGTCCATCTAATGAAACAGCCCATAGAGGAACCCCAGACAGCCATGGCAATAACTGTACATCTTCACTGTGGTCAGGGCTAATCGGTGGGTGGACAGGACCTACTCCCTCCTCTGCCCATGTCAGAACAACCACTGTGAGGCCCAGACAATGAAGAGGAAGATTCAGGAGGATCCATAGCACTATGTACTGATTTACTCCTTCTCCCACATTACAGGAGTTACAAACATCATAACTCTCAAATGTAAATATAGTCTTTTTAATGGCTTTGCATCTGGACACCCATTTTTTTTATTCTCTATAATTTAGAGATTAAAGTTGTACTTTCAAAAGATTAAAGTTGTAAATTTACAAAAATAAAGTCATTATTTTACGGTATGAAATTTGTATATCGGTTGAAATTAGGCTATGGTTAAAATTATAATTCTGAAAGGTTGTATCAGAAGAGCAGCCATCCACCTGTGTTAAAATGATGAAAGGGGAACCCTCAAAGCCATTTCTCTACCACTTGTTCTAAAATGTAGTGTCAATGGATTTATGGGCGCTGAGCTTCTGATGATGTACATGAGGTGTGCCTAGATGTATGCTTGCTTGACTGTTGATTTCCAATATGTATTTATTTATTTACTAGGATAAACCTTGAGATGTACAATCTTGTTTTCAAGAGGGTTCCAACAGATAACACATTACAGCATGACATCCGAATTGAAAACGATCAAGGAGTATTTGGGCCACATTAAGGGGAGGGGGGGAATCTGAGATTTCCAAAAAGACATACATTTATGAGAATAAACTAGGACATTTATAAGAATAGTCACAAGAGAAGAAAGTAGTACATTGACGAGAATAAATTCATAAATTCACGGGAATAAAGTCGTAAATTTACAAGAATTTGGTTTCATTTGAGTGTATAGTTATATCAGAACAGCAGCATTTGCAGCATCTTGTGAAGTTATACTTTAGTAAAGGTTTCACAAATAAGGGAGTACTTCCTTGTAGAGTCTGTAACACAGATTGAGTATAAAAAACAACAGTTTGACAAGGTTTGATCATATCCCATTAGTTGTGTTGGGGCTTTACTTAAGCAGACATGAAACTACATTTTCTTTTGGCACATCAGCATCACATTGTCATGAGTATCAGGACCCTGGAAAGATACTGCAAGGCTTTTCTGAAGAAAGAACCACACTGAGTTGTAGGAAGTTGTCTCTTTTGTGTTAGGGAAGAACCTGATGACCTGATGGTGTTTCTTGTGCTTTGGGATGTGGAAGAGGAGTAGCCACTTTCCCATTTGCAGGGCCAGAGCTGTATACAAACACACGTTTTATTTCAGCATATCTCATCTTTAGTGAAAGAGACGGACTAGTAAATATAAAGGCATTAAGACCTGTGACCTTGTAAAAGTATTTTTGCTCCGTAAACATACAATTGAATGTTGTATGACAAGAAAACATTTTAGAGTGAGTTCAGAAAAGAGGGTTAAGTGTGTATGTTACGAAGTAGACTTTGACATTCTTCAGATTCCAGATAACATCGACTTTAATTGCTTTTCAAAATGACTGTGATCTTTCTCTGACCACACACTAGATGTTCAGTGTACACAGAGCAAAGTGCACAGGGCAATTAGGACCATTCTCCCCCCAATCCACATGTGGGTTTCAGAAATGCCAATCTTGAGTGTATGGGCACTACTATGATAACCTTGTCAGTTAGTCACAGTTTAGAGACTATTGAACCTCCAAACAAGTTTTGAAATCATCGAGTTTCTGAGCGAAACTGAGATTTTCCTCCAGAGTTACACAGAAAAACATGTGTCCACATGGTTTTATCAAAAGCAGGGCCAGAGTGATGCTGTGATTTTACATGTGTAGACATGAGGTCAACTTGTATTGATCAGAGATCTGTATACAGCTTTCAAAGGCAATAGAACCACATAGACCACCAACATGAAGCATGAAGAGTTCAGAGAACACCACACTTCCACTCTATGTTTTGGAATCTGTTACTTGCTGAATATTGAGCAGAAAATAGATTTCTGTTTGCTTTGGACAGATTTAGTGACGTGAATGGTATCAAGACTAAAACACTGGGGCACTTGTGATTGTAAATGGCACCCTGATATGACCTCGCCAGTGCTTGATCGGTCTCACCTGATCCTCGTTAGCCTCCCCCTCTTTAGTCTAACATTTTCCTGTTTGTTTTCTTTGCTGCCTTTCCAGTGTTCTACCGTAGGATTCTTGTTTTTGGCTTTCCATTCTCTATGTCTTTTAACACCACTGGCTGAGGGTTCACATCCATAAGAACTTTTCCCAATTTTTGTCCGATTGTTTGGGGCAGAGAGCATTAAGAGGTACTGAGAACGCATGATTACTGTCCGGTACTTTTCTGTATGATGCAAACACAAAGGTAGTGTAGAAGCAGACCAAGAATTGCCTCATATATAAAGGTGTACCAGCGTAAGACCCAACAGGTCATCAGAGGAGACCATCCTATCCTAAAGTACAACTCACAATAGTGAGTCAGAGCTTTAATATTTGTAATAAAAAATGGTAAAGCTCTGACTCACCATTGTGAGTCATTTCTTTTGATATAATCTCAGTCACTCTATTGTTGTGGATTGAACCAAGGGCATGATTTCCATTCAGGAAGATGCAGATATGAACCCCTAACTGTTTTTGTTCCCCTCATTGTCATAGTTTCTGGTTCTTGAACATTTGACTCTTACTGTCCAGGTACCCTTGGCTTGATTGCCAGCATGGAACACAGTTTTGTCAAAGCGCTGATCTTAAGGAACAGCAGCTAGTGGTGTGGCAATGTCCTGTCAGACTCTTTTCACACTGGGTATCGCCTGTCAGGCTACATATTGGCTGCCTAGATTTATGCTGGAGGTTTGACAGCTTTATGAACCCTTGAAGGAATACTAGAAGTAACTATATCCAATTTTTTAGGGGGAGGGGGATTCCAAAGTTCATATTTTCCTTAATGAAAGCAACTAAAATCCAAAGCACTATGCTTTTCATTGTAAAGATCCATAGTATAATTATAATAATGAAACAACAAAGCCTAATAAAGAAAGTAAAAAATCCACTCTGATCCTGTATTTGATCATGCCTATAAATCTACTTCAGCCCTGCTCAGAACAGGCTGTTTCTGTGTCTGTACCTTTAAATGTAAATGATCTGTGTTTGACCACGCCCCCTCTCTGGAAAGGCTTTGGTGGCTCGGGCTTTCTCGCTCCATGCCCTATTGTTTACGGTGAGAAGGCAGACTCAGAGGGCAGAACAAACACCTAGCTGTGGGAGTGTCACCCACCTGGTGGAGGGATTACTGCCCTTTGTGATGTCATGAAGGTTAAATCTTCAAACGGCCTGTTTGAGCACACGCTTTCTGAAATGTGGAGCAGGCAAGGGATGGAGAGGATGGATTTTTCTCATGATTGGGGGGTTTGTAGACAGAGTAGAGACACATGTAAGTGTTTGAAAAACATGGTAAAGTGTATTTTGCATAATATGCAACCTTTAAGGTTTTGCAGAGATTTCAATAACTTCTATTTTAGGCTCTTTTATCCCTTTTGTCTTCACTGCTATAATACTTTTTTTATTTCTAGTTTCTTCCTTATGAAACTTGTGTTGTTTCTTAGGTTCATATCTAACAGGGATGGCAGCCAAATAATTCTTGTGCTTTGTTGTAACAATACAAAAGCTTTTTTTCTTACTTAATTGGCATAACAGAAGCAGTCAGTTTTCTACAATTTGTTTTTCTTTTGTTCCATGCCCAAAACCAAGACTGATTCAACATCAGCTATGACGAATTCAGGAACTCTAGATGGCAAAGTGCACACAGTTGCTCATTAGAAGGAAGTTTTTTAATTGCCAGTTGGGGTGAACTTTTTTTTTTTTTTAAGAGTTAAAAAGTGACTACTGACAGTTTCCACCCACCCCTCACTCCGATCCAGGTTCTTGGCTGCTCCAAGAATCATTTCTCCAACTTTCAGCAATGTGGTGGGCGCTGACAGGACCTGAGCAGCCTGCCTGACAGACAACAAGCAGCAGCGCAGCTTGCTGCATAATTTATGAAGGCAGATGTACAAGGCGGGTTATTAGCTCCCCATGCTACGCTGCTCCCCTGATTTACAGTTTAAGGAAGCGGGTATAACAAATAGAACACATAAACAAATCAAACTGGTGACAAGTTTGTTTGTCTGCGGGGGAAAACGTGCAAGGAAGGAGGGAAGGAGGAGGGAAGGAGGAAGAAAAATACACAGCAGCCAATTAGTAGATGTTGGGGTGATTGCTGCATGCAGAGGCATCCTGGATTGGAGAGGTGTCACCTCTTTCTACCTCTCATTATAGGAGATGGATCTCACCAGTTTCCAGTAGCTGGAGATATTAGGCAACAAATAGGTGGCTATCATGCAGGACATGTGCCCACGACAGCTTCATCTTAATGAGAGCCTATCTTATCCTTAATGAGTCTAACTGACTCTCTCCCTCTTCCTGATGTTCCCCCCCTATCCCTCTCACCCTCTGAGGATTTCATCCAGCTCTCTTCATCCGTCCCCTCCATCCCTCTCTGTGGGCCCTGTGGTTTATGATGATGGAGCTGCAAGGGTAATATACATTTTAATGCTCTGTAATGGGAGGGGATGGAGGGATAGCAGAGGAGGGGAAATACAACAAGAGAAACAGTGGGTGGATTAGCAAAGGCCTCCTCTCTGAATGTCTCAGCTTTAAATTAATGAGGAGGCTGAGCGCACCACGATAAATTTAGCTTTTCATGTTTAATTATGCTATGACGGCGGTAGTTCAGTGAGGATAAATCACACAATTACTATGCTTCTCACCCGTCGCCTGTGTTGTTTTTCTCCTTTCTTTCTGTTTTTCTCCTCCCATCTATTTGTTGTCGTTGTTGTTTATTCATAAGCTGATGTCTTGCCTTAATAGTGCCATGCGTATGAGAGGAAATAAGGAAATAAGGCCTAATGTTTCTATCAAAGGAAGCACAACTCCCTCTGTGAGAGCGGGAGAGACAAATTGAAGGGAGAAATGTAGAGAGGCAGATCTTTACGGCTAGAAGGGGAATTCAAGAAATAGAGAGAGGAAAATAGACAGACAGAGTTGACTTTAGTTTGGAGTTCAATAAATGGACCTTGTCTGGCAACTAACATGGTATTTTAAGGTATTTATTATTTTATAGCCTCAGATTACAACTCAAATAAGATGAATTAATTTGAATCAGGAGAGACAATTGAATAAAGAAAATTATTTATTGCAGTGAAATATGGAAATGTTTCTTGACAGAAATATTTTTGGCACTCTATGGGGTGGGCGATGTGTAGAATGACAATTCTGAGCGACGGCAGAATAGATCCCTCCATGGAGTCCAGACACTGGTGGTAGTGAAGCTGATGACTTGATGAGACCAGATGGGATGAGACATGATGGATGATGATTCTGCAAGATGGCGGTGTTGGGGAGGTGGAGGGGCGAACGAAACATCAGCATGAAGGGACTAAGGGAGAGAAAGAAACATATTTAAGAGGGGAGCGGAACGATGATAGGTTGAAAATAAGGGCGGAACACCATGCCATTGGTGAGATGAATAACGCTGATGAGACAGCCCCAGAAAATGACAGCTAAAGAATGACAGTGGAAACGAGAGTAAAAGCGTGCAAAAAAGATGAATGAGAAAGACCCGATCGTGAAGGCAGTTATATAGTCTTCCTGACTGAACTTACGCTAGAGCTTCATTTAATTGGGAAATATTCAGCAACCACTTGTGAAGGTGGAACTACCTATTTTTATTTGGTGCAGTTCCTTTATAGTAATTCAAGTTTGACAATATGTGGAATACTTATTAACAATGACTTCTTAATCTTTCTGAACAAATTCATAATTATGTGTCCATAAAGGTTTTAAATGTTTTAATACAAAAGTCTCCTTGGGCCGAATCTACAAGAATCTTAGGCTGTATTCACACATACACAAAACTCCTTTAAATGACTCAAACATTTTTGGTTGGGCTGCATGTGTAAGAAAAGCAAACAGAAGAATTTTTCACCCCACCTTTCTTGTATTTTGAATAAGGACATTGCACATTTATCAACATATCAGCAAACGAATCCATCCATCCATCCATCATCTATAACGCTATTTCCTGTTTGGGTCTTTGGGGGCTGGAGCGGATCCCAGCTGTCATTGGCCAATACACCCTGGACTGTTCACCAGCCAATCACAGGGCTGACATATAGAGACAGACAATCAGCCACACTCACTTTCTCGCCGACGGGCAATTTAGAGTCTCCAATTAACCTAACGAGGAAGTCTTTGGACTGTTGGGGGAAGCCGGAGTACCCGGAGAGAACCCACGCAAACACGAGAAGAACATGTAAACTCCACACAGAGAGTCTCCTGTCCAACGGGATTCAAACCAGGAACCTCCTCGCTGTGAGGGGACAGCACTAACCATTGCACCATTGTGCAGCAAACCGCACCTACTGTATGTAATGCAGGAATTTGCAAAAAAGGTACATTTCAACCGTAGTCCTCAGGCAGGTACTAACAAAAAACATTAAACAAATTTAAAATACAGGACAGTCTATGGAACAGCAAGCAACAAAACTCACAGACAGTGTTACATGCAAAATTGACTCAATTGTCACATAAGAAATAACAGACACACATACAATTAGCTTATTAAACTGCATGATGAGCGAGAATCCCCAGGAACGAGAACCAGAAGGGAACACAGATATTATATATGATCCTATGACTGGTTTGTTTTTTAAACCAATGTTTGAGTCTTTTTAAAGGTTGAGTAGTTTTCACATTCCCTGATATGTGGTAATATTTTTCCAGGAACATGTGTGTTGCTAACATATACCGCTTTTTGACTAAATTCAGTTCTCTGCCTCAGTTCATAGCCCTGACTTTTCCTGCCAGCCGCCTAGTAAAATGGCCGTGTGAAGTCGAGGTGAGCTAATGTGTGAGCACAGCAGGTATAAGTCAGGGTTGATGTAAATATCATGCGACCAGTGAGCAACTGGTGCGATCCCCGTGCATGTTATGAAGAAGGGTCATACATTAATGCATTAAACTCTGCTTTGCCTGCCATCTTGGATATTTTTTTAAAAAAAGAAGGTGTTTTATTAATTTTATTAAATCCAGATGGGAAAATCAATTAATCAATCTTTATTTGTGAAGCGTAAATTTCACAAAAGTGTTATCTCGAGATGCTTACAAAAAGCAGGTAAAAGACCTTACTCGTTGATATGTTACAAAAGTAAAATGCGATAGGGGGAGATGGGATAAGATGCAGGAAGAAGGATATGGGCAATAATAGGGGAGCGGGAGGTCGTCCCCACCAACAATCCTGAGGAATCTACAAGACATGAGAGCACAGGAGCTCCAAGGAAAATATGTGGTTAGTAACTAAGTTGACTAAGTTGACTCACATACATGCACAAACAGGATCCAATGGAAATGCAAGAGAGATGTCAGAGTGAAGGGCTTACAATTAGGGGCACCCCTGAGCTGTTGGGTGATCGGTGCCTTACTCAAGGGCGCCTCTGCAGTACTCACATCTCAATCAACCAGACCAATTTCCATACTTTGGACATTTTCGAAAAACAACTCTGATGTCATCTAGTAGTTAATGCTGGAGCTGCTTCATAGAAAGCCCATAATGGTGCTTTTGCTAAGACACCATCCAGTACCCATAGTGGTTTTATGTACAGACTGCAACATTTTCTAATAAAGAGGTAGAACAAAATGCACAGATTCATATTTTCATCCTGCTACACACACTGCCAAATCTCAATCTGTCACTTTAGTCTGCAGAATAAGTAAACACAGCAGAGAGTGATCTATGACCCACTGATGAAAGCCTGTGCATTTGCTGTAGTCTTTGGTATTATGAACTAGACGTACTGTAGAGTTGAAACCCTCTGGAAAAGAAATCACAAGCTGCGTCCATCACCCAGCAGGGGTTTGTCGGCTAGAGAGCACTAAGTGGGATGGATGAACTTGATGATTCAAATGGGAAAAGGAACAACTGCAAAGTTCAAAATGATGGCAAACATATTTTACAATTGGTGAAGAAAGAACTTGAATGGTTGTTGGAAAAAGATTCCAAACGCCAACTGGTTGTTACAAAGTTATTTCATACTTGGGTGTAACTCCAGGAGTATTTCCTGGTGATGGATATATAAAGATTAGGTCAATCCATGGCAGGGAATCTTCTTCTAAATAAGTGCAATGCCTTGTAAAATCCACTATAGGCAATTGTGAGTAAGTGACATCCAACGGACTAGTGCGTCAGAGGTGCTTTGCTATCAAACACATCCACTTCTATCAGTGCAGGTATACTTCCCTCCAGGCTGCCTTCCATGATCAGCTTAACACTATTTAATGGACCAAGAATCGGAAGAAATGTGACATGTTTATTGGAATGATGGTAAAAAAAAAATTCTTCCAAAAGGAAAATCATTATCCTGTTCAAGGCTTTCTGGAGTTGCATCACTTGATAGTGAATAGAATATTGTCAATCCAATCTCATCTATGTCTCTTCAAATTCTCTTTTTTGATGGTTCTCGTCTTGAGCATTGCATTTTAAGACATTTCCCTGTAAGCTTGTCAGATTTTTCATTCCCCTCATGTAAAGTCTGGTAAATGATTATATTTTCCTTGTGCCTTTGATTGCATCAAGAGCTTGCTGAAAGAATCTTGTTCTCTCAAGCAGGCATGCATCTGTGTCAAAGCTTCTGTGAAATTGCTACGGTCCACATTTGCAGGATTATGTGCAGACTTTTTAACATTATTCCAACAGTACTCCAGTATTTCTGACTGCAGCTTTTAGCTGTGTTTAGGCTTATTACATGTGCTGTACTTATCCAACCCTGGGTGATATTACGTATCATGCGAAATCGGCTTTTTGACCACTAGACTACACCCTAACTGGCTGTATTTCTCAAAGACAAGCAAGGGCCCTTAAAGAGGTCCACATGTGAAGTTCCTCAGATTCTGTATTTGATCATGCCTATAATCCCCTCTATTTCAGCCCTTCCCAGAACAGGCTGTTTCTGTGTCTGTAGCTTTAAATGTAAGTGATCGTATTTAACGACGCCCCTCTCTGGAAGGGCTTGGGTGGCCTGTGTTTTCTTGCACCATGCCCTTTTGTATACGGTGAGAAGGCAGACTCAGAGGGCAGAACAAACATCTAGCTGTGGGAGTGTCACCCACCTAGGGGAGGGGTTACTGCCCTTTGTGATGTCACAAAGGTAAAAATCTCCAAACTTCCAGTTTGAGCAAGCATTTTCTGAAAAGTAGAGCAGATAAGAGGATGGACTTTTCTCATAATTGGGGGATTTGTAGACAGACTAGGAACACATATCAGTGTTGGAAAAAAAAATATTTTACATAATATGCAACCTTTTAATAGAAAAATGTCAGTGATTCCTTACTTCACTGAATTCCATCAGATCGTTCCTGAGTCCAGGAGCTTATGCATTCTATGAAGCTCCTTCTTACAAAGAAATTCAAGAATAAGTTTCACCAGCACTCTTAAATGTTCGTCCTTAATCCTTGCAAGAAATGTGCTATATACAGTTCCTGAATCTTCATTTTATATGATTCACGTATACTTTGACATGTTAATTTTGACTATTAAGACGCATAGGCATTGATGATTTTCCAACTTTTGACCATGCTTACCTTTTGAAAACATATTAGAGAGAGCAATGCAAGGATGCAATATGCATAACACTTAAATGCAAGTATAAAAAAGTATAGCAGAATAAATTGTTGAATTGCTTTCTTAAATGGTTGACAAAACATAAATGCCTGCACATGTCTACTGATCTTTTTCAATTTGAGTACTATTAAGGAGACCTGCTGAGCCACTGTAAGAGCCCTGTGGAAAGCACCTGTTCTACGAAGTACAGGTTCCTTATTTCTAAGTGCCCTTCTTATTATGTCTTTTGTATATTCTAACCGACCTGTTTAATGCTATTTATGTAAACCATAATAGCTGAGGGCTTCAGTATGCTGCCCTGCTAATTCTGAAAACTTTCTTCACTGCAGAACAAAATGTACAGAATGCACCTGTTTGTGTTGCTGGCGTTGTAATAAAACTTACAGACCATCTGTAGCTCTGAGCCTCTCTGGCTGCCTCTCTCAGTGTGAGTGTGAGTGCAGTTTGCATTAACAGATGTGAATGAGGCGGAGAATGTTACTATGATGCAGTCACTGTGAGTCTCTGAAATGCCAAGCTACAGGTGCTGTAGTGATGTAAATCTCCCCAATCTACACTAATCCCAGATTTCACTCCAAATGCCAGATGAGCTGCTTTCCTCACCAGGTCCCATGGTAACCACACTTCTCATCCTCTAGTAGTCTGTCAGACTGTCAGCTCTGGGGCTTGATACAGCTGATGCTGATCGCTCTGCTTTGTGTCTGATAATGGGCCATATTTAATATCAAGAATACTGATGATAGCAAAAAACACAAGTTATGTGGTTAACTGAAGGTTTTTTATAAACTGTATTAGGACACATTAATCGTCTAATTTCCCTAGTACCAAAGGATGAATGAGAACTTTGGAAGACATATGCATGCAAATGGTGTAAGAGTCAGCTGTTAATGTGCTGATTTCAGCCTCAGTATGCGTTACCATCCAACACATATCGATGCTTCGACATGCATGTGTTCCACTCACTGAAGCCACACAAGCTGCCTGTTGGGCAGATGTACAGTTGTATTCAGCAAAGCACTGTTTCAAGAAAGGGAGGAGAAAAATCCTGCCTCCCTCCTTAACTTCCAAGTTGTTCAGTTGCCCCTTCTGGCACAAAAAAAAAAAAAAAATCTGGTGTGAGGCACTTGTCATTGGCTCTACTTTCCAATCTAAGCTGTCCATTCCCCACAGATAAAAAGGAACAACTTCATCCTATGTAACTAAAATATTAAACTGGACATTTCACAGTTTTTCTTCTTATAATTACACATAATTACCTGGCAGTTGTCTGTTTTGTCTTTTTATGTAGTCTGCAGCCCTGTTTTCCCTTGTTTTCTTCTTCTTTGGTTATTTCTATATTTGTTCAGCCCTCTGCCCGTATGATTGTATGTATGATTCCCAATGGGAGGAGGTTGTTGCCTAAGTTTTTATCTCAGTCCATCCTTTAATTTAATGTATTTTTGGTGTATATTAATATTCTCCAGAATCCTTTATTGTCAGACTTTTGTGTTATCACTTTGTTCTACATGTGTGTCTCTGCCGTTTGATGCTGGGCAAGTAGTGTTCAGTGTGCTCATTAAAGCTTTTCATGTTACGCTTAATTCAACCAAACCAGCTTATTTGCACACAAAAAAATCAGAATATGATTCAAAAGATGCATCTAAGGGAGACCTTTCCACAGTTGTGGTGTGAGTATTTGACGTTGCATCAAACCAGTCATTTTCATTTGACCTTGTTGCTCTCGAAGCAGCATGACAGAACCTTACCCTGTACTCTCCTGAAGCATGCTCCCTCATGCTAATTTGAAAAAAGCTTTCCTCCTATTTCTGCCCAGCGCTAGTAATTGCTAGTTTCTCAACAATTTTAAGGTGTGTTTGTGTGTGGATATGTGTGCTTGTTTAGTGTGTTTGACTGCTGCTCATTGTTGAAATGCTTCAGGTTAGCTAGCTTCAGCCTTTTTTTTTGTTACAGTCCTTCATGTTGTTTTTTTTTTACTTTCTTTCTCTTCTTTTTTTTTGTGTAGGGAGGGGGAGTGAAGGCAAATCAATGTTGATGCTTTTGACCAGCTTGGTCTCACTCAATTTCCTTTGGCCAATTTTAAGATTTGTAGTTTCAAATGAATTGGGGGACCCCTGTCGGAGCTGACTGATTGCATTTCCACAGAGCTTCAGTGGCATGGTGTGCCTGAGATCAACTTGGCATCCTGGCATGAAGGCAATTTCCATAAAACGCACAACTACCCCCATGTCCCTCAGTGTGTACTACACAGAGCCACACACCAGAGCAGTTCCACAAATTAACACCATTGCTTCCAGTGGCTCTCTCTGTCTCAAAGACGCACTCAGGACCATGTCTAAGGCATGGCGGCTGTACTCAGCTCTGTGCAGCAGTCTGGGGTGGTGGCATGTGCAATCCTCTCCTGACTGTCATCAATATGCTAATCTTGGGGAATTAACTAGTGAGGGGTAACTTCTCCACTTAAACACACACCAAGAGGAGACCATGGGCCTGTTGAGGACCTCTTTCTCTTTCTGTATCTCTCACACACACACACACACACACACACACACACACACACACACACACACACACACACACACACACACACATACACACACACACACACACACACACACACACACACACACACACACATACAAACCAAAAAGATGTATACACTATCACATAAAAAAAGATGTACAGAGCTTAAAAGTAGTTGTGCATGTATAGTGAAAAGCACTTCATGTCAAACATGTTACAATGTTGAGTTTAAAACAACTCCCTCAATGATTAGAATACAGGAAGATGATTACCAACAAGATGTGATAAGGACTGCTGGGATTCACATTTACTGCATTGTTCCCAGAAAAAGTGTAGTTTGAAAATGCTAATTGATCTATTGATCTCTCTCATTTTGTGATGATTTAGCAGACAACCATTTCCCCCCAGTAGGTCATTATTTCTACATGTTAAAGAGTCAAACCAAACCTTCCACGAGGAAAAGAAAAAGGTTTAGAATATCAAAAAAAAACGAATATATGAAAGTTTTAATTAATCGTTTGAAAACTGATGCTGTAGCAGATTTGTATCTGAACTGTGTCGCTTGGAAACAACCGGGTGTTGATTGACATAGCAGTCAACTCTCATTCCCCAATCATTCTTAGGAAGAAATGTGTTTTTAAAACCCACTTTGTTGACCTTATCACATTTTCACCATGCCTCTACACTGCCCCAACTGGTCATGTGTCTACTGCATATTGCGACCTCAGTGCTTAGTGCTTAATTATGGTGCGTTCCAATTTGATAAATCCTTCGTGCAAATGCGAGGTGAGAAGGGCTGGAGGTGTGTCGCTGTATGAGAGAGTATTCAGTGTGATGGAGGTGTCGCACAAAAAGCAGTTTGTTTTGGTTTCATGCTGGTGCTCAAGGGCGACATCTACTGGATACAAAAGTTGCACATTCACCTTTTAAGAAGTCAGAGCTTTGAGACTGCCGACATGCGCGGTGCGTCTCACACGAGCTGCATGCAGTTCTTGGGCCAAAAAGTTGTAAAATGCTATGTATAGAGCAACATTGACCAGGTATGTACATATGTAGCATATATTTACAGCGGTAAAAGATGTGACAGACATGAAAGTACAATTACACTTCTGGTGTGATTTTCAAAGTAAAAGCCAAGTGTGGAGAAACTCCCCTTGTTTGTATGGAATGCTTTTATTCTGAAGACTTTCCAGGAAGTTACTCAAGGTAAATTACTGGCTTACTTTATCTGTAATGCCTTTATGTAAATAAATGACCTGTTTGAATGTATTTCAGTTTGTTTTTCTGATAAGCCATTTAAAACAACCAGTGAATGTGAGAAACAGCCTGGCAAAGTGAAGAGCGATTCCTATGTTTACTTTGTATACATTTATTGATCATGATTTAAATTTGAGAACATGCATCTTTACCCTTCCTGTAAAGAATAAATCTTTATAACAATTATTAAGCCAACATATTAAAGACAAATATAGTTCTATTGAGGTAAAAACTAAAGAAAGACAGGGCTGACAGCAGAGCCATGCAGCTAACACAAGGCGCTAACATGCAGCCTGTGTGAATACCATGACAGCGCGAGCCAGACTTTTCACACGCTGCAGCCGTCACGCAACCAACACACAGCCAGGTTGTACCGGGCCATAATCGACCATCAGATATGTCTCTGCATAAATCTTTTGAAAACTGCAGAAATGTGTCAAACCTTGTGGTCAGGACTTGGATTGGGGTAGAATGGGAATATAAGATGGGTCAAGCTTTTTTTCCCCGCTTGTTAGCAAAACAAGAAATTACAACTACAACTCTGAAAACGGTCAGATTCAACCCTTCGTTTATTTTTTTTCTTCCACAAAGCTTTTCCATGGTTGGTCTGCTTGCATCTCAAACACTGAGGTAATTAGAGTATGCAGAGTTATCATCCACCTCGCATCGCCGTTTCATTTGGAGAACCTCACAAAGTGATGTCCTCAGGCACCAAACAGCAGGCTTTCAGCTGATGGGGAGCTTAGCACCACATTATGAATATGCCTCCTGCATTGCATTTATCAGCATGGCCCTGGCTCCACCGGCTCTGTCGTGTCTATGATAATGCATTCAATAACATGGTTTTCTCTCGCAGATTATATTTTCCCCAGAAACAATCAGGGATACTATTTTTTCTTCCTCTTCCCAGAAAACGTTTGGTTGTTTTCACTGTGAAACAAAATAGCCCATTTCCAGACAAGCTGTTGAGTGCTTGAGGTAATTCTCTCATATTCAGCATCACCTGCACGGCGTAAGTAAAAGCCTCAGATATAAAAAAAAAAAAAGATAGAGCAAGAAAAAGAAGAAATGCTCAAGTGGGATATCTTGCTGGCAGAATCCATTTGGAGTGAGCAAGCAATTGCCGCTCATTGACACGGCAATGTCTTAAGCCTGGTTGGTGAATGAATATTTTTGCAAATATATTGCATGATTTTACAGTAGAGGGCCTGCAGCAGATGCAAACACAGTAAAAAGCAAGACAATAATCTGCGAGGGAGGCACGGTGTGTGACTGCGATCAGCTCTTATTTCACTTTCAGGAGCCCAAACAATTTTTCAATATCACGTAGGATGCACAACAACACGGAGAGAGGAGGAATAAAACTCATTCACTGCGGAGACTGTGGCCGCACGGATATGTTTTCATACAGGTTATGATTCTGAAAGCAGGATGCTGAAGTAGATTGCTGTTGGTTTCTCCTCCTGATGCTGTGTTGTGTGCGGACAGTAAACCTACAAAGACACACCGTGCACTCTTAAATGAAGAGATACTGTGTAACTAAAAGCTTATTAGCTCATCAAAGGCTTTAGCAGTCCAGTCCCCCCCCCCCCACCCCCACCCCTCCCTTCCACACATGCTCCTCTGAAAGTGTCAATGTTAGCAGAAAGGATCTCATTAATTTTGGGGGGATGAAGAACAGTGGCTAGTACTCCAGAGTAAACAGCAAGGTTTTAATAATAATGGGCTGACAGCTGGGGCTCTTTGTCTCTCTCGCTGTTAGCTGTGTCCTCTGACGGCATAATAAGAGGAGTGTTGCTGTTGTTGCTAGCACGAGGAGAGGAGAATAGATTCTGGGAAGGTAAAAAAAAAGAAACTCTGCAAGGAGTCCTTGGACGAGATTGAACCCTGAGGAACAGAAAGGCCGAGTAAAATAAATTACTTCTAAACGCCATCTTTGAAAGCTAGACCAAAATAGGCTATTGTCTGATTCACAGTGTACACAGGGAGAAGATTCATATTTTTAAACTTTCAGAATGGAAACACACCTGTCTTATTCATCTGAAGAACAATGACTTTATATTTGTTAGGACTTCATACTAAGGTCATGAGTGCAAAAGAAAAGTGACTGTGTATTTTTGTTTTGTTTGAATGGATAACTTTAATCATACTTTTTGATTGCTGACATTATTTTGGTCTATAATGTCAGTAAAAAGATCATAAGAGTTATGCAAGATTACACAGGTCCCCTGTCTAGCTTCAGAATAATTTTAATGATAAAAAAATAATGTTGATCTTTCCTAAAATAATTTAAAAAATTGGTTGGAACCAAACAAAAGGACAACAGGAATAGGACAGGACGAGTGAATGACTCCTTCAGACTTATTTCGATCACATGTACATGATTTAAGAAACAAAACACTCCTGAAAACAACCCCTGATGCATTGCAAGTTTATCTGTATAGATCACAAGGAGAACAGATATATAACAGAATTCTTCTGGCTCCTCGGCAGCTAAATAAATGTCCCCCGTAATTTATCAGGGCCCTGGCGATGGAGGAGACGGGGCCGCGTGCGTTTTATCAGCCTGGTAATTGTTCATGTTGACACACATTGTCTTGGAGAGGATGTGATGGTGAGAGGCATTCAGCCTTATTAATGGTTTCTAATAAAGACGGGCATTCATCAGGCATTATAGGGTTCTGTCAGACAGGGCAGGTTACAACACACACATGGACACACACACACACACACACACATTAGCTGTCACTCTCTCTCTATGTATGCACACCTTGCAAAGCCTTATTTAGGCTTTTATGCATTTGTTTTAAAGCTACATTGACGTTTTTTTTTAACGGTTATGAAACAGACTTAAATTTATTCTGATGCTTCTGTATGACCTACTAAAGCAAATGAGATCATCAGCAATAAGATTGATTGTTACTTATGGTTAATATTCATTCCTGAATCTGCTGCTGCAGGGTAGGTGTCAGATGAAGGGTTAAACAGCCTTTTTTTTTGCAAGCAGAAAATGTACTTCTGTATATGCACGACAAAATTCAAAAGCAATCAGAGGTACTTTGTCGATAGTGGGCAACAGAATCCACACAAACAGAATGTACCTCAGTGGAGCTTTAAATAGATGTAAATATATATATATATAAATGCTCATGATAATGGATGGTGGTGTGTCTGGTCTCAGATGTGTCTCTCGATCGTTGTGCATTCACCCACTGCGTTCTAGTCGATGATCTTTGACCTCTTCCCAGAGCATGCTGGTAGTGGTTTTATTGCAGCAGATGATGCTGTTTGTTTTACTGATGTAGCGTTCCCCACAGCTGTCACATGTGAAGTAATACATCAAGTCTCCCTGCTTACTTTAGGATGTAGCAGCAGAGATCTTCAGGTGTTAAATGGTTCAGATGACACTGGCTTTTTTTCCAATGGGTATAGGCAATGAATTTTTAAAACTTCTCCCATTTAATTGAACAATGTTTTAATGCTATCATTTGTAAATTAGGATTCAATATTAAGTAAAGCTTGGAAAGATAGCAATGGCTTCACTTTTTTCAAGTATTTGTTGTTTAAAAAATGGCTAATTTTAGCTTTGACACAATCTTAGTGGTGTCAAAAATAATCAGAGGATCAACTAAATTTCATCTTGAGGGATGAATGCTTTGGTGAATGTATAAAAGTCAACATTAATACCCTCTAGGTGCCAAGGTGTGTCAGTGTTAATTGAAAGTTGTGGGGCTGCAGACTATTACTGTCACTTCAGGGCAGGAAATGTGACTTCCTAAAAATAAAATGTCAGAGTGGATGGTTGGGTATACATGCTGTTGTTCTGTATAACAAGTATCTCAAATGCTGCCACTGGACCTCTTGGTTGAGAAAAGATGGTGATAATGATAACCCTTAAAACCACCTAAAACATTGTACTTGTGCTTTAAGCACTTTTTGATATTTCCAGTATTCAACCAAGACCACCATCTTTGCCCAATCATAACCAACTGCTTTGAGCAACTGAAATAACCATTATAATGAAAGTCAGGGTTGTGTTGCCAAGAGCAGATATTGTAAGGACAGGACCAGCGAACAGATATGTTCAGAATTCAGAAGAAACACAGTTCGCTGTGCAATTCCCTGCAAGCTGATGCAGGTGTTCACAGTTTGAGGACAGCAAACACTCATGCAGAACAAAGGGGAGCACACTGATTGATTTGGAGATTTGACTTGTGCAAACAGAAGACACTCACTTTGAGTCTTTCTTTCTAAAACTGATCAAAGGGAAATTCCCCCGATATTACATTTCCAACAAAAGTGTATACTGATTTAATCATATTCTATTGCAATGTACATTTTTCAACGTGGAAGCAGAATAACAATTAAGTCTTTGAGACATGAGGCTTATATTGGTCTGTACCCCAAATTATTGTTTTTTTTACATTCACCTCTGACACAAAAATTGTCACAACCCTTGATCTTTAATCAGGAATCCCCTCAATCGACAGAATGTTTTGAAGACTTTTTTTTTGTAACCAGTTTTTTTGTGTGGAGTCCCAGAGTGTTCTCTACAGTGCTCTAAAACGAAAATAAAGGAACAATGATAATGGACCTCCTTTCAAGTCCCCATTTTCTCCTTAAAAAATGTGATAATTGATTGAGTTGTATATATTCACTACACTATTGCAACCATTTTTTTCCAATCAGCTTTGTGCTAAAACGTCCTTTGCCTGTTGTTTTTACTGTTGGAAGTATGGCCATTGTATACATTTGTATTCCTTCATTGTAGCTGTAGTGTCCTTGTTGAACATATTCACCAAGCTGCATACGTCCCTTCCTTTATAAATATGTTGGCGGGGTTTTGCACGCAGAGGACAATAAACAGCGAACGAGTAAATTATGTATAGCTGTGATGAATAGGCATCAAAATGTAATATTATGCTTCCTGTTGGATTTCATCCATGTATAATGCAAACTGTGGGGCTGCTGGATGCGGCTTATTGGGTGTAGAGGAAGCATTGTTCCTGTGCAGCGTGCTGCTGCTTGTGTAACTGGCCTTGAGTGATGTAAGTGGACTCCGTGGCCTCTGCAGCCACAGCCTCTCTTACGTCTCTGAGGACATTCTTACTATGGTCAGGACAATTATTTTAAAAGCCTTTCCCCCTCTCCTCAAATGCTCTTTTTCCGTCTGTTTCTTTTCCTTCAGTCTCTCCTTCACCTCCTTCCCATTCTCTCAATACACCAAACTTGCCTTCAGGGCTCTCTCCTTATCCTTAACTGTTTGAATTTATTTCTCAGGTGCTCTACATTTGGACAACATGGTTCATCACTCTCCCACTTGCTGCTTCTCCTAACCGAGATGGAAATCAACGATTCAAGGCTTGAAGGACTCTATTTACCGAGAGGGGTATTTTTTTTTTTTTTTTTTTTAATACAGCAATAAAATGTTGAACCAATGTCCTAACTGTGCTTTTGACCTTATCAAACCCTTTTTCCGTCCTTCCATTTCTCTTTAATGTCAGGTTCCTACCACCTGCGACAGTAAACAGGTCAGTAGCCTTAACCCTCATTGGTTCACACAGCTGGATCAAATTTGTCAAATTATCAAACACAGCAGAACATGTGACCCGATTTTTGCAACGTTCACTTATATTCACATGTTTTGCATTCACTCTCAAATCGTTTTAGCAAAGTTATCTTCAGTTTTATAAAATAAAACTTAATCCAAATGAGACAACACCAGTCATTTTTTAACAGCTGTTCAGTACAAAACAGATACAAAAATAACAACTAGTATTAAAGGAGCGACCAATGCTGCTGTTTGTCCCTCTGAAAAACAGTATTTACATAGGCCTAGTTCATTCAGCATTTAACATGTCTGTCAAAACTGGGCAAATGTAGGTCAATCTGGAGAGACTAGTGGAGATAAATATTGATTTTTACACATGTATGATATTGAATTATTGTCAGAGAATCTTGGCGCCTGACCTTTAGGGGATGAGGTGATCGAGCATGACCACACGCTGGTGGTGAAGGTGTATGGCTGATGATGTCATCTAAAGCTAAAGGGATGGAAAAAGCTGATTAAAAAAAACTGTGAAGGCTGGGGTTTGACTGGATAATGGCTGAAGATGTCATTTAAGGCTGATGGGATGGAGAAGGTGATTTAAACTGCGAGGGCTTGGCAGTGATGGGGAGTTGGAGGGTCACACATTGTCACGGGTGGTGTTTGTACCCAAATGCAGCATACGGGAGCCACAAGGATTAATGATTAAAAAAAAATCCTTACTGATAACTTCAGCAGGTATACAGGTGCAACAGGCAAGTAGAAGAAGTACTGCAAGAACTGTTAAAGTCTTTGAACTGAGTAGAGAAAAGTGGTAGGCGGGTTAGGGAGCCAGCAGGTAAAATCAAGATATCCACACAGCGACGGAGAGCGAGAGTCTTTGGGGTCACAGAAAGAAGTAGATAAAGATAGACCCGGATAGCCTAGTGGATATGTTGTGCGCCGCATGTTCAGAGGCAATAGTCGTCATCCCAACATTCACTGTCTCTCTTCAGCTCGTCTATTCAAAAGAGGCAAAAACGGCCAAAATAAATATATTTTTAAAAAACAAAGGAAAACTCGCACTGTAAGAGCTGATGTGGAGGAACGCCAAACATCCCAGGTGAGAGGCAGACAGGGACCAGGACGGAATTTTGAACAGCCACTTCGACAACTGTCATGTTTTTCCTTAATTCTTACTTCCTCCATCTCGCACTTCTTACCTCTTGTACTCTTCCTCCCTACTCTAGCCGTGCCCTTCTATTTTCTATCACCTGACCTTTCTTCTCTTTTTATTCCTCATGCCATCACCACCTCCTCTTGGTTTTGACCTGCTGTCCCTCCTCTCTCCTTTCTTCCCCTTTTGTTGCCTTAGTTTTTTCTTCATCTTCTCTATTTCATCTCCTCTACCTGAAGAATCCGCTAGTCTCCATTTCCTCCTCTTTGTGTCTTGCTTTTCTTTCATCTCTCTTATGTCACTCTCAGTCTACTTTTTCCCCTCCTTTTCAACTATACCCTCCGCTTTCTCGCATCTCTCACCCTCCTCTTCCTTGAAATCTCGCCTGTTCATCTTGGCCCAGTGACCCCTGCCAAAAGTGACAGACAGCTGTTCTGCCTTTGGTTTAGTGTCTCCGTCAAGTTATTCTGGATGGTTGCCACCATCAAACCCCCTAAACCCACTAGAGCAGAGAGTGGAACAGAAAACAGTGCATGGATGTCCATCATATCAGCACCAATTCTTAAGAAAAGGCTTTGCTGTTGCATCTTAAATGTCACTGTAACCACTTTTGGAACCACCGTGGTTTGGAGAAGATGTCGCTGTAGTCTACAATAATAAAGACTAGAAAAAATGGAAATAAAACTTTGGTGGGGATGTTGGTGTGACCTCAAGGTTAAATGTGGTTAGAAAAAAAGAGAGAAGCTTTTCAATTGTTATTGCAACACAGAATGCTGCATTCATCTTCAATTGATATTATTCTATAGTTATACATATTAGGTGTCCCTCCATCAGTATTAGGGAAGGAAGGAGATACATATTGGTATACAATAATACACATGGAGCTGCATGGATGTTAAATCACCATCCATTAATGCGTGGGAGTTTACAGTTGAAGAAGTTAAGGAAATTGAAATAACTTGTAGAATAAGAAAATCATGAAAATCTGGAGCAACTGGGTAAAGGCGACGAATGGAGTGGAGTACAAGAATATGTTTAAATTAAGACTTTACTTAAGAACTGAAGGGAGTTCAGTGTGTCCCCGCCCCCTCTTGTGTATGTTTGTTCCCTGTCTGTCTGTGTTCCAGTCCTGCATCTTCGTTACCTGGTCAAACCTCTCCTCCTCCTCCTCCTCCTCCTCCTCCTCGCTGCTCACCTGTTTAAAATTCCACAATCAAGCCTGCAGTGTTCAAAAAACCCCGAGGCCATATTCACTGAGCCTCTTAAGTACTAAGAGTTGCTCCTACTGACAAAATTCGAAGACAATTCTTAGAATCAGGACATTTTAAGAATTACCCCTTAAAGTGAAGACTAGATCCTTGTAAAGATGAAAGTTATTCACAAAGTGTCTTAGCCCTTAAGAGAGCTCCTAAAGTGTAAAACTGTGAGGAGTAGTGAGGAGGACTTTTAACAGACTTAAGAGTTTCTCAAGCTGAGGAGAAAAGGGAGAAATGTTCTCCAAACACTACATCAAGAATATTATTTTTGACTAATAGTTGGGCCCAACAGACTAAAAGATTTGTGCTGACCTTTCAATTCATCTATGACTTTTTTCAGTACAAAGTGAGACATGCATGTTGAGTTTTTCTACATGTGGTCACCTCCACAGGTGTATCCAATCACTAATCCAATCACTAGACCAACAAACAAGAGAGGCTGCTGCACAATTGGGCATGTTATTTCAAACATTTTGTAGGCTATATACTTTTAAAGTACTTCTCACAAATTATAACACATATGCTAATTTCATAAGTTAGGAGCTCTCTGAGAGGATTCTCAGAATGTTTGTGAATACAGGCCCTGGCCTTTCATCCACTCTTCACCAGATCGTCTGCAGACCACCAGTGGTAGCTAGAGTCTGCCTTTTTAGGATCAAGAAGATTTTTTGCTGTCATTTAACACTTGTCTCACTTGCCCAAGTGTTTTTGCCTGCCCGCCTGCCACAACATCTCCTTCCGTATACCTGCAACTCTCCTCCTTTTTTTGGACATAGGGGAGAGAAAACATTATGAAAACTAACAATACAGTTGTTGAACTTTCCATAACAGTGTCTGCTTCAAGAATCTGCCGTGCTGCGGACAGAATGGACTGTACCGACCTGAGTGATCTTTGATATTTTATTGGTAAGTCAAAAGTGTGCCTCAGTTCGAGGGAGGGGCTTGATGTCAATACCACAGCTTAACCAGCCTATTCCTTTCTACGAGTGTCTTGATCCCAAAATACGTCACCAGCACAACATGACAGCGCCGGTGGTGGAGGCACTTTTGCTTCACTTTCGTGCAACAGAAGCACACGGAGACATGCTGTCCATATTAACATACAGTCAAAGGTCTTATCTAAGCAGCTGTTTAAAAGGTGAACGTCTTTGGCGTTTGAATTAGTTACATTATCAATCCCTGTTTCAGTCAAGTAAAACATTGTTTCATCAATGTCTAATCCCACTTTTGGTAATTGAGTTGCATTATGGGTAATGTAGGCCCACCCGCTTTGCCTTACAGAACCCCAGTTCCTGAGTACAGATTGCTCTTGCAAGTTATCGGCCTCTGTAGTTTCCAAACATGTCTCAGTTTTACTGATGTAAGAGTGAAGATCCTGCTTCACACCCACCAGAGGACGGGTTGCATCACCCGTAGCAACAGATTAAAAAACTATCAATATACGTGAGAAGAGAATAAGTAATTGGTTTCGTAAAATAATTGCCTTCATAACAACAACGCCGTAACACACACACCCACAGCCCACCCTGCCCTCCTGGTGTCCAATTATCCAGGAACAATCAGTGGAAACTCACTAACAAGTTATTTTCTACACAACACAAACATTACTTTGTTGAGCTATTTTCTTCCTCTGTCCGTTTAATATATTCACCTGTCGGCCTTTCTGTTTCTTCCCTCTGTCTCTTGCTCTCTCAGGACTATGGATAATGACAATGAAAGGGACTGGGGGCTAGTGGATGTTTATGCAACGCAGTAAAATACCCCCATGATTCTCCTCTCGATGAAGGCTATAGTTCCTAACAAGAGGGAAGATGACAGCAGATGGGTAAGGCCCTCCAGCAGTAAAGACCAACATTATGGTCAGGAAATCATTGGAAGGACGAGGGCCGGTAATGAAGAGAGATAGATGGCCGTTATTGTATCGCACTGGTGATTGGCAGCTCACACCTCTTTCCCTCTATTTCTACATCCCTGTCTGCCTTCTAATACCTCCCTGTCTGTCTTAATTTATCTTTCTGTCTGCTCCTCTCTGTTCTTTAATTAACAATTGGAGGAGTTGTAGCCGTCAAAGACTGCAGCATACTCCTTCGGCAGCAGTAAACAGCTTTCAGCCGAGCCTCAGTGAGCTTGTTTAAACAGCTGATCAAACTCCCACGTAAAGCTGAAAATCCTTACACCTTCCTACAATATGTATCCATGCCCTAACTCCCCCACCTCCCTGCAACTTGCAACACTTTCCACGCTTAATCTCGCAAATCAATGTCAATTACATCCTGATTATGTTTAGCGCGCCTAACCATTTGTCTTGATTTGGGAGCTGTGTAAGTGTGGAAATCAGCAATGCGTGTACGTGCTGGTGGATATTGAGGGTGTGCGGGCGGGGGGGGGGCGTCGCAGTGCCACAGTACAGTATTGTAACTTCAAAGGTCATGTTTGACTGTTTCTGCATCATTAGATATGAAGAGTAGTCCTGATTTACTGGGAAACACATAAAGGTCAAGCGTGACCGCTCTCCTTCTCCCTCTCCCCTCTCTCTCAGGTCAGAGCGGTGCTTAGGTTCCATGTCACACTGTGAAGACAAAATGGCAGCAGCCAAGGGACCGGAGCAATGCACACTGCGGCTAACGCAGCAGGTACCTGTCTGAATGTTGTCCGCACGTCACTATGCCTTTGCGTTGCCATTTCTCGTCCTGTGCAGGTTGAAACGCACTGACTTCTCATGGTCCAGCGAGCCTAAAAATACACTCAGGGTCCACTTGTTTCCGCTTGGAAGTCGACATGATTTTATTCCTTCCAGCTGTATTAACTGTGCTTATAGCTCTGAAGCTATGCTAAGTGCAGATAAAATGACACGGAGCATGAAACTAATGAAGATAATCTCAGGCAAAATACCCTGTAATCCCTTACACTGTATCAGCAGGTGATAATAAATATCACATTAATACTTCTGTTCAGTTTTTTTCTGTCATTATTTCTGTCACTGTGTGATTTTATAATGCAGTTATTGTGAACACAATTCTGCTCTGTGATAGTCATTACAAATTAGCTGGTATCAAAATAGTCATTTTAAATGTACAATTAGTTCTAGCAGTTGTGATTCATGTACTTAACCAGTTGCTCACTTAATCATTTTTTGAAGTCAAGGTAGTCAAAGTAGACTGAGAATGTGTGGATGAGGTGTCATAATGAACCAGCTCCTGAAAGAGACAAGACATTTTGGTAGAGATTCTTTTTGGCCTTTTTGCCTCCATTGATAGTTAAGAGAGAGTGATTTGTCGGGTTAGTGGATGAATATCTGACAATGTCTTTGATAGAGGTGAAATTCAACTATTCTTATATACCTTGAGTAAAAATGTTTAAGTATCTGGGGCCGTATTCACAAACATTCTGAGAATCCTCTCAGAGAGCTCCTAACTTAGCTTTAAAAATTCCCATCAAGGAGTCTTAGCCTATAGGACTGATTTAGGAACAATGTCCAAGCAACTCTGAACAATGAAGAGACAGAAACTTTTATCTTAGTGAGGAGGTGTGGTCGACCCTGTTGCTAGGTATGACACATTTTTTCAGAAGCCGTGATTGGTTAATTTAAAAAGAAGAGATAAAAAGTCAAACATAGAATCTAGTCAAAAATAGTGTAATTATGAACACTTTGAAATTAGCATCTGTGATCTATTTGTAAGACGTACTTTAAAAGTATAGAACCTACAAGGTGTTTGAAATCACATGCTCACGTGTGCAGCAGCTTCATGCTGATCATTACTTCAGCAGGTAAAGAGCCTTAATTAGTGATTGGATACACATGTGGAGGTAACCGCATGTAGAAAAACTTGACATTTATGTTTCACTTTGTACTGAAAAAAAATAATAGATGGATTGAAATGTCTGCACAAATCTATGAGTCAAAAAACATGTGTAATGCAGTGTTTAGAGAACATTTCTCCATTTTCTTCTCAGCTTGAGACGTCTGTGAAAAGTCCTCCTCACTGCTCCTGTAACAGTTTTACACCTTAGGAGCTCTCTTAAGGGCTAAGAAGCTTTGTGAATAACTTTCAAATTTACAAGTCTTCACTTTAAGGGGTCATTCTTAGAAAATGTCCTGATTCTAAGAATTTTTTTAGAATTTTGTCACTAGGAGTAACTCTTAGTTCTTAGGCGGCTTCGTGAATACGGCTCCTGATATTTAAAATAAATAAAGTATTATTATATTTACTAAAGTAAAGTGGTCAAAAGCTGCAGAATTATGAACTTAATTTTTAGTAAATCACCTAAAAAAAGAGTCAAGTGAAGAAGAAATTTAAAGACCCCTTTTTGGACTTTGAGTCAACATGTCCACATGGTGTTTTTAAAATGATACAAGCAGCACTATGAAGGAAATAAACCCTCTTGTTACTTTGTCAACCAGTTTGTCATTTTCACCAGATTTCTGGTACCGACACTGTTGCTCTTCCTGCCTCCATCGTGCATCCAGTATAACGTCAAGTGGTATTTGACTATCATAGACCGTATGAAACATGGATGTATTCTCAGATGGTTTCTGAAGAACATTTTTGAATCCCATCAATGGTGGTCGCCGGAAAGGAGATGCCTAACTGTCAGTCAACCTCGCATCAGGCGGGCCTTAAGCCTCCTTTTCAAACAGCTACAACATGGCCTGGCCAAACCCACAATTATGTATAGCTGCTATTCGTAAAGCAATCAAAACAGATAAATGTTCCAAATGTAAAGTGTGTACCAGTAAATACTTTTCTTTATCAATTTGTTTTGAACCTGGCTGTGTTTTTGCATTTTTGCTCTGGCTGCACTTTTGAAAACCAGAGGTTGCCTCTTGGTTTGCATTTGATTTACGTTCTTCTTCTTCTTCTTCTTCTTCTTCTTCTTCTTTCTTGAGGTTTTCATGCCAGTTAGTATGAGCAGTGTTTCATTACTGCCACCCTCAGTTATTCATCCTCTCTGTTTCCGTTCATTTGAAGTTGTATTTACAATAAATAATATAGGGCTTTGGTCGGGAGTTAAACCTTCAGAGTTCTTGACAATGCGTCAAGGACTTTGCCTCCGTACATGAGGCGCCTGCTCCTTCATCAGAGCAAAACTGCCACTCTGACACTCGTAAATATCAATATATTTCTTCAGATTTTTTACTGCAAATAAAGAAGATAACAAACATACCCAACTTTTGAATTCCATTTCAGTATTTCACTCACATGTGAAGCAAGATGTTGTCCAAGACCTCTTCCGTTTCTTTACTGTTAGCATCCTTTCATTTTTGTTCTGTTTATTTATATATTTCTAAAGATATTGGTTGTACTCGTGTTACTATAACGGAAGAATGACACCATACGAATATAAGTCAGTCATCTTTAAGTATAAGCAGTTTAATTCTTTGTGTACCTTTTTTCCTGACAACTCTGGAAGTGTATTGGTTTCAAATTTAAGAACAAATGTGTTAGAATCAGAGAACTATTTAGTAAAAAAGTTATTTAGATTATGGATGAATTCTATGAGTCACATTTCATACTGAAATTTGGCTTTTTAGTATTTTGTTGCCTATATACTTTATGTATTAATTAAGGTATTAAAAGTTAAATTAGGCCCTGTCAAGTCAATGCTCCAAGATTTTCTTCAAAAGTTCTAATTCAGGACTTCCAATGTTTCAAGCATTTAGCCACTAGAAAAAAGGAGGGTTTCCAGAATATAATTGACACCAACATGTCACTTCTTTGTGTCATAACGATCATTTGGGGCTGGTGCATTGGGGTGATGTATACCATAAATCATTAGCTTGATGCTAACATATACTATAAAGTTCCATTAACTGGCAAACAGAATGAGGTCATTTTAACTGGGGGAAAACTATTTATTTAACTGAACATACTTAAAAAACATGTGCACTCGTACTTACAGGCTGTGGAGAAAAACGTAAAACTCTGATTTACCATGATAGTCCAGTCGCTCAGTTCACAGGACATATCCGTCTGCTGCCTATGTTTGGCTGGAGGTGTCTTTTTAGTTCATGGATGCATTTTTCCCATCAAACCTCCTATCCTAGGAACAAATTGGCTTGTGCAACATATAACAAGAGTCCATTAAGGCCCAGACCTCAAACACATCACCAATGACTAACTACAAAACATGTACCTTGCCCTTTTAGAAATGTACATGTATATATTTGAAAACTAAATCTAAAATGTCTAATTCAGAGATGGTCCGTCTTTTTCCTTGTGGTGGGGCGGCATCCTAGCGTCATCTATTGACCAGCCCCCACTGATGAACACTTTATAATACAGATTTTATATTCCACAAACTCTGGTGTAGTCTTGAGGTTGATGCCACATCATTCCGTCTTTGGCTCGCCGTTACCTTTTGGGGAAAAGTACCCTTTTTATAATGTAAGCATTGAACCCTGTCATAACCTATCTAACGTGGACACCCTTTTCTAAGCAACCAAATCCAGAAGAAGAAAAAAAGTGTGATGTTTACCCACTTAGCAAGAGGAAAAACACAAGGAGAGCGAATAAAGGACTAGAGGGGATCAAGAGGGCAAAGAATTGAGCAAATGTTTACTCCTGCATTCTGTGCAAAAAGAGATGGATAATTAGAATGACATTTAGCATAGCCAACGGTATCCGGCAGGGTTGTCCAGCACCGGCGTCGTCTTCCTTTTGGCAGCACATCATTAAAATAAACACGGCATCAATCTAGTGGCTCGACCATGAACTCCGGGCCAAACAAACCCTCATCAGCGCGCCTTCAGTGGCAGGAGAGCCGGAGGTGGGTGGAGCATCACTGGCTCCCCATAGCTCCCAAATGAGGTGAAACTGGTGCTTTCTGCTAATATACAACTGACCCCTGACAAGCGCTATCTCCTGGCTCAAGCTATGCCGAGATATCCAGGAGGTCACATTAGCTGGCTAGTTATAACAGAGTGTCAAATGTCTGTCAGCGCATCCTGTTGCGAAAGGGGCTGCAGCCACACAATAAGTAGTCATCTATCCTTGGTTTAGTAAGTGACAACACTGGACCACTCGTAATGTATGGGAAGCCATTAGCCCAGAGGCGAACAGGGCCCATATATGACATGATCCCTATCTTTTTTTTTTCTTTCATTTCTCTCCCTCTTCCTCCCCACACTTGAATTAATGACACAGGCACCCAGGAGAGGAAAGGATCTAGTGCACTCTCCATGTTATTTAAATGAGGCCTAACCCATTTTCCACTTAGGGAGGGGGGGTGGGACAGTCGAACGTGGTGGAGCAATAAGAGCGATACATGAGAGAACATGGCTTTAACATAAGAGGCCAAGCAATCGCCGTGTATGTTTTCACATTAATGCAGACGGGCATATTGATCCTGGATGCTGACTCTGGAATGAAGCCAGCGGGTTCAAGCAAAGCTCATTAGGCCCCGTGCGTCCATCTGGCCTCAGTCGACAACAAGAAACACACTGAGATAAAAGCGAAAGGAGAGATACGGCAACACTGACACAAAAACTCAGGTCACGTACATATATGTCTCAAAGCTATGGAAATTCTTGTGTAAAAGGAGAAGCCTGCTGAATATCTAGCTGCATCCAAACCCCTCTCTCTGGTGGGTGGAGATCCCTCTCTAATGATAACTATAGAGAAGGGAGAAAATTAAAAAGTGGCATACACTGGAACAGGTTATAACACATGCTGACCTTGGCGCCAGGCCTCATTTGTGCAAGGGCCCTCAAAATCTCTGTTTAGTTCTGAAATGAATGTATCTGAAAACAAAGCATTTGTGTTTCTACCCTATTAGACAACTTATCAGAAGCAACACGCAGCAGGCTGCAAATTGCATTATTATCATTTTTTAAATTCATTAACAGTTAAGTGGTGAGAGCGGCAGGAAACAACGGAGTGAAAAAGAACACACGACGGCATAATGAAACATAACATGTCTCCATGTACATGGGATGTTACTGTTTCTTACATGCAATATTAGTCAGTGGAAACATAAAATGACCTGATTTAAAATGATTTGACAGCACAGTTATTTTTCTGTATCTCTTACTCATATTCATGCGTGTAGTTCCTGCACATATCACATATAGATAGATCTACAAGAACTTTAAAAACACAGCTTTACAAAGCGCTATAATCTATATATAGGCTACTGTGTATATCCTTAATTATTCTCTTTAAAAAAAAAAAGTGACATTTCATCCAAAGTAGTCGTTTACGCAGGAGTAGACACCGGTCTTATAGTGTTGGTATAGTAAGCTCCAAGGTTTTCACTCTCATTACTGAGGAGATTTGTGCACAGCCAGCTCCGCCGCCTCGTTTGAAAAGAGCACATCAATGAATGTTGTTGTCATGGTTTCCTTTGTTCCAGCTTGCTTGAAGGAGTCACTTTGGATCGCTGTAAACTTGTGGTTTGCAGAGAAAGACCATGTGTGTGTGCGTTTTTTGTGTATGTGTGTGTGTGTGTGTGTTGTATGTAAAAGGTGACACGGGGACAGAGGACAGATCTGTGGCAGGCCAAATAAAAAAAGCTTCTCTAACCTTTATACAGAGGTGGAGGAAAAAAACGGACAAAGAAAGAAAAATGCTGTCTGTTTGAAGTTATGTCCAACTGCTTCTGAATTTCATTTTGTACAACATGCCTCATTTTTCCCTGTTGCTATAGTAACACATCCCTTTAATTGTGGAAAAGTATTTCAATTCGACTAACCATGTGGCTTCTAAGCTGGGGAACAAATGACGAGAGTAAATGTTCATGTCATGTTGTGATTTTCTTTACAAGAGCAATTATTTTATTGAAATTTGGAATCGGGAAAGCCAAAACAGACAGGAATTGAACTTGTTTTTTTAAAAGGCAGCATGACAAAGGGAGCACAGTCTTTGTGCTCAGGCCACTGACAGCAGTTTGACTCAGACTTACATATTTATAGGAAGGTAATTCACAAAAGATTCTCTCAAATCCTTCCCTGATTAAGTGACCACGTACTATAAAATGAGCATTACGAGACCAGCAGGATGTACTTTACCTATGTGCATTTGGAATGACAGCAGATTGATCTGCCCACAGGTGGTCAGGTACGGGAGACGTTAATGGTTCCTGGTGTGATACCAACCGCTACAGTTGTACAATTTATTTTTGCCTCCACCCTCACCTACTTCATGTAGATGACAACATGGAAGGAATTGATATTGCTCTACTAGCGACCAATGAGGTCGTCGGTCAAGAGCTGCTTCAATGTCTATTTGCAGTTTAAGCATGGCCACATGGAGTGCCATTCACTTTTTATAATTATAAATGAAGGTGAGGGGTGAAAAATACAGTATAGTTTTACAACAAGGAAAGAAAATGTGATTATTTTTGATCTCACTACGAAAACAAATTCAAATTTAGCATCTAACAAAAAACATGTAGCAATTAGCCCAGCACCACATGATTGGGTTTTATTTGGCTTAATTACACTAAAACACAGGAATACTCTCCATACACACTCTCAGCTAAATTGGTTGTGCAAATGATGTTGTTTCAATTTGTCACAGTGAAACAAAAGAATTAGTTGTTTTTTTTTTCCTCCATATAAAACACCCGGTACACTGACTGCATGGCTGCAGGGATGTGAGTTTACCTTGTTTCACACCTCGGGCTGGGGCACAAAAATACGTTGCATGTTCTGCTTTTTATTACAAGCAGATATGGTAAATGGACTTGAGGTTGTATAGCGCTTTTCTAGTCTTCTGACTACTCAAAGCATTTTTTCATCACAGGTCACACCTACCCATTCACATCCTGATGGCAGAGGTAAAATCAGTACGTACTACAAGTGTAGGCGGTTTTGAAAACAGCCTGTGTTGTTCCCCTTCTGTCCCAGTTCTTCATCCTGAAACTTCTCCTCATGTGTTCCCTGGATATTCCTTGTTCCTTGCATTGTTACCTGTCTGAGAATGTATTATTGATCTCTTGGATTTTGAGTTTCATCAGTATGGACTCTGGTTAATAGTAATTATTTTGTTTTGTGAAATTTTCCCTCATGGCTCCTCAGTTGATTTTCTCCTGTTTGCTAGATCACAGATGTGAGCCAGACTTTTTATTGAACATTTTGTATAATAAATAAAACTTTGTTGGACTACATTTGAAACTGAAACCATGTCCTTCAGCAGTCTGAAATATTGCAGCATTGTGAGATTGATATCCATTCCAGATTCACATCAAAATTATGCTTTTGCTAATCCCATGACTTTTCCTCTAGCACCACCAACAGATTCATGTGTTCAGCCTTTCAGAAATGCCTAGACAGATGTTCAGTGGATTGCACTGAAAGATGATATCTATAATGTCAAGTTGGTGAACCATGACCCAACTTTCCCGAACCAACCACCAACTTGGTTATCTCTGTAACTAAAGTAAAACACTTTGCCAGTTAGCTATTCAAGACATGTATCAAGAGATCCATACTACACAATAGATAGCTATATTTCAAAGTTCCCACTCTCCTGTCGGTCCATTCCTTATTGAAGGTGAATTTGTAGTCATCTCACCTTAAAGACTCAAATGGACTTATGTGCTTCCTCCCTTGAAGGATTCATTGGCTCAACGTGTTTGGCCTGTCATCCACAGCCTGTAAGTCTGTCACTGTGGGAGTAAAAGAAAAAAAAACAACAGGACCTGTTTACAAGCGTGGAGGATGATGGAAACATTCTTTGCCGATGGGCTGCAGGCCTGACTGCAGGACGCTAGCAGTGACAGGAGGGACTGGAAACTATTTGCTGAAACTACCTGAACCCACAAGCCATTTATCAGGTGGACTGTAATGAACAAAAGCACTATCTCAGAACTTTTTGTCTGCCGTTCGATACCATATCTGTCCTCTGTCGCTATCTAGTTAGAGCTGCTCTGAGAGATCGCCCTGTCTGACATTTGGGACTTGTCGGACACAGTGATGGATGATTGAGGGGGTTGTGGTTACACGTCTACCTAAACACTCCCTGTTGAGGGATTCTGAGATTTCTCTCTCTCAACCAGGTTCTTTAAAACACGACTGCTGGCTGGGTTTTTTTCAACAGTAAGCTGCACGTTTTCTGACAGTTCGGCGGAGCTTTGTTGCGGTGCAGATTCTTTCCAATTCTAGCTTTGTAAAAAGTCAAAGTTCTTTCTGAATATGTCAACAGTGAAAGTGAGGAATTTGCAGCAATTGTGTGGAAAATATAAAACTATTTTTATTTTTCCTTTACCGTTTATATTGGAAATTATTCAGAACAAAAAAGCTTACTAATTTTATTTTTTAGCATGAATGAATTCCTTTATCCCCAAATTGGCCCTTCACCAACAGTAAGGTTTCTTTCAGTGCTGTATTTAATCTAAAAATTATATATTTGGTCTCAAACAGGAACAATTTTTGGTGTCTTGGTCGTTCTTTTTTTTCTGTGTTTTCTCAAGAGTTTTAAATTGGGATTCAACCAACTTTTTTCAAACTCTGCAAAAGTGACTGTAAGAATAGAAATGAAAACAATAAAAAATATTTAAAAACTGCTCAGCCTCAAGTTCAGACCTAAAACATTTAGTAAATATTAAACATGTACATCTTCTGCTCCAGAACTGCAACTTTTTTTCAGAGAAGAACCCTTTGACCCCGCTCTAACTTAGCTCCCCCCCAGAATTTTAGCTTGCATGACGCCCTCTGTTCTGCATCGTCTGACAACCTGCTGTCATGTTAGCAGCAGAGTAGCATGACATAAACACACTTCCAATGACTTCACCTCTGCTAAGGCTTCTCGAGGTGGTCTCTGATGCCAAACTTATCTCAAGTCCTCACCTGGGAATTATCCAGATTCAAACTGGCCTTGGAGGCAATTGAAGAGAAAGGGACAACATAGCATCATTTCCTTTCTATTTAAATCAGGTGAACAGCAAAACGATTGTGGAGTGTAAAAGGTTAAAAAATAGACAATGGTTTTGGTTTACACTTTACACCGTAACCTTAGGGCTGTAAAATGACAAGTCTTGAGGAACATCCCAGTTCTCTTAAGTTGCATCAGTGCTGATCAGCTCTCAGCAATCAGATGGCTTTCACAACAGGTTGTGTGTGCACACATGTGCTCTCTATTGATTTCCATAACAGACTCACAGTGACAGTGTTTTCTCTCTGAATCATGTTTTAACAAACACCTGCATATGAAGTACGACCTAACAGTCAGCTTATTCTGTGCACTGTGTCCTCCTTTGAGCCGTACTAACCGTTTCTATCAGCAACAAAACGTCATGTATTAAGTATCTGCATTTGTATTGACTGATATCCCGAGTGTCTACCGACCCACAAAATGTAAAATAAACCCATCCAGTCCTTTGTTTGTGCTCTGCATAAGTCTTACCCAAAGGTCGTCAGTGTTCAGCCTTTTATGAAACGTTAATGACATGACGATAAATGTAAAAAGTGTTGTTTTTTTTTTTAAAAGAGCTTAAAAACAGACTTTTAGGTCCTAAAATAAACCCATTTGTTTGTTGGGGAATCAAAAAAAAACTGCAATATTGCATGCAATATTATATTTTATGGAAGTTATATTCTGTGTTTTCTTCTCGTGTCAAACATTATTTTTAATCCAAGAAATTGATTCAAGTCTCAGTCTGAATGCAGCCCTTAGTGCAGTGGTTCCACTGAGACGGGGGTTGCGGGATTTCTTTGAAACACATGTAAAATGTAAAATGGTTTGAAGTAGCACCTTTTACCTTTTACTGTGGAAATAGATATAAAAAAGCAGTTCAAGGTTGCGTGTGTTTTGCTTTCAGTGTTTCTTACAATAAATTATTAAATTCATATTACAGTGTTTGGGCTGTTGAGTTCTTTTGTGTTGTTCTAATGCCACGTTTGGAAAGGCCTAATATTGAGCCTCATCTGCAGCATTGGAAGTTTCATTGATATCAAGTCTAATCCAAAAAGGGGGGCGTGTCGATCTGTAAAAGACATCACCAAATTTGGCATGCTCTTGTGTATACTTGCTCGTCATTCCTCAGATTTCCCTCCTCTCGCTTCGATTCTCGCTCCTCCAGTCAGTACGAGCTCTGGAACGATCATTAGGATGGCAGGTCAAGAACTTCTTCTGTGTCAATCAAGTAGAAATGGGGGAAAGAATAAGGAAATATAATGTAAGAGATCTGAGATGCATCTGTGTTCAGCTTTGCTTGTGACTTGTCCTCCCATTGCAAATGGCTGTGATGACTTGTCATCACAAGTGGGAACACACTGTCAGGCAAACCAAATATTAGAAGCAGCAAAAATGCCTGCTTCTAATATTTGCCATCACCTCTGTCTTGTAAGATTATCATTATTGATGTCAGCATGACACCAAAGTAAAAAATAAGGCAGTGATCACAAGTGTGTGTGAATGCCCCAAATTGGCCTACTGAGCTCATGAACTATGGGTGATGGATGATGGGTTTATATCAATTTTTGCACAATACTATAGCTCTGTTGCACAGAGAGACAAATGATTTCATGTTTTGGGAACACACACAATACAGGTTAATAGGATTCAGTCACTGTTGGCTTTGGTTTTTAAATATAACATCTTGGCAAAGCACAACTCATGAGTATCTTTTAACTCATAATTCACAGCTTTATTTCAAAAGACAACACTCACTCAGTAGTTGTGTTAAATGTCTGTCATCTTGCATTCTTTAATGTTGTGATGGACACTGGGTCAGTAACAAATGTACTCACACACACACACACACACACACACACACACACACACACACACACACACACACACACACACACACACACACACACACACACACACACACACACACACACACACACACACACACACACACACACACACACACACCCAGGCCCCCAAGTAAGATGGTATAATAGCAAAGCAGGTCCGGTGAGAAGAGCTTTACCATGCATGAATGCTAGGCTCGGTTCTCCCTTTTTACATTCATAAAGCCAATTCCCCAACCTCCATATCTCTGAGCCACACACACACACACACACGCTCACACAAAGCTCTCCGCTTCCCTAGCTTCCCCTCTCTGATTGCAATTAGTGAATTATGCACTTGGACTTTGGCCAGCAATGCAGGATTAAATTATTCATAAATGTTAATAGGCGCTGCTCTCTCTCTCTCTCTCTCTCTACCTCTCTCTCTCTCTACCTCTCTCTCATATTCTCCAATCCGGGGGCCCCAGCTCATACAGCCCATTGCCAGAGAGATAATATTGACCTTTTCATTGGGGCATGTTATTAGGAGCTGCTCTCTATTAAAACAAATGATGACATTGTCTGTAAAGCACAATACAATAAGTCATTTCAAAGGGATTACTTTAGCTTCCGCCCGGCGAGAGCAAGAGTAAACTCAATACAGCTCTGGAAAAGTCAAACTAAAATGAACAATGATGAATGAAGTAAACTGAAGCTGGAGGGGGAAAAAAGAGAATACAAGCCAACGTTTCACACCGTATACAGTTCAGGCTCTGTGATGCAGCCTTGTTGTTCACTATACCAGTGTGCATTTGCATACAACAGCTAGTAATACACAATCTTGGCCATTCATTGCTGTCTGCAGAAATCCTTTTATCTCCAATTTTGTCCACACAGCAGTTTTTAAATAGCATTGTGTCATTGTCCTATTAATTGATATATCGTGTTACAGAGTAATCACTTTAAATAATGGGCCTTACTACTATCTTTCTATATTAAATATATTGTTGGTGCTGTTGTGTCTCCAACTAAAGACCACATTACCGTTCTTCCTCCAGAAAAGCAACATTATGACTATAGGGCTGTCGGCATTAACTAGTTAATCGCGCTTAATAAAGGGTCTGAAATTAACGCACTAATTGTATTTAATCCTGATTAACCGCATGCTATATTGTCCCTTTAGGCACTCTGTGGATAAGCCTCCTCAGTGTCTCCCTGTAGTCATAGTTGCTGCTTTTTTGAATGTCTATTTTCACTTTAAAAGTTACAGGCAGCTCAGATTACGCGTCCAAAGTAATATCCACCTTATGACATTCAATGTTTCACTTTTTTACCGTTCCTTTCAGCTGTTTTCATTTCGTTACTCATCCGTAACGAGTTCCTTTTCCGTGGTTTAAGTTAATATCTTAACCTTTGATCTACCAGAAGGTCCTTACTTTATTTCAAAATAAAAGCAGGGATTAATTCAGACAGCAATAAAAGAAAATTGAAACATTAAACGATTAAAGGATTAATTGTGATGAAATATTGAAACTCATCCATTTATCGTGATTTAAAAAATGTAATTGTTTCACAGGCCTTATTATTAGTCATTTTAATTTCAGTTAATTTTTTTATAGGTTAAATGGTTTATTTGATTGAGTCAGGAAATCTCTGCACACCATACGCTTCTTTCCAACAGTCCATGCAGGATTCTTCGAGCTATGGCCAAGATCTTTCCCACAATCTTTGGGACATTTAAGTCTGTTTACATGTCTTGTCTACTGCATACATGGAAAGTGATTTTTAAAGTGTCTTCAGAGAGACGTGTTAGAAGTCTGATAAATTGCCTAAAGTGATGTTCCTTGAGTCAGCATTGTTGGGTCCGGAGATTCCATCCATCCATCCATCCATCATCTATACCGCTTTTCCCATTGGTGGTCACGATGGGGCTGGAGCTGATCCCAGCTGTCATTGGGCAAGAGGCGGTGTACACCATGGACTAGTCCATAGTCAATCACAGGGCTGACATCTAGAGACAGACAATCAGTCACTCTTACATGTACACATACGGGCAATTAAGTGTCACCAATAACCATAACGAGCATGTCTTTGACTGTGGGAGGAAGCATAATAATAACCCAAGCATGCACAGGACGAACATGCAAACTTCACACAGAAAGGCCTGGATTCCAACCAGGAACCTTCTCACAGTGAGGCAACAGCTCTAACCACACATCGTGCAGCCAGGACTTCAGGTTTAAATTAAATCAAAAAATGTGAAGGTGTGGAGGTGTAAAGTAAAGCATTCTGCTTATATCTACTGTAGGCAAGATGATTCAGGCTATCTTGGCATAACCCATCAGAATCCCAACTTATTGGTGGTTGAGTATAATTATGGGTAATGTAGGCGCTCAGATTTGAAAAGGCAGAAAGATGTCTGGAGTTAAACACTGAAGATATTGACTGGTTCTACAGCACTCATTTGGATATTTCTTTCTTCTTTTTTTTTTTTTTTTTACAGTAAATGACTGAAGACATCCATATCTAAATCAGTCAACAGATCAGCGAACACGTGGAAGGCATTAAAAAAAACACATGTTGTCAGAATAAAACAATATGTATTGTTGGCCTTTAAAACATGAGATGAAAACATGATCTTACCATAAGGTCTACTCAAAAGCTGTTCACTCATAACAGAATCTTTCTGAGCAGATGGAGCTTTACAATTGTTGTGAAATTTCTCTTTTTTGTCATCCAACCACGGGGAACTACAATATAATAAAGTCCAAAGGTTGGGAATGATCGTATTCTATGATGGGGAGCTCCTTAACGTCTCCTTAATGGACCTCTTTGTGAGATTATTCGGTCAACAGCCCTACTTTAGGTTAAAAGTGGAGGACTCGTTTGTTGCTCCCTCTTGAATCCTGAAAAGGAAAACACTGTCATTTTCAATTTTTTTTCTTTTCCTTTTTCCTTTTTTACACTATTTCCTCCCTTGTCCTTCTAAACAAGAACTGTGAAAGCCTGCTCTTTGTCTGAAGAAAAAAAAAAACAGCACCCTTTTCTTGCTTTGTGCCACAGTGCTGGAGGGGGTGTGGAAGCTGTTACTCTTTTGAAAACAGAAAGTCAGAACATTTCAGTAGCACATAACGCCAGAGGGTATTCACAAATGTTCCCAGTGCCTTTGTTTAAGACATAACCATTTATGACTTTGGTATAAGTAAACAGGTACGACCATACACCGATTTCTGCAGGTTTCACTGGGATGTCATGTTTTTTTTTATACAAGTGATATATGAAGGGCCTTAAAAATGCTTTATAAATATAGATATATAAGGCTCCACAAAGAAGCTCTGATGTATACATTAATGTTGAAAAGGAATAATATGTAAGATATCTACTGAATTAAATCATAAAATGATGTATTTTAAGGTTTGTCAATCCTTTTCTTTCTTTTAAGCCCCCTTCACAAATACGCTGCAGTCCTAAAATGTCCCTACTGTACATTGCGTGGGGGGGATGTGCACACTTTTGTTACATGAACACACTAAAAGAGCTCGTATTTTTCAGTGAACTGAGAAAATCACTTTGCAACTGATGACTGAGAACATGGGGGTAGATCATTCCGGAGAAAGTGAATAACGGCTCACGTTCTGACAGGTAAGTGAGAATTGCAGAGAGTTGCTAAGCACAGTGTTTCATGGCAGCTGAAGTCAGATATACCGCTCCCAGAATGTATCCTAACATGGTCTGTAGAATCTGTTCCAGGCACGGAATGTTAAGTGATGGAACACTTTCTGTATCCTTTTCAAAGTAAAAATCGGTTTCTTTCTGTGATGGGACCACATGCATTTTCACACAATGCTTTTATTCTGAATCTTCGTCCAGGACATTCGTTTAGTTAAAGTTCTTCAGCTCTTTCTTCAGGTCCTTGCTAAACTTTCTTTAAACATAACACAGTCGTAAATCACACCATAGGTATGCTATGTTAATAATTTAAAAACATCAGGGTACAGGTATTATTTATTATTGTGCTCACTCCTCCTTGTTCCCCTGCATCCATCTCCGACTTTCCTTCTCTGCCTCCCTGTGCACACTCATTTTCAAGCCCAACCCTCTGAACCTAAATAACATGATCCCACCCCTGTAGAAATTAACCTGTTAGTAAAGAGCGATCTCTCTCTCTCTCTCTCTCTCTCTCTCTCTCTCTCTCTCTCTCTCTCTCTCTCTCTCTCTCTCTCTCTCTCTCTCTCTCTCTCTCTCTCTGCTGCAGTGAAGGTAAGTAGCATCACTGCTGTGCCTTTGAACAGCTCATTTCACTTTTAAAAACACCCAGACAGCTCCGTTCACACGTCAAAAGAATGAACCTCAACCATTTCATTTTCTTTCCATTCTCTTGAGCTGTTTTAATTTTTGTCTTTTTGGATCTGTAGCTAGATACTTGTTTCTGTGGTTAAATTAATTTTCAAAAACTTTCAACCTACTAGAAGGTCCTTACTTTCTTTAATAATAAAAGAATCCTATACATGACCTCAAATCAATATCACGATTAATTGAACATTTTACCGCGATAACGATTAGTGAACAATTATTTCGTTTTTGATTTTTTCCCTCATAGTTCTCTGACATGGTCTCTACTGTAAATATGCTCAACTATTAAAGCTGGGATATGTTTTCTAATGAAAGAGTGCATATCTGATTAACTATTATGTGGTTATTTCTTGAATATTTCAAACTGAAATCAAAGCATCACTTGAAATGAAAACGACACATTTTAGTTTTAAAGTAGAAATTCACTTCTCTAACAGTGGAAAATAAATAACTTGCCTTTCTTGAAAACAGTTTTTCCGCTGTGTTTACTTCTTTTTGTTCGTTATCGTCTTCCCTAAAGACAAAATGTGTCCAAACGACGGACATTGCGTCCATGTTGTGGATTGGACGTTTCGTCACGTGACTCTTAAGTCTTCCTATTCATACACATGCACACTCCTCTGACAAAGCAGCAGGAGCAACATAGGGTTAAGTGTCTTGCCCAAGGACACGTCAGACATGTGGCTGCAGGAGCTGGGGATTGAACCCTCAACCTTCCGCTTCAGAAGCGACTGACTCTGATCCACAGCCACACAAATATAATTAGGAGACATTCACAGTGTGCGAGTGGTTTGGGTGATGATGGTCATGTTGAGCTGAGATTCACTGCTTTACCTTACCAAAGACCGCTCGCATCAGATTCCACTATTATGCTTCATACCCTTTGGTGTGTAATAAAAGGTCCTTACACATCTTGTGGTTATATAAACCCAGAAGGTCACATTACAGAAGAATGATCCTTATGCATGCTCTACCCAGCCCCCCACAGTGTGTCGGACACTGACAACCTCCTGCTGTGAGGAGCCTGTCGGAAAGATAATTCTGGGAAATTTAAGTGCCTGAATGTCCTGGAATTGTGAAAAAAAAAAATCTCAGGGGTTCATGTGTAAAAGAGGCTTTAATATTAACCCTTTTTTCAAAACTAAATGTATCACATTTAACATTTTGTAGTTCTGCCCTATAGCTGCTGTCTATGTGTTCTGCAATGAGATTGAGTGCTTGTGGTGTTTGGGGTGCTCTTTCTCTTTTTGACTATTATTACGTCAGAATTAACACATTGATGTTTCTCTGAATGTAAAATGCCACATATAGCATCTTTAATCTCATGTTGGTGATATTTATTTTTGCTCCATACGAAACATTTGAACACACGTTGTGGTGTGAATATGAGAATCAATCACCCCTTTGTCAGACATGCAACAGACTGACTAAGCTTCTGTCGGGCATTATGCACGTTGAAAGACCGTCAGCTTCAGAGCTCAGTCCATTCGACCGCCTGTCAATCACTCTTAAGTCCAACATCCAGTACAAGAGGGCATGTGAGCATCAGTCTGCACAGGCAGGCAGGAGATTGACGGATGGAGAGCGAAAGACAAGATTAAAGCAGGAATCTCTGTGCAGTTGTCCATCCTTCTTCTTCCCAGAAAGCTCAAACATTTGAGGAACAAATCCTCCATCCAGGAGCAGCCAGTGGTTTAGAAAGGCACGGCCTCTGAGTTGTTTTGTTGTTTCTTTCCCGAAGCAATGCCCTCCAGCTCTGTGTGTTGGAGTATTGACGTTAGCTACACTGACAGAATGGGAGGATGCAGGTGCTGTTCCTGAAAGGTAATGGTGCATTTGGGCGGTCAAACAGTCTGAAATTTCCCAGCACTGTTTGTCTAAGCTCCATGCTACCTGAGTTTACCAGTTGTGACATTTCTCTTCAACACACGATGGAACACAACACTACTTAGCTTAAAACTCTGGACTTACATCACTTTTAGTTGTAGTTTTAGTTGTAGTTTTTTTTTGGAAAAGGATCATTCCCCTTTTTACCCCCTATGAAAAAATCTGACCCGGGGGACATCAAGAAGGAACAACTCGAAATTACATTTTGATCATCGAGTTTTTAAGTTGGCAAACATATTGTGGCAAATATTTATCCCCACAGCTTTGATAGAGGCAGAGAGACTGAACAAGTGAAGGCCCCTTGTGAGCAAAGTAGTCAATTAAGAAGAGTGAAACAACAGCTAATGGAGAAATGTCACATTATTTCAGGGAGACTTGACCAGTGTCATACTTTTCCATCTCTTCAATAGCTGATTGATTTGGTCTTTCTTTTGTATCTTGCATATTTGCATGTTTCCCTTGTGTCTTTCTTTATTCAAATGTTTCCTCGTTTAGTTTTTAGCGTTTCCTGTTTTATTTTGTCATTTCTCGTCCTCATGATTCTCTATGGGTACTTCTCATGTCTCTTAAATTGCATCCATGTTTCCTTCACTTGCTTCCTCCACTTGCGTCTTAGTCCCTCCCACCAGAGATGCATGGAGAGACGCAAGGAAACGAAGCAGAGGAGAGAGGAACGAGGAGACATATTTTAACAGACATGAGACGTCCTTTCCTCTGTAGCGTCACGTGACGCGACGGCCGTTTCTGATGATGACATCAGCTGATCGTCGCTCAGCTTTCTGTCAGCTTGAACAGCTGTTTGTGTCCGCACAAATACGCACTGTGTTAGTTATAATAAAATACACACAGTAACAGTGTAAAGTCTGCGTACTTTACCTGATAACAAACACCTGCACATGAAGAACAACCTGCAGTCTGCTTATAAAAAAAATAACCAGACCTTTTCTACACTCAAACAGTTTTAGTATTTAGTTATTTTTTAATTATTTGTCTTTAATGATAATCCGACAGTGAACTCTGTATTTTATAAACACTAAGGATGTCTCAGGACAGGATTATTTATATTTATATTATATTTTTTATTAGAATAAAAAAAATTCTGCAAAAGAGGATGCATAACATTTTCAAACCGTACGATCATTAATGATCATGATGAATGTAAAACGTGTTTCTGACAGACGACTCCCACTCTGTCAGACTGTCATTCTCATCGTGATCAAAGTAAAAAAGGCAAATAGTGTGAGTGATCATGAAAATAAACATCAGCAGTTTTAAAAATGGAGTCGTTCATGATCTTTTGGTTTTAACCCTTCAAATTAACAGACTTTTTGTTTGATGCTGAATCAGAAAACAAATCAAATATAAAAGTCGACTGTGAACGGCCTACACTCTTATATTAATCTTATGGAACTAATGCTTCATATTTCGTTGTTACTCCTCATGTCAAACACTTTTTTAATCCCAGCTCATCACAGGCCGACTCTTTACAAACTGTGTTTATAATCTGTTTCAATGTCCAGACGGTCCGTTTAGCTTCTTTTTAATGTCCGTCTTTTCTCTGTTATTAAATTCCGCTGATGTTGAGAAGTTTCACTGAAGTCCAATCCGCTGCAGCGTTCAATCAATGAGTGATATTCGAGACGGGGGCGGGTCTGTCAGTAAAAAGACTTACTGGAAGGCTGGTTTCCTCGATCATAGCTCCTCTGAGTTATTTCCTCGATTCTCGGTCCTCTCTCCTCGGTGCCAAAATAAGCGACTTGAGACGTCCTTCATCATGGCAGCACGGAACGACTTCCGGTTCAAGCGAGGATCGAGGAGAGAGGAAATGCAAAATAAGAGACATGAGAAGCACCCATCGTCCTTGTATGTATTGTTACTGTTATGTGCGTGAGTTCTTCTTTGGTGTTTCCTGTTTTATTTTGAAGTTCTTGTCCCCCAGTCTTTCTGATTTCCCTCCATCGTGATTGCCCTGATTGTCTTTACCTGTGTCTGATTACCCCTGTGTCTTTTTGGTCTAAGTGTTCCTTCCCTCTTGTTGTCAGTTCATTAGTCTACCTGTGGTCATACATATATCTACCTTGTGTGTCTTTGTGGATATTCTTCTTGTTTTTTTTCTCCTGTGTGGATTCTTATCGTATGGTTTTGTTTTGCTGGAATTTTAGGCTCCAGGAATATATTACGGCTGTTACCCTCTTTACATTGGGCCTTGTTCTGCCCTGTTATGTATCATCAGAATGCCCACAGTTTCTCCCACAGTAGTTCCTAACTTTAGTGCCACCGTTTGAAAAATGAAGCTTTGGGGATTTGGGTTAATTTGCTTTAATTAAGGGATACCATTTCTTTTATAGGCCTTTTTACAGGAGACATTTTGTTGTGTAATGGCAAGTAAAGCACAGGTGTAATTAATAATCTAATTAACAACCCCATCCCATCTTAGCTATTAGTGTATGTCAAGGCCCCTGCTATGTGGATGCACGCTCAGCAAACTGAGTCATCGTTAAGGAAATGAGACACACCTGCTACCGCTGTTGCACGTCACGGCTGTGGCAAAAGTTTTGCAGTGCAATGGATTAAATGTCTGCCGGTACAGACACTCTTACTGCTTTGTTCTTCTGTCAGTCCGTTTATGTGTTAGTCCGAAGTCACTGGGTGTGTTAATGTTCCTTTGCTCTTAAGGCCAAAGCAATGCCTTGGAAAACAGCCTTGAACCGTTTATCCAGGATGATTTCTCAATCCTCACATTAAAGCTGTTATAATACTTTCATAGCTGCTAGCTAGCTACAGGCTGGTTCTACTGCCGAAATTCCTCCAGAAGTTCTGAGTTTTGACATTTAGAAAAAAAAAGGAAAAGGCAGATAGCAACCTGCTATTGTGTGAGTATCCTTCCCATGAAAAGGCCAAACTTTAACTTATTGCCTTTATTATAAATCAGCGGTGACAGACCGAGGGCCCAGTCTGACATTTTGATGGAGACGTCCTGCGTCTGATAACATGCAAATTCAAATGATGCTGCTGAGGCTACAGCACTGCTCATATGTGTCTTTCTCTCTCTCTATCTGTTCCTTCGCTGCACAGCTCTCTCTTCGGGGCAATGATGCGTGATGCTATCTATTACACTGCTCTGTGTATTTGCATTCCTGGTCGGTAGCCAACGTTTTTAATAATGTCACAACAGATGATGTTCTGCTGCCAGGTACCAGGGGAGGGTGACGGCCATCAAAGTTTGTTAGTGCACATGGAAATATGCGGTGCTGCCATCAAAAGAGGACAGCAGGGGGGGGAGGGAGGGGTCAAGTGAATTTCGATGATGTCTTAATTTATTTGGTTGAGGAACAGACTACAGTGGGTGGGGCTTGATAATGGATTATATCAGCAATACAATGTGACTGTGACTAACAGACATTCATTTAAACACTGTCCCAAAATTCCCCACCAGTATTTGAACTGATGCTACATTTTTATAGATTTGAATCAAATTCAATCATTTATAGACTGTTATTCCCATACAAATTGATCTCTTTTTCTGAAATGTAATGTACCAGCACAACAGCGTTACAAGTGCTGCACCTGATTCTCACTCAGTGCAGGTGCTTTGAAATAATTCCAAGGCCTCCCATTCAAGCTTCGAAAACCTTGGGCTCACAGTCACAAAAACTCAGAGACATACCGAAGCCCTGGTTACACTGTTCTATTAAAGACTAAAAGCCAAGGCACTGTAATCAAGGAGGTAAATTAGCATAACGATACAAAGCAATGGGCCAGGCTTTGGCTGCTAGTCAATGCAAAACCATGACCTCCTATAATTACAACAGGCAGGACGCTTTCAAAGATGTTTTCAGAGAGCGTGTGTGTGTGTGTGTGTGTGTGTGTGTGTGTGTGTGTGTGTGTGTGTGTGTGTGTGTGTGTGTGTGTGTGTGTGTGTGTGTGTGTGTGTGTGTGTGTGTGTGTGTGTGTGTGTGTGTGTGTGTGTGTGTGTGAGTGAGTGGGTTTGTGTGGTTGCCTTTCACATAGCAGCATGAATGAAATGTGAAATAGCAGAGTCTTATCATTGTCTGAAAATGTGATGAGTTTGTTTGATGGCCACAGCCTGACAAAATATCACAGGGAGGAAGAAGGACTGGCTGCTGGAGGACAGTTTGACCGCACAATTAAATGATAATTGATATTTTTGTATTAATTCCTCCAATTCTTCTTTTTTTTCAATTATTAAGGAGTCATCAAGAGCACTTTATTTTGTAATGTGAGTTCAATTAAAACACAATAAATACATAAAAAATGATGTACAAAGAATAAAGAATTTAATTCCGTTCTGATCTTTGTTGTAGGTCAGGAGGATGTGCCAAGAAGTGAGATTGTACGGTAAACTGGGTCTGTTGAGCCTAAAGCCAGAGCTGGCTCTCTTGTAACCTATAGCTAGGTCAATATGGCAAATTACTCTCAATTCATGGTCATTAATCAATAAATCATATTTTTTACCTAGGAATGTTCTCCTAGGTGTGCTAAAGTCATATGTTCATGGAAATGTTTTGCAATCGTACAGTTACATTGTTAAAGTCACTTTAACAAAGAGGCCTACAGTGAGTGATGTATATAATCCAGCAGAAAATGTCCACAGATCACAGAAAAAGTCCAAAGAGGGCACAGCCCCATTTGTGTTTTTATATTTGGTTGTTATATCCTGAAAAGTGTGTTCAACACAGCTGGTTTACAACAAAAACACAGATGTTAAAATCCATTAGTCACTCAAGTTCATACATATTACATCAGTTATTATCATGAAATAACCACTATATCCTTTCATAGAGGAGTATGGTAAACAATTTCCTTATCATCTACAGAATATCATACACTACTGTTAGTGATTCCTTAGAAATGTGTTTCATAATTTTAGATGCTGAGTGAACAGTATTAGTAAAGCAAAACAAGACTGTATCATCTGCAAAGAGATGGACTTCTATAAAGTACTTTTTTTTTTTTGTTGATTTATTATTATTTCCAGGACCGAAATATGTCTCATCAAAATACATTAGTTTTGAAGTTCCTCTGACTGACCAAAAAGAAAAGCATGTGATCAATGCATACAAAAATGTCATCAATGACATAAATTAATTTCTGAAAAATGTACTTCAATGAGCTATCCATACATTTCTTTAGGTCTTCAAATCAAATCCAAGCTGACTTCTTTATTGATACAATCAGTACACATAGGCTCCATTGTGCTAAGATTCCTACACAGCGGCATCTACCGATCAGCTGTCCTATGTGAAACCATGATTATAACATTGGTAAGAAAACGTGGTAGATATTTTCCTTTTCTTTCTAACCCTACCTAGGCAGATTCTACCTTTAAGTCAAGGAGGCAAGTATAGGTGGACCCAACAATACAATTCCCCCCTTGCTGGAAAGAGACCGGACGTTCTAAAGCTGGACACAATAGGAGCCCAAGGCCTCAGTTTTGCCCCTGGGTTCCATTGTGGGTTAATCCATTCCTGCCTGTTGGGGAAGTCACAGACGCTAAATCCATTCTTTTTTTTTTACTCTTCACTGAAAATTTCATTTTCCCAAATAAGCCTAAAAAGGCAAACTTTATGTGTTGGACACATACTGGTATGGTTTGTACATCATACAGCAAATTGAGTGAGCTGGGGCTGGATACGAGGTGAAGGGTGATGCAGTACAACTCCTTCTATCATTGTAATTGCTCTGGGCATGGGAAGCTATTTTCAGCTCAGTGGGGTGAAAAAAAAATCAAGTTGGTGTCTTTTGTTGGTGGACTAAACCCACTGAGGACCTCTTTGAAGCCTCCTGCCAGGGAGAATTACTTTGTCACATCCTTGGGACAAAGCTTTGATCAGAAGTCCATAGAGTCAAAAAGTCGATGTCTATCACAGGTGTGTAAGAGCTGGTGGAAGTGTGGTATATAGTACACGCTTGTGTTACATCCCAAGCATATTTATGTATGCATGTATACTTACATGAACACAAGTTATTTCCAAATTTCCTCTGTTTATATAAATTGAAACCTTAGTTTTTTTTATCTTTAAAGTCCAGTGAGCTTTTATTTTATTTTTTCTGATGCCAACAGCAATGGCTGGAAACATTTTGTTTTCATCTCGTATAGTGTTGGCAGACGTGTCAAGGTTAACCTTTTCTAAATTCAGGCAGAGTGAATATGGAACACACCATTAAATTGTAAATTCACACCGGAAAGAATATTTATCTGTGTTTAAAATGAGGATATCAATAAACAAATGAAATTACAAATCACTCATTTGATTTAATCTTTGCTTTGCTCAGACAGCCGAACAATACCAACCTGCTGAACTGTGGGGGACAGACAGACAGCCTTGTAAATGTATTTTAAATCTGCAAACTAATCAACACTAAATACATCAGGGCCTCTAATTAAGAGCTGCCTTAATTTCTCCAAACGTGCAGGGATTGGGATGGGCTTCTATTTGAAGTTTTAAGGTATATTTTCTTTTATAACTGTTTGCTTTGCTGTTTTCAATAAATTCTACTCACTTATTTTCTTCTTTTATTTTAGGATCATGCATATTGGAAATATCTTATAGTATGCTTCGCATTGGTGGAAGTTTAGTAAAGCTTGACAGCACGGCGAGGGCACATAACGATGGAGTGTTGATATTAATCATTGAGTATGACATTATAGGTTTCATGGCATGACAGCGTTAAAGGTATTACATATTGAAATGGTGTTATCTTAACCGATAAAGTATGCCAGCAGATGTGAACTTATCAAAGATATATGGCATGGTTTAAATGTCACCTGATAAGAATGACAGTATAGAAATCAAAGATATGTCTGAGGTCATTAATAAAGTTATACCATCCACTACATGTCTGAAACAATTTAAATGAATAAATATAGTATGTATATATAGTTTTCTATGTGTTAGCAACCTCAGGACTCGGTCATATCAGACTTAAGAGGTATTGTATGCAAACTGACAACTGTGGAGTCTGTAGGTGTAGAGCTAGGCTTAGACTTATGAGAAGAGTGAGCCAGTGTGTATAAGGGCCTAGACAATCTGCAGGGTATTTTAATATGCATCTATATGAAAACAAGAGCTGCCTTATGAAAGATGGGTCTGTATCAAAGATCCACTTCTTGACTTCATCTAGGGGAATAATAAAGTGTGATATGGTTTAACTTCACTGTCTGTCAACCCATCCCTTTGAGATATTGATAACGGCACATTTCCTACTAGTTAAATTCATATTCCAACCCTCCTATCACCGCTAACACCACCGTCATCATCCCACCAGTGTCCCTCTTCAGAAATTATCCCTGTCGGCTGAGGACATGTGGCTGAGCCAGTTAGGCTAAATCCAAATCAATTCCCCTCCGATGGCCATAGAAAAGTACCAAATTGAGTTTATGCTCTGCTAATACAATCAGCCTGTGGGTGGGGAGAGGATGACTGTGCCATCATGTCTTCCCTAATTTCATTTTGCGAGGCAGGCAGACGGGCAGGACTGCTCAGTGGGGTTGGTTTTGGAGGGATGCCCGCTGCCACCAGGCATGGCTGGATGAGCTGAGCGCCAAATACCATGGCTGTCAAAGGTTTCAGAGGAGGAAACACAGGGCGAAAAAAAAGGAAAGAAAAATGTAGGCCGTGGGGACAGAGACAGAAAGAAATGAGAGGAGAGGGCGATTTAGAGGATTTGAGACAATGAGGCTGAATAACCATTAAATGAAAATGCTAGATGGAGCAGTACATCATTGACAGAAGAACCTGAACTCTTGAGTTAAGGGTTCTTGTTCTAAAAGGGTCCTCCGGTAATGGTGTATTTAAAGCCATTATGTGGTCAAGTATAATAAACCTCAAATGGCAATGTTGAAAGATGTAGGACAGTGGCAATAGTATTAGATAACTTTATTGCAGCATCGTCATTGGGCATTGCTAAAAAGGCTTAAAGAAATTGGATATATGAACCAATGGCTCTTGGTAATGTTATCACAATCCTTGTTTTCAACAGTGGTTTAATCTTTTCAGATTAAGCAATTTTTTTTCCCATCATCATTACACTTTATGTTACGTAAAATGTTATTTTCCAAAATGATGAGGCTCATCAGACTGGTTTTGTGTGTAACATTATTAAAACCATATGTAAACATTTTTTTCAGTAACAAATTATGATTAACTGTTTAAAAAGCTTTTGAAAGGTCTTAAAAGATACTACAATGTACTAAAATGTCTGGAAACCCCTGCGTCCCAGTTTAAGCTTTGGGTAATTGTAAAAAAAATAGCAGTTTTGGAAAGTAACTATTTACCCCCCTTTCAGGGAATAGAAATGAAATTGAAACCCTTTTAACATGACCGTCGGACCTTTGTTGAACTGCAACAATCTACGTATTAATTCCATCACTCACCTTTCTTTTCTCTAGATTTTGAATAAACTGGTTTGTTTGACAACGGTACATGTATTTGTCTAAAAAATTTTGTGAAGACTCGAAAATATAACTGCTAATGACGACAAAAATGTGTTATTTCCCAAAATGATGAGGCTCATTTTTTTTTCAATATTAAAACCATATTTCAACATTTTCTTTAGTTACACATGATGATTAACAGTATCAAAAGCTTTTGAAAAGTCTAAAAAGATACTACAAGTAAATTTATGATCATTGAGTGCAGAAGTAAAGCCATATGGAGGTGGAATGATGTTTCCTGAAACCACATTGGTGTTTATAAAGAATATAATTTGAATTGAGATAAAAGAGAATCCTTTTGTATACACGTGTTCTAGTATTTTTGAAAAACAGGGCAACATAGCGAGAGACCTATAATTCTTAAAAGAGCTTGGATCATGTGGTTTAAACATTTGAATAACTTTAGCAACTTTTATGTCCTCTAGTACTTTCCCTGTCGTCAAAGACAAAAAGAAGATGAGAACAAAATGGCTGCAATATTGACTGTTTCACCTCTTTGACTAGGAGTGCATAAATATTATCATGACCAGATGAAGATCATCAATAATGTGACTCATTTCTTGAACATCAGGCGGATTAAAGGAAGTCATACTAGGAAAGGTTCCAGAGATTAAATCTCATGGGTCACCATGTCAAGCAGAAACATTATTCCATCTGTTTTTGTCACTTTCAATATTCTTTGTGGTATTTTGGATAAAATTGTGTCACTCACAATGTTTTTCATTTATCCTGATCCACAGGAACAGTTATCAGGCTTATCCATCCCAGTTATACTGACAGTCAGTGCTTTGCAGGTACTACAGAAGGTAGAGATGATCTGACACTAATCATTATGTATTTTCAATCCCTCCCTTCAAAATGTCATGCTGTAGAACATATATTGGCTGTGAGTACAGCTGCAGCTGTATTGCCCTGTGGATATGGTCATTAATGAGACTATAAGACTGCATTTGTTAATTTATAGATGCCGGCTGGCGCTCAGTCGATTGACTCTCAACCAGAAGGTAGGGGTTCGATCCCCAGCTCCTGCAGCCACATGTCCAATGTGTCCTTCGCCAAGACACTTAACCCTAAATTGCTCCCACTGCCTTGTTGTAATTTATAAATGTGTATGAATGGGATTAGTTAATACTGACGGATTCCATACATAGCAACCCATCTATGTGTGAATGGGTGTGAATGGGTAGGCGTGACCTGCGGTGTAAAAAAGTGCTTTGAGTAGTTAGAACACTGGAAAAGCCCCTATACAAGTTCACGTCCATTAACCTTTTAGCATAGATCAATAGATAGATTTTCGTTAATGCAGTGGCCACTTAAGCTATTCTGTGACAATTCCACCCCATATTACAACAGTAGTAAGTGAAAATCTATGAGACTTCAGAAAGATTCCACATGTCTGGAAAGCAGAAGTCATTATCCTGATCAAGTGGAAGATGGTATGGGCCTGCTTAAACAGAGTCCACTGAGTCCGTTGAAATCTCTTGAAATTATTTCCTAATTGTTTGTAAAAGTATAGAATCCATTTTCATCCCATTTTTCTTCTACGTGCTCACAGTAGTAGATCTTGAACAGCACTCTGTCGACTGCCCACAAGTTATTATTGGGAGCCCCAAATCATCAGTGTGTCTCTTAGTAATATCATTGTATTATCCATATTAATCAGCATTGATGTTGGCCAAAGAACTGTTGGTTTCACAGTTACATGTGGTCAGGATCTTCCAACCCCTGGATCCCAATCATTGCTCACTTCTTTGTTAATGCTGGGCTTTAGCTCCTGCTCTTCATATCAATCAGATAATGACTGTCGTGGCTGTATACCTTTTGCCTTGCTGAACGCTGGATTGAAGAACATTCAAAACTTTGAGCCTCAACTGATCAGGGACCCCACCATCCTCCATCTATGTACCCTCTTTAGTCCTGATTATTTGCCTTCCTCCCCCATTGTCTGTCATTCCCTGTGAGTCAGATGTATCTCCTTTGCCACTGTTATCTGAATAACGTTCATTTGAATGAAATAAATAATTGTTCAAATAAGTGATAGCTTTTTATTGAACTGCTCTGAAAATGTCAATATCAGGATTTTTGAAATGCAGTGTTGTGTCTTTGAACTCCAACAGTTATACCTAATAATATCCATGACATAGATTGGTCATCCTTTTAATGTCCACATACAAAATCAAAGAACCCTATTTATATTTAAACAATGATAAAGAAACTGTAAATGCTGAATTCAGGGTTTCTTCATGTTAAATATCTAAAATAATGAATAATAAAAAGATGTTCCAATGCACAAACCAACCTTCAAATGAATGTAGATATGTCGCTTTGTCTACAACATGAGTAAGTCGGTGTTTTCTGCTAAAAAATAATAGCCAAAGAAAATTGTACACTGACAATAAATGATGATTCTGGGTGTTTGTCACTTTGGTGTGGGGTGTCTCTGGGGATGAGGCAGAAATAAAGCAATGAAGCTTCAATGTTTCTGTGATTTCTTTTTTCTTACCAAGATGTTCATCTCAAGAAAGCCTTTCGAACATTTAGACCAGGGGTCTCCAACAGGTAGCTCAGGAACTACTGGTAGCTCGCGGGCAGGTTTTCAGTAGCTCGCCTATAGGTTGACCGACTGATTGTGTTAAAAATTAAAATGGCATACATTTTTATTAAGGCATACATTTGCACATATACTGTACAAGAAGCTTCAGAATGGGTCAAAGGAGCCAGGAGCAGTTTTATGTAATCACATTCCTCATATTCAACCAAACTGACATTTCCTTTTGGACATGTATGGTTATATATACTGGATATATATAAAACAATTATAACCAGCAATCAGATAGAATATTGGTATAACTTAATGCTAGTCCATGGTACAATTGGACTGTAGAAAAAACCTTTTAACCACTAATGCCCTGACATGGCCCAAAAGCTATCACTTAATACTCATGGAGCCCTGGCACTCTTCCATTGGAGCCACAGAGCCAAGAGGCTCTTTCTCTATTTCTCTCTCAACATGAACATTTTGCCTTTTAGTGTGTGGATGCCAGCATAAAGCAGATGTCAGTAAAGTGGCCCCTCGGTAGGCTAGGCTGATGAACACTAATGGAAGTGGTTACCTCACCAGCAAAATGGACCACTCGGTGATGGTATACTAGCACGGTCCATTTGTACTGAGAAAGAGAGAGCAGGTGGATTGACTTGAATCAGGGGAGCGTTGAATATTTACTCCCTTGGCCTGACCCTGTGGAATATTTGGCAGACATTTCACCCTGAAATTCTTACATCTAATAATGTTGTCTTTACCAACTGGATGTTTTAGACCAGCACATGTTTTCACTGTTATTTGGGAGTTTTCTTTTTTAGTTTATTGCTACTTGAATGCCTTCAATTCTTAATCTGACTGTTTGACATTCAGTATTCACAACGGTTTTGTAAATGGTGAAGTCTGCATAGAACTGTTATTATTCTGAGAGTATCTGAACGTAAAGGATGGTTAAAACTGATCTTTTTCCATATACTGCCAGAGTGGAAAATGACAAACTGAGAAGATCACATATAGCATTAAAATTGATAAAGTTGAGAAATGGGTGGGTCTCTCCATTCATAGGGTGTTTTACTCAAGGAAGCATACCATACTCTTTTTTCCCTGCATAGTCCCTTCCTGTAAAGTCATCTGCCATGGCAATGTCAAATATCACCTGTATGCTGATGATACCACATTGAATGCCCATATCTGTTTCACCATTCTTGAAAGACCTGGTGTTTTTTTGGAATATAATCAAAATGTATATTTTAAAGGAAAGAGCAGAAAAAATGAATTGTATGCGTTTGGTGCTCAGGGCACAATAACAGTGACTGGAGTCATTTTTTGATTTTTTTAGATCCTCTGATCTAAATTTTACTCTGAGTAAAAAAATCTGATGATTTAATCTGATGTTTAATCTGATGATGAATGCTTTTACTACTGTCCATTTACATTAAATCTCTTTTCACTGGTCTTCATGAAATGTCTTTGAAAATTACAGTTATTTTTATATATTACAACCATGATTTAACCAATGGAAAGAAAGGAGAACAGATGATCACTCTGCCTTCATCTCTGCACTTGCCACCTGTATCTTTTGGAATTGACTGTAAAGTCCTTTTAATCATCTACAAGGCCATACATAATTTATCTCCTTCATTTGTCAGTGACTGCCTTTCATTTTTGTCCCACAGCAAACTCTCAGATCTTCCACTGCCTCTTCTTTTAATATAGCCTGATGTGAAATCTGGGGGGGGGGGCTGCTCTCAGTTTTTCTGGCTTCTAAACTGTGGAACAACCTCCCAATGAGAGTAAAGTCCCTTGATTTTTCTTTCTACAATGAATTAAAGATCAATCTCTTAGATTTGACTTTAAAACTTGGTATACCTTGCTGTACGGGTGTTTATTATTTATTCTTTCTTAAGCTGCACATCATTCAAAACATACACAGTTCTGTTACCCATGGGTAGCCTGCACATTTGTGTTAAGAAATATATATACTGTATACAGGTTTTTGGGCAACATATGCTGCCAAATAGACCACAATAGACCACATATTTTGCAGGGAGGGCCATGCTTATGTCAGGAAGAGAAATACCAAACCACATTCTGGACACATTGCATGCAGCTATTTTTAATGCCTGAAACTGTTGCCACACGGTCGTTGTCAGGTGAAATGTAGCAGAAACTGATTTTTTTTTTTTCAATTTTCCATGGCAAGATTCTTAATCAGTAATAAATTTGACTGTTTAAAGAAATTGAGAAGAGATATTTTGTTATGAAAAAACTCATACTTACATGTACAGGTGCTTATCAACCATTGGTGATGAGGTATTGCTTTGTCCGCAGGTGTTGACAAAATCTACACAAAGTGACATTTCTTCATAGAAGCTTGAAAAAAATGTGTTCTGTTCATATGTTTGCTTTGGGGGTTATAATTGATTGCTAATATATTGATTATTAACGTCTTAAAGTTTGCTTATCACGTTGACAGGGAACATAATGCAGATGTCTACAGTGTTGTGTTGTTAGTTAATATTTTAGCTACTATGAGTCTGGATTGGGGATTCCCATACACGTTGTTCAAATGTGTGGAAACATGCTGTAGTTCAAGCTGTTATGTTAAAAAAAAAAGCATGCAGTACTGTTTTAATCCAATTTAGTTACATTCAATTTTATATTTAATAACAGCCATCATTACTTGACTTTAAAATGTAATTTTGGGTGATGCCGAATAAGTGACTCAAGCTAAATGTTAAAGGTAAAGGTCGAGTAATGGCATGAATGTAGCCAGACAAAGGTCCACACAAGCGTATGTGTGTTTGTGTGTGTGTGTGTGTGTGTGTGTGTGTGTGTGTGTGTGTGTGTGTGTGTGTGTGTGTGTGTGTGTGTGTGTGTGTTGTATCTGTGTGTAACTGTCTGGTTTGTGTGCCTTTACTGCTTTCCTTTTTTTATTTTTTCTGTATGCATTTGTTTGTGTTTCCATTTCCCTTAATGTTTCCTGTGTTGTTTTTCCAACATCTAAGTGTGTGTGTGTCTGTGTGTGTGTGTGTCTGTGTGTGTGCGTGCGTGCGTGTGTGTGTGTGTGTGTGCACTTGTGAATGTTTGTGGCACAGACAAAAGCAGGCCCAGTGGAGTGGAGCTGGCCAATGTGGTGTGGAAAGAGCTGCAGTCAATGCTGCGGAGTCAATGACCCCTGAGCCAGTGGGAAGCCCTGCAGGAGAAAACTCCACAAGTATCCAGCATCCACTGAGCACTGCTGGAGGCTGCTGCCGCTCCACACTCCACTCATCCCGCTCAGCTCCCAGCTCTGCAGCTGGGACTGAAGGAAAACATCAGTCCCCTCAGGTGGAGCATGCTGTAGGTATTAAATGTCTTTATTACACAGTCCAGTGTCAAATTGTCTGTAAAATTCAGATCTCTCTGATATATATTAACAGCTCACAGTGTTAATAAAATGTGTTTTTCCTTAGCTGTTGTAGAATGATAAATGGCCTGTGTCCACAGACAGTGAGTTTTTTCACTGGCAGCACCCACTTTCAATACAAAACCACTGTAGTTCAGCTTTTACAACCTGACCATCCTGAGGGCTTAAATGTCCTCTGCCACAGCTGTTTTTTGTCGCTGCGCTCACAGCACTCTCATTTGAGAATACTTTAACTTTTGGAACAGCACCATTGACGCTCGTCAATGTCGCTTCTCCTCCACCAACCCATCAAAATCAAGAAGGGGCGGGATTTCAGCTTTGTCATCAGCAATGGTGGAGAAGACGCTCATCTAACTCGTCTTTACAAAGGTACAGTTTCCAGGACTATAGAGCTGCTGCTTATACAGGATGTGTTACCTTTACATTCTTTTAGTTTTTTCTTGGTAATGTACCCTTGAATAAAAGAAAATATAAAGCACACTGAGCTATCTAAAACAGACCTAACTCTCATTACCAAAAGAAGGGGAGGTTAGTGAACACAGGCGCTTAACACAACTCTTGGACTTAGCTGCAGTTTCATCCAAAGCAGGATATTTTGAAACATTATATAATAAAACTGAATCGACTGGATAGTTCCAGGTGTAATATGTTCTTCTCAAAGTCCAAAATCAGGCAAGTCAGGAGAATTAAACCCTTAGATAACAGAAAGAGTGTTTGTCTGCTAACATATTTCCACCTCATAATAGACCGGCAGCTCGACCCTTTCTAAGTCTATCCAGAATTGCCATGGAAACGTATCCCTCCAGACCAGGCTGGCCTTCAAGTTAGACTGAACCAGTGCTACAATCAAACTCTCAGACTGAAAGACAGCATTCCTGCTCAAGGCATTCTGCTGAAGGTTGCGCTATACTCGTGGAGCGTAATAATTATTCAGTTTGCTTTACATGTCAAATTTATGTCATAGAGAGACTGGATTCACCTTATTGGCTTATAAATATCTGAATCATATCTTTTCTTCTCTAAAGAATCTTGACAATGTTCAAGTCAGTGTGTGTGCTTTGACATGCACCAAGATAAAGTAGGAGTGGTGAGAAATGTATTCTATATAGAGCTGTGCTTTCAATTTCCATTCTGCACATCAGGTTGTTCCATTTCATTTCAGTGATTGTGATTGTGAAAACTCTTGAGGAGGCTGAGGTCAAGAATGAACTTTTAAACTTTACTATGTCCTGAATCACTGCAATATGGATTCATTCATATAATATAGTAAGTGACTTTAGCATTTCACAGGACAATGAAAGGGTTAGTGATGACAGACGCAGCTGTTTGCTCCTCGCACCCTCGAAGAGAGTGAGGACATCAGACATGGTGGCTGAAGGGAAGCGGAGACAGAAGGGGAGAGCTTGAGATGATGTGTGTCATGCTGGTTGATCCCTCCCTCCCCTTTTGGAGTGTGGAGTATCACAGGGATTATCCCCGCCCTGCGCTCTCTTCACAAAAAAAAACACAGAACCACAGTCACCATCTCAAAGCGCTCTCCTGCAGCTGCGGCCATGTTGACGCAGAGAGCGCTGACAAAATACCAAAACCAGCACAGCTCCGTCCTCTGAGCCGTGAGGAGCCCTACGGAGGAAGCAATACACACTGTTTAACACAACCAGGGCTGCAGGTGGGTTCACTCTTTCTGTCTGGAGCCCGGCAAACACAGGTCTTCTAGACAACAGTATATTATTACGGAAATATGACATTTAGCACTGAATATTTTCTGTTGAGATTAATAACAGAGTGAACAAATCGCCAAATCAGTGACTTGAACTTAGACAAGCCTGTTATATGAATCAAACTTTTGTTGTGTTGTTGACAATTCTTCATGGACCTACATGGTAAATGGAAAATGGACTTGAGCTTGTATAACGCTTTTCTAGTCTTCTAACCACTGAAACCCCTTTTTACACCAAATGTCCACTCCTACACATTGACACACTGATAGTAGAGGCTGTTATGTAAAGCCAACAGAAGAAACCTATCCCTTTCATACACATTCATACGCCGCTGACGGTAGCAGAATGAGTGTAGGAGCAGATGGTGCGGCTTCCCCGAGCCCACAGTTGGCTCAAGGGGCCCACTTTGGGCCAAATTGAACATGACTTTTTTGTTATTTAGTTGAATCTTTTGAATAAAGTTTGTTTGACCTTTTTTTTTTTGTTGCCGCGATCAAGACACACAATGTATTTTCAAGGCAGAGAGGGGCCCCCCCACCTCTGCCAAGGTGGTTCTCAACTTTGGCAGCAAACAGCTCCAGCGGGGTACTTTTTGTAATGTCATTGATTCCATCCCTGAGCACCCCCTTTACTGGGCCCCTGCTGCTGTCTGGAGTTTTAAAAAAAACCTAGTCGTCTCTCTTCTTTATTTATCGTTTCCCTCGCTGTTTTTCATAACAATAAAAGTGTAAAAAAAAAAGTCCAGATGAGAGCATTTCTCAAATCAAAAAAATCTTCATTACCGATGTTAATGTCTCACAGCCGCTTTCTCAGCTTCAGCCGATTGAAGTTAGCCTTATTAAAAACAATCTGCGGGCCTGCATGATGGGGCCAGACTCTCAAAGCTCACCTTTACTATCAATAGAGAGGGATAATGCCATAATGAGAACAAGGTGGCTGAAAGGGTTGTGAGGATAAAGAACAGGAGGATGGTGCTGCTATAAGATCAGCAGGTCATATTACTCTATAGTTAAGAAACTTTCCAGTTTGGCATGTTTTTTGGACATTGTCCATTAAGGCTACGATGGATTACATGTGATAACACTTTTTGCTGGATTGGAATTGACAGATGTTGGATGAAACTTCATTGGTAAATTGTTTCATCATTATTTGTGATGACGCTTGTCATAGATGCTGGACTTTTGTTTGTGGCAGCATGTGTTGTAGACCGCCCTGTCTGCTTGGTTATTGAACGGCAGGCTATTGCTAGCACACTTGTAGTTTTTTTAACGTGTGTGCGTTGATTATGTGTGGTTATATTGTATAGCCTATTTGGCTGTGTGGCTTTATGGGCCTCCAAAATCACTGAATGTCAAACTGTCAGTAGCCTTCTACATTTGGTTTCCCGCCCGGCTAGTTAAGTCTGCCTTAGGGCCTTCGTGTTTAATAGCAAAGAGTTGGTCAAATATGCACACAGACATGTCAGCACTTGTTTTGCTTAAATATCAGCAGGTCACTGTTCTAATGATAAATCCATGTCGCTGACCATGGTGCTGAAATAGCACTCATCTGTTATCTGCATTTCTCTCCGTCCTGCCCTTCCGTCTCTGTAAATTTCCCTTTGGATCTATCTTGCATCCTCATACAGCTGATACTATCATACTATACTATACCATATTATACTATACTATGCTGTATAGGCTACAAAATATGCTATAGCCTATGGACTGTAAAGGCCCACTATAGGTCCCAGCCCCCTCTGCAATGAGCCATAGGCTCTGCGCCTGGCCGTAGAGTAAGTAGCGGGAGCAACTTGGGGTTAAGTGTCTTGCCCAAAGACACAGGGGAGCTGTGGAAAATGTGGAAATAAAAAGCAGATGTTGCCTACTTCAGTTTTGTAGTATTGCAAAAATATCTTTAAACCTTTCTTATAGTCAGGTAAGACTCTTCAGGGCGCAAAGAGAGGTCTGATTCTGTAAATCCAAAGTAACCCGGCTTTCAGTTGATGTTTTTGAATCTTCACGATCTTGATGTAAACGGAAAAGTTGAACCTAAAGTGAATGGTTGAAATTGCTACTTTCACGTTATCTATGAAAGTTCTGTGCTCATGATGGATTAACGTCGGGTCTACCCACGAAAAAAATCACAACATTTTTTGACTAAATGAATTTTCTTTATTTGTGATTGCGTTACTTTAGTGTTTGTTTGAATCTTAATGGTAGCCTTCTATTAGACACCTGATAAAAGACAATATTTGTCCCTGTTGGTGTGGTGATGAGGCTGAATTCTTCAAATGAATAAAAAGATGCAGACCGTATTCTGTTTATGACACCAATACAGACTGTCGAAAAATGTATTCTCCTCAAACAGAAATGTTTCCAATTGTATCACAGCTCCCCCAAAAAAACCCTTGCAGCACATTTGAATCCAAAGGAATGATTTGGTTAAGCAGCCTGATACCCTGTTTTATATGCCCAGAAGAATAAACAAAACCATCATATTGGGTTAAAAAATATAACTGTACTGATAAGACCCAAAGCTAGTTCAAGGTTAGGTCGACAGCTCAAAGCTCAAAGCCTTCAATATTCAGTGGTCAGTTTCTTCAAGATGTCAAGAATTGTTATTGGAATTTATCTTTGAAAAGTGTAAATTCTTCACCAAAGCATTACAACTTCCATGGTGTGTAAGACTGCATGTGCTCTCGTTGTATTCTTAATGCCATGTGCTTGTAAGAGAACCCTTGTATCACAGAAATTCCCCATCTTTCAGCAACCTTCTCACATCTTTATCGTCTTCTATTCATGGAAATGAAAATGTCTTTTTCTCGCGGTGGGTCTTTGCATTGACTTTCCCTCTTTTCTCCGTCTCTGCAGATCAATCCATCTGCCCTTCCTCTGTAGAACAAAGGTGCTGCGGCTGAAAGAGAGATAAAACAAACAGAACAAATGCACTACCTCCGGAGCTTGGCATCACATATATTGGTAAATCTATGATAAAGTCACAAAAGGATTCCCTCTCCCTTGAAGACTCAGAGACAGCCTTGCCTCCCTGTGTCTGTCTGGCTGAGCACACAGAGTGTAAACCGTCTCCGTTCATGTGGGAGTCGAGCTTTGAAAGTTGACGGTTTCCCTTTTGCTGACAAATGCTACACGAAGGAAGGTATTCAGGGGAAATTGTTACAGGAAGTTCTACAAATTGCCATTACCTACATAAATGTATATGTAATATTTAGTGTTGTGTATGTGCTTTCTCTCCCTCTCTCTCTCCAGTCCTCAGAGTGCGCAGCCACACCTGTGGCAATTTACCAATGAGAGTCTGAGCTATAAAGAGCAGGAGAGGAGGCAGCCAGTTACCAGTGGGTCATTCGGCTGCGTGTGTGCTTGTGTAAGCCTTCTGTGGAAGGAGTGTGTTTAGATTGAGGCCTTACTGTCAGTTGTATCTTGCTTGTCAGTTTCTGGCTTTTATTTAAGATTACATTGGCTTCTCTTTTGTTTGTTTTGTGGAAGAAGCTTGTTTTGAGTTGTGTCTTTTTCTATAGTTTGTTAATAAAGCATTTTAAACTTAGTTCCTCCTTCTTTTCCCTGGGTTTTTTTTTACTCTTACACCCCTCTTCCCCTAGCCATCTTGGGGAATGTAATAGAAATGTGCTTTCAAATACATAAAGATTCTGTGATTTTCACAATAAATCAAGAGAGCCTTAAAGTGCTACTGAAAGTCATAGAGCTTTTTCAATGAATGACAATTAGGGAAGTAAAGATTAATTGTAAAATCGTGATAAATCGATTCAAAGGCGTCAAGATTCACATCGGTACTCTGAAAAATGAATCGCAACAATATGGTGAGCGTCATCAGCTGTAGAGCAAGATTTAGAAATTGAGGACGCAGCACCGTCTTTTAAATCGGAGGTGTGGAAGCATTTTGGCTTCCCCGAGACAGAAAATGAAAGAGGGGAGAAGATAACAGACAAGACAAAAACAAATGTGTGTAAATAGTGCAAGGAGACAGAGAACTACACAAATAGCACAACCAACATGATGCAGCATTTAATCCACACCACAACGAGAAGCTCCAATCACCTCCCCTTGTTGAGAGAAAACAAAACACTAAAAGGCCAAACCACACTGACAAGTGGGTTTGCAGCCCATAAAGGAATCTTTTTCAGTCATCATTTGTCTGCAGCCTCATTTTGTAAATAAATCATTAGAGATTTTGTATCGTGAACCCAGTATGGCGAACGGTATTGTGACTTGAGTGAATCGTTACATCCCTAATGACAATGCTTTCTTGCAATATCTTCTGGTGAACAGACCCATAGAACAAGTACATACAACTTTTTTTTTTGTGGAGCAAATGGGCCAGGAAAAGGAGAAAAAGCTGTATTTTTGTGTAAAGGAGGGTGAAACAAAACAATAAAGAGTGGGGAAGCATCTGCAGAGATTTATGATGCATAAGACAAGTCCTGGGTTTGGTGTCTGAAAAGGAAGAAGCAAGCTAACTTGCTTGAGGACTGTGTTTACTCTGCTCCATTGAGCTTTCCACTTATCACAATGTACGCATGTTTTATAATCCAATGGGATTTCAGTTAGAACAATCAAAAATACTTCTGTTTAAATTGGTATTGTAGTAGTAGGGGACAATGGTTTAAAGTGATCAACGGTATGGCCTCACAGTTTATTTAGTGGGTGGGATGGTTTTAAATATTCACAATATGCTACATTGTTAATATCATAAATTATAGTCATTTATCTACAAGGGTGATTTTTGGCATAGTTGCTGTCCAGGGTGCTGAATCTAAATCTGGTCCTCTGTTTTTGGACATTCACACCAGTGGACAGTAATCCCTGTTGGCTTGGATGATTGGAAAACATTTGGCTTTTTCTAGTCAGTCTCATCATTCTCCTTTTCTCCAAATCTAACTACGAACCAGAAATGTTCTATACCAGATAACTGAAGACTTACAAACCCAACTCGCTCCACACCACTCCGCTTTGTAGAATTTGGTTAAAATAAATGATTAGCTGTCTGACTAATTTACATTGCACTTTGGAAAATTTACAAAAAAAGAAAAGTTTTTTTTTTACCATCCAAAGGAGGTCAGATTGTACGAGTATTTGCACCTTTTCACGTGATAATTTTAAACTCGCAGACAGATGTCCAATCAAAAAAAACAGAGCGTTAAAAGCTATTTTGTTCTAACTTCTAATGAGATGTAGATGCCAGGTCAAAGTTGAAATACTTCATGTGGGGCGATTGAGAGAGTTAATTGAGTTTTGCTGCCTGTTGACTTGTTTCAACGCCTCCTTAAACAAAAACGAAAAAAATAGTGATGCAAGTCCAGAGGTTGTTGTCGAGCTGGATTGAAGTAGATGCTAGTTAATTGTGAAGCCATCTAATTTGCAGATGCCCTGCTGGTGAAGCCTCCCGGACTCACCCTCTCCCCTTCTCTCTCTCCTAACTGGTAATTATGGACTAATTAAACAGACACACACACACATACAGACACCCACACACAAACAACAGGTTCATGCGGTGAGCCTCAGCGCAGGAGAGAAACACTTCTCGGGAAAACTTTTGTTACTTGGATACGACAAGGAGAGGTTAAGAAAGTGAATGAGCCAATAGGGAAAATGAAATAATGGTATCTGGTCATATACGTCATTGCTTTCTCTTTTTAGCACAGTTTACTGACAGGAAGCAGTTAAATAATCTCTCATCCAAAATTCAAACATGCAACCAAACAACATTGACTCTTGTACCCAAAAAAAACATACATACAAGCAGTAACTTCTTGTCACTGACTACAAGACTTTAAATCACCAAGAAGTGAAACTAAAATATGTTTTCTTTGTGAATTTCTATTTGATGTTTATTTTTTTTTAAGTATTTTGTTCAGCATAAACCAAGATTGTCTTCCTGGAGAGTGTTTCCTCGCTGTGAACAATGGTGGGAGACTTTGTGTAATGCTGCTAAAGCCTCCCTTAAGCTTAACTTCCCAGGTATAGTTTTTTACAAGAAGAATGTGGATCATGTTTTCTACTTTGGAAGCACACTAATGAGAATATTAAAAAATGAGAAGGCCTACAAAAAAAAACCTCTAGCCAAATAAACCAATAGGTAGATGTTGTTCTGTATCATACTACAAAGAAGACACAAAACAATTTTAAAAAGACAGACCATAGGATGAGAATATGTGTGACAGTCCAGTGGCGATTGGATGTTTAAATGTGCCCTTGAATTGAGTCAACCTCTCGACTTTTTATGTCTTCTTCAGTAAAAACTCAAAAACATGGCTGACATTAAAGTTTAAAATACACATTAGAGCTTTCCTGAAAAGGCTTCCCATGCTTAGACCTTGCTAATTATAGCCTGACTAATTAAATGGAGGCAGCTGTCTCCCACAAATCAATTTTCACATTACAACAAGCTGTTTTTGTCATCACGTGCTGCCTTTCTTACTTGCATGACCTCAGTGTGGCTGTCACAGTTAAGCTATCCCTCACAGAGATGCGATTGGTTCACAGACACAGCAACAAGCTGACAGCAGTCCTTCCAACTTGCTCTCAGTCAGATGAACCAGGTGCTCCTATAAAGAAAGATCATGTTTAAAGTGACAGCATCGATTTATCCTTATTGACACATGTTAGATGGTAAATTGACTTGAGTTTGTATTGCGCTTTTCTAGTCTTCAGACTACTTAAAGCACTTTTACATCGCATGTCACACCTACACATTCACACACTTATGGTTGAGGTTTCTGTGTAATGGGTCCATCAGAAGTGTCTAACCCATTCATATCCATGCATACGCCGCTGACGTAGCAGTGGGAGCAATTCAGGGGTTAAGTGTCTCGCCTAAGGACGCATCAGACATGTGGCTGCAGGAGCTGAGGATCGAACCCCTGACCTCCCGGTTTAGAGACGACCAACTCAACTAAATAAGCAGTTTAAATGAACTGCAGCACAAATAATTCAATTTAAAAAAATCAAAGCGTATGCATTGTGTGCGAGTCTGACTTCCAAGGAACCCCATCAATACCTATAATTTACATATTCAACTCAATACTCTAATCATTTTACTGTGCTTTCTGGTGAACTTTAGAGACATCTCTGTTTGTTTCAAAAAAAATAGTTAAGGTTCAGATTCCATTTTAAATCAGGAGGCACTCACACTAGGCAATCTGTACCGTGCCCAAGCATGTCCAGCTCATTTGACTAGTGTGAGTGCTCAACACCGTACACATCCGGCTCGGTTGGAAGAGGTGGGCTTCAGCTAAGTACGGCAGCTCATGCACAAGCACAAGAGCGAGAACGCAACGTACACATGACGTATAATTGATCCCAATTTTGCTTCTGAGAAATCTAGGAGTGTCTGACCACATCTGACCAAAACGACCCAAAATAAGCTACAAAGTCAGTAAAGTTGCAGCCGTGTTGTCTTCGTTGTTCTCCATTGTTAGATTAGAGACAATTCACTGTGCCACTATCAAACAGTCTATGACCGCTATTTTACAGGTACTGGAAATTTGAAGGTGGAGTGAGTTGACGAAACTTGACACCTTAAATCTCAAAAATTAAAGCTGACCATTGTGAGGAGAGGGGGATATCATCTCTCTTCCACGACACACACTTTAGTGATGTTAGGATCTTGAAGCGCTCATAAAAAGTGTATTTGAATCTCTAGCGGATTATGCAAACAGAAAATATTCTGTTGCCTCACTTGGAGGAAAAAGTCCCAAAACACTCCAGCAGCACCAACAATACTCAGGCCTGTTTGTGAGTGCAGGCCAGCGGGAGACTGAGAAGGGGGGAGGAGGGGGACAATCATTCTTCAGCAGGGTACGGGGGCATCTGGGCCTAGTGTGAGTGCGCCATCATACTAGACTAGCATGAAGAAAAACTCAAAAGCAACCAAAACGGACCTTTTGTTGAGACTGTTTTCCCGGCAGACATTGGTTGTTTCGGGGGCAATTACAAATAAGAAACCTAAGGGGCTTTGTTGTTTTGGCAGAGTGCATCCCACACTTGTCAGAATTGGTTTTTAAACTGGCACTGATTAGCATCCCCTTTATCAAATTCATGAATGCCTCTTTTTTTTTTTTTCCACAAAAATGTAACTGGATTTGAGTAGTCAGCTGCTGCATTTAACTGCCAGACACTTTAGGAACTGGGCTAGTTGTGGAAGAAAAGAACAACCTCCTTTTTGGCTACTATTTTTTCCATTTTTAATTGTATCCCTCTGTTCTCTGTTATGAAACTTCTCCCTCCCTGCTTTTTTCGTGTCTTTGTAAACAGTACTATATGTGTTGGCAGCCTACCACGGGGCTCAGTATCCACCTCCAGTCTGTCTGTGAGCTGCCTTGTTATCCCACGTGCTATCATCATCAGAGCCCAGCTTCCCATTCAGCCCAATTCATCTGAGCCTCCAGCTGCTCCCTCCACGGCCGTACATAATATTTACTCAGCCTGGCCTGAATCCAGACGCTGGATGCAAATGATAGATGTTGTGCTTTGTTTAGAGGGAAATATCGTCCACGTTTTTTCTCAACATGGAGAAGTGGCGCGCCAAGCTCGCTTTCAAGGTCAACGCTCGAGAGCCTCTCGCCCATCTGGGGAGAGAAAGAAAAGCACGCTGTCCTTCATGCGGATCTGGCCGGTTTCTCCACGATGCAACTCTGCTCGGAATGTGAGGCACAAGATGTAGATCTGATCATCTGATCAACAGGTGCATGGCAACTAAGTTCATTTACCTAACGACTTTCCATATCTTCTTTATTAGGTTATGTCACAAAGAAAGGGAAAAAAATGCATTATAGTCATAAATTCCATAAAACAAAACTGTGTGTGTGCATGTCTGAGTATATATGTATGAGGATCCCCCCGCTGTTCCACAACGTAATAACTTAATGTGAATTCACTGACTGGGCCAGCTATATGAAACAGTTGCGGAATCAATATGGAAATACAAAAACATAATAATAATGATTCTGAGCTGCGTTACAGCACTGTTGCAGAATCACTATCTGTCTTCTGTGACAGGTTAGATATCCCATCTTTACTACGCAGAGAAGCATACCAACAACTCCAGATGGACCAGGGTTCCTTTTTTTTTTTTTTTATGAAATGAAAAAAAACACTCCTTCAACCAGTCCAGTCGCCTTTGGATCAAGAAAAAATACAGAAGATAAGTCCATGTTAGCCTTGCTCAACACAAACCGTGGAATCAGGGGTAAACAGCTTGCTACACAAAGTGAAAAATAAGTGTGTATGATTTTTCCACAGCTGTCTCCAAAAAAAAGTATTTTGTTTTGAGCAGAAAGCATGTTGGATGCTAAAGTGTGATCAATGTGGTGGATGGGATTTAAAGAAATATGGTTTACAATTGCCCACCCTTTCAAACACACCCCTCCCTTCGTGGCTCCTCCATCATCTCCGCCCTAAAGCTTCATTGAAATTCAATGTCAGAAAGATACTTGGAATTCTGAGCATCTCCTGCCCCTAAAAAGGGAATAATTATGCCGTCGCTCTGCTCCACATGAAAGAGAACATGGAGAAGGGATGTAGCCAACAGAGGTAGACTCTTTCACAAATGCTACCTGTTGATATTTGGCTGGAGTTGTGTTGTTTGCCCTTGCTCACAGACTCTTTGCTGGCTTCCATAAACAGAGCCAGGTGCTTTGTTCAAACCCAAATAGTTTAATACACAGAACTGATAGAAGGACGTGGGGAGATATTTGTAAAACAAGTGCATTGTAATCGGACACTCCACCTTCAAGTGTGGATGTAAGGTTGCTGGCAGGAAGGAAAATAAATGTTGAGAGAAATAAACATTAAAGGAGAAGATCCTGCCATTAATGGTGTCAGGCCAGAAACTAATCTTACTGGGTCTGAGGGAAAAAGCTTCGTTTGTAAATGCCACCATCTGGCTGAGTGGGTTAATTGTTTTTGTTTTTTCCTGTAGTGATGGGTATTAGAATGAGTTATTTATCAAACATGATTGCTCTAACATTAGGTATTATGGAGGAACGGTCCCCTCTGGCTAGGCCATGAAGAGAAAAATGAAAAAGAAGAAAGGAAAATCTTTTTAAAAAATTGCCTCCAGCCCTCTGGGTTTCAACCCCTACCTGTTGAAGAAATGAAATCCATTTAAAGTAAATGGAATGGCTGTAATTCATGCTGCACCAAAATGTTGAGATCATGATATTCAGAAAGGGCTGAAAATCAAACAAAACATAGTCTTTAACCACAAGCTGAATCTGGTATAATCAAATGTTTTTTAGTGGCGTGTACATCCGACTATGTGGGAAATATGATAGAAAAGCTGATTAAAATAAGTAAGAAACATAATCTTACACGGGCAGAAAAACAAGGTCTGTGTTTCCAAGTTGGAAATAAATGTTGATGAACTCCAGATAGCATGAACACAAAATCAACTTGGGGCTGCATGGTGGTGCAGTGGTTAGCGCTGTTGACTCACAGGGAGGAGCTTCCTGGTTTGAATCCCCGTCTAACAGGAGCCTCTCTGGAGTTTGCATGCTCGCCCACGTGCATGCGTGGGTTCCCTCTGGGTACTCTGGTTCTCTCCCACAGTCCAAAGACATGCTGGTTAGGTCAATTGGTGACTCTAAATTGTCCGTAGGTGTGAGTGTGAGTGTCACCAGTCAATCAATCAGAAGCACTCTGATGGTGGTGGCTGGGCGTCAGGCGATGGTTGTGTTAAGACACAGTCCCAAAACCACCAGTGTGGCTGGTTGTCTGTCTCTTTATGTCAGCCCTGTGATTGACTAACGAAGAGTCCTGGGTATACCCGCCTCTCACCCAATGACAGCTGTGATCAGCTCCAGCGGCTCCTGCGACCCCGAACAGGAAAAGCGGTATAGATAATGGATGGACAAGATAAACTTCTACACCAGCTATGCTTATTCATGAGGGCCATGATTATGATTTAGTACGTGTGTTTTCAAACGTGCACTCCCAAGAACTCCTAAAAACTCCTGGACAGCCTCCCCTAAAATCGTCCAAAGTTGTTATTCACACATCTCCCTCACAGCTGGAGATTTCCACTGGGACACACATTAGTGTCAGAAAACCATGGTAAAGTGCATTTAGCATAATATGTGACCTTTAAATAATGACATGATAGTGTATTCAGACTTCTCCCACCAGCAGCTGTATTGATTATTTACAACAAAAAAAATGTAATAAATAACCCATTATGAATGGACAGACCTGAGTCAGACTGGGTGGAAGTCAGTCTAAATGGCGGGTGGGACGACAAATCTAAATATTTTTTTACAACATTGCAAGCTTGGCATGACATTTTTGAAAATTCAACTATGGCAACAACTGATCTGTGAATACTACTCCACGCTGGACTGGCTATTGAAGCTGCTGTTCAAAGTGCAGTTTGTCCCTGAGGATGTGAATAAAGGTCCATTAACAAGCTGACTTCCTGTGTGGTATGTTAATTTAACTTGTTAAAATAAAAATGAAGGAAGGGGAATTTGAGTATTCAATCATCTTAATGCTGTTTCAAAGGCAGGCACTCACAGAATCAAATCCTTTGGGAACACACTGAATCTTCATTTTTTTGTTCTGAATCACCAACATGGATATGATTGATTTACTTAGTACATCATGGCAACATCATTGGCAATCTCTTAGAAGATTAGCTGGTGGTTTAGGTTATGTCATACTCTCTTGTGAACATGGATGAATTTACCAACATGTACTGTAAGAGGTGTGTGCTTATTTCAAGCAATACTTCCATAACCCTGTGATGGCCACATGTTATTTTTAGAGCTCTGACAGATGATAATGAGCATGTAAATGTTAAGTTTCCTTCCAGCACAGCAGTGAGAGTGAGTGAACAAGCCCCCCTCCCCCCCTGCATACAGATTTCTCCGGTTAAATCATCCCAATTAGCCAACAAACCCAGACGGTGTCTCTTGGGAACATGCTCTCAGCAGGAGGGCCAGATTAAATGAATCAGACTGTGCAGCAACGCTTGTGTTCCTTAAAAAACACACACAAAGAAAAAACACTTTTTTTTTTTCTTTCAAAGTCTTTGATTCCAGACTGAATGGATTTCCAACAGATACATATTTAATGATTGTGTTTTCCACACCTTTGTGACTCCATATAGGGATTTGAATTCTAATCTTTGCTGGAACATTTTGAACATTTTCCCATCTTGCAGTTGCTGTGTACTCGGCTCTGAAGTCTAACCTGACGTATAATGAGGACCTCCTCAGCGAGCTAACAATCACACACTATTAAAGTCACAGTGCAGAGCCTGAAATCCTTTTGTTCAGTACAAAGTACTCTTTTAATTTCTTAAGAATATGAGTTTTCATAATTTAAGCTTTTGTTCCACTTGACTGTAGGAGGAGATTATCAGAGGCAGCCCAGACTCAACCTCTAGAGAGTAATACATCAAATGCTCATGAAGAATTTCTTCTCTTACTTTTGATTTCTAAGAACATTTAATATCTCACATTTAATGACTTTAATCAGGGAAACCTTCTTTTATCAATAATGTGTCACTTTTTGTGCACATTTTTTTTCCTTGGATAAGGAGACTTCATCTAAGACTTCCTTCTTTCCCTTTCCCAAACACACTAAGCCCCTTTCCCTTCCTCCTGTCCCTTTTTTAACCTGTTCCACTTTCGTCTTCAGAATGAAAGTCATTGTAACTTCTTCCTGAAACGAATTATCAAAGGTGGGAACAGTAAATCAAAAATGTTACTTTGCTAACTCTTAATCTGTTAGCAAAGACATCAGAGGAACAATATTTAAATCTGATATCTAGTGTTCAAAATGGGTACTGCAGTCCAAATTCAAAACTTTCAAGTGAGCTGTCTCTGCCCACCCCCTCCTCCCTAGAGTGGATGTGCACGCAGGTTGTCGCGGACATTGAAGCTTCAGTGTTTAGCCAGCTCTGCATCGGTCTTGAAACCTTTCTGTGCTCCAACCACTCTCCATTTTTTAAAAAGCACCTCTAATGTTTATTGCATCATGTTCGTGGAGCTTGTTAGATGCCGAGTCGGGGAAAATCAGTTATATCTATACAGTTATGAATCAAAATGGCTGTGTGGGGGGTGCCTTAAAACCGCCTACCTTCGAAAAAACAAACTAACAAAACAGGCCATTCCTCGAAATTTACAAGGAGGACATACTGTCTGCTGCATTGTTGTCAGAGAAGCCATCACTTCAATTTAGCAAATGTCCTTAATGTCTGATGAATAGTAAGGTCATTTTATGATTTAATTCAGTAGATGTCTTACATATTGCTCCTTTATTGCTCCTCTATCTCTGATAGCAGTTAGTTCCTTTCTAAGTGAACTGAAGTGAATGTTAATGTTAGCAGGTATTATCCTCAATAGATTTAAGTTCTTAAGAGGCCATGTTGACTCAGAAACTCCAAATTACCCCCATGTCTGTATAGAAAAAGCTCTGGAAGTACCTTCATGTAGGTCAAGCAGCATTTCACAATAAAAGCGCCCTGAGTAGAGTATTTTGGCCCTTTATTTAATAAGATCTCTTATACAGGAGATGTTATGCTCTTGCTCAGGTTCTCAGCGATCCATCTTACCTTGTAAGAGCAGGGTTTGGACATTAATGGAGGGGAAATTAATTTACCGGAAGATAATTGTTTTTTTTTAACTGTCCACAGTAAAAAAAAAGATTGACTAACGATCTACAGATAAACATTTGTGTGCCCAGCACTGCAATATATATATATATATATATATATGTATTTAAAAATTGACATTTCCCCTCCCTTGCATGTGTACATATTGCATCCAATCACTGGTAAGTGTTGTCATGACACCAATACATTGCAGCACCACCAGCATCATGACCTCATGCTACACCAGCCCATGATGACATTTCATTCACATTATTTCACTGATCTACAGTTAGTACATAATGTGGCATAAAAAACAACAGTGGACTGCGACAATGACGTTTGAAAATGAATTCATTGACACCTTTGAAAAGTCAGAGTATTTGTTTTATATTAAAATAAAAAATCAAGCCACTCATTGCACATCCCCCCTGTGACACTGTCTTCATATAAAGTGATCTGGCTCGTCTTTCTGTAAGGGAAGTATCTGGTCTGTGTCTTGGAACAAAAGCCATTAACATCAAATCAATTTGATTTAAGCTATAAATGTAATTGTTTTTCTATCGATTTGTACAGGAAACATCTTAAAGAGAGAGATGCTTCCATGACAAACAACTTTCATTTTAAATTACTCTAAAGTCTTCCAGACTGGTTCACAGCTACTCATGTCCATATGATGATACTCCAGTTGTTTACACATCCTTAAATCACACAGGACTGCAGAATGCTAAATGAGACTTCATTAGAGAATACAATATGTGGATTATTTACATGAATTCAGAGGCTAAGTGCCAGCCAACAGAAAACCGAGAATCAAGTCATGCTAAGTAACCTTAAAAACAATGGACTCTCCCTTTGATCAATCTCTTTCTCTAATACTCCCTTTGCAGCTTCATTAGCACAATGTATTCTTTATTTAATTTCACACAAAAGCCCTGAGAGAATACTAGACCCCTCTGAGCTACAATAAAGGCACCCAAGCATGTGCCTGAAATAAACTTATTAACAGCACCAATTAGGCCAACGTTTTGTTTTGGATTCTATGCCGAGGAGACCTTGTTAAGACATCGCCAAACGAGTGTAGAAACAGAAGGCCTTCAGCTTGTGGTGGACAGAAGAAAAAGCTCCAAGAGTTGAGGAAGTGTAAACTGATTTGGCCAACAGATCTACTGGCCCTGTATTACATATTTACTGTTTTACTAGAAAACAAAATCCACATTATGAAACTATTAAAGTTTTGTAGTAACATCTAGTGGCAGCCCATGCAACACATGCGGTCAATTGGCAACAACCAACAGCCACATATGTATGTATAAACAAACGGGTATGTTCGGTTATCTCAAAAGATAAATGACTGTGATGGTTTTTGTGAAGCTGAAGTTTAATTTAATATCAATTAATATCCAAGATATAATATTTGTGTTTCTCAGAGAGTAAAACAAGCATTGTGGTATTACATTTATCTGTGAGGAGAAAGTTCTTTGACACATAGCATAGAACAGCTAGAAGACATGCATAACTTTAACTCTGCACACACACATTTAAAGATGTAACTCAACATCCAACTGAGCGAATAATTCACTGAGTATGGACTGTGACCGCTAATTAAGTAAATAATTGTGTTGTGTATTATTTGCTAGCACTTCTTGCTGGCAAAAAATATTCAAACGCAAACCCGCCCGCCCAGTGCTGTGCAGTTGGCTCCAATTTTGATTGAAGGTGGAGAAATCTGCTCCTCCATCCTCTGCGCAGAGCTGCACTCTCACGCTGATGAAGTGTATTCCATCCACAAATTGATGACTAGCTGGAAGGGGGACAAGACACTTTTTACAGGTAAATGTGAGGCCAGACTTTAAAAAATGAAAAAAAAAAAGTTTCAACGTTTTAAAACAGCACTTCCTACCTTGATGGAGCAAGCAAGGGCAATTCATACAGAAAAAAAACACTTATCCCCACCATGGGCAACGGCTTCAGACTCTCTTCACATTGTTTTAAGTGTGCCTGTGTTTGCCATTGCCAGCCACAGACTGACTTAACAAGGGACGGCTAAGGCTCAGTGGTAGAGTCTGTCGTCTCTAAACAAGAAGGTTTTGGATTTGACACCTAGCCCCTGCAGCCACATGTCCGATGTGTCCTTGGGCAACACACTTAACATTTGTTTTGTCAGCTGCATCCAAATATGTATGAATGGGATTTGTTAACACTGATGCCCACGTTACATAGCAGCCTCTATGATCAGTGTGTGACTGGGGAAGGTGTATATGCAGACTGCATTAACAGGTATCTCCCTCTATCAAGTCTTAACCCCAACACAGTTATGGCAAATGGCTGTTCAACATAAGTCTGGTTCTGCTCAAGTTGTCTGCCTCTTAAAGGCAGTTTTCCCTGCTACTAAAACAAATTGGATTAAAAAAGTGCTTGTTTGGCAGCATTGCTACCCTGTTGGTCACCAATATCGGTAACCAACAAGGACATTCTTTCGTTCACATTTCTGTTTTAAAACTGATTCCCATTGGGGTGTGCAAATGGAGAATGTATGCAAATATTGTAGAGAACTTTACCAAAGTGGGCAAAATAAGTGGACTAAGGATAGATCCTTGAGGGACACCATCCAAACAAAACATTATAGATGTGACATAGCCAGTGTTAATAGCTTTTAAAACCTCTTCAAACTTAAGATTTAAAATGACTCAAACCTTAGTTTTCTCTGAAAAAAGTCATTACTTTCACTATAGCATTAGACTGGACTCCAGGATCATGTTGTAGTATAATACAGTGATAATAGTGTAGCTAATAATGTATTGTGTTTTAAAATGTGGAACCCATTCATTTTATGTTAAATAATTCAGATTTTATCATTCCATTTTGTTGTATTGAAGCTGAATTAACCCAGCTACGTTATGCCATAATAATGGTTTTTACTTTTATATTACAGAATTTAATGTAATTACATTTTTTAAATATATTCAATTTAAAGAACATATCTGCCAAAGGTCAAACCCTGGTGTGAAAGAACACATCCAAAGGGCTGGACTATACCTTGCAGCCTTAATGAGGCCAGAACTCACAAAGCTTCACACTTTGCTAATGGTCAAATGTATGTGCCTTACTCGTAGCTTTAAGCCTACAAGTGCTACAAAATCCCATCTTTGTTCAGCCCGTGTTCACAGTGTAACAAGATATGAGCCTGGAGCATACAGCCCTGTGCATCTGATGTTCCACAGAGAGATAATAAAACACCAGGTATCATCCACATTGTAGCTATGGATCCAATTAGAACAGCGGTGCGGTTAGATGGAGAGAAATATTAAAATGAGATAATATCAGCGGTGTCTGCCTGTGTGGCTGCTGTTTCTTTTTTTTTTCCTTTGTAGTTTCAGTAACACCTCTCTACACCAAGTACATATCCTGACTCTAAGACACAGGAAATTAAACTTGTTTTCGTTCCCCTGATAGTTCCTGCCGGGAGATTAGATCACCATGGTGAACTCACCTCACTCACTGATGTAAACCCCTCCGGTGTCAGACTGTCCCTTGGAGGCTACCGTAGGGGCCTCTGGGCCACATGTCTTTCCTGCCAATAATCACCCCATTAAAATGAATGATTTTGCCCAGACCGTGTACTGTACATAATCGTCAATTAGCCACAGGCGTCGAGATGGCACCTCTGCTAACCTCTAAGAGTCTGCTGGAGCCTCATTATGGAGAGTGTGACTCACTCATGATCACAGCCAGTCTCTGGGCAATAATGGGAATTGAAACATCAGCTTCATGTTCATGAGATTCACACAGAGCGATGAAATGAACTGCGTGGAGCATCTTCTCACTGCTTGATCATCTCAATTGGAGGAGACTTTCTTAGATTTGGTTTGTTTTTTAATGACACAATTATCAAATTATGACGAGTAGACGAGGGAGCAGGAGGTCATGGTTAACAGACCCACAGGCTGCTTTAAAGGCTTTTAAATTGTGAAAATCAATACTCTTTCTACATTGGGTGCATTCTAACTGTCATAAACCAAAGTGGTTAGAAATCACCAAAGCCGTTCTTCCAAGTGCAGGAATACTCCACTGGGACAGACTTATATCAAATAATAAATACAGAGATAGTTTTTTTCCTTCTGTTTTAAAGCCTAACACTGTCTGCACCATTATTCTAGACATACACAGACTGAGCTCATGCACCATAGCATTAGATATCATCACAAGTCCATCATTGGACTTTTAAGGGCCCATTCAAATCACTTTCTTTTGTGTTTACTGGAGACAAGCTTGATTTGTATAGAAATGAAACTTGATGGAAAGAGTTTGTCCTTGTAATCCCATTAAGCCAAGGCTGCTTTTATGTGTGTGTTCTGAGGCAGGGGAAAGGCGGGGTTGATGGAGGTTGATGAGGGACATGTTTTTTTGCTTTTGCACTCAGACTCTGTTTGAGAAGCAAAATAAGAGCTTTGTAAAATAGTTTGCATCATTACTGCTAAATTGTTCGCAATTGCTTTTTTTTTTTAAACTCTTGGTTTCTCTATTCCTTAGAATTTTAGATTTAGTCCATAAATTCTGTTTGGGTCAAATTTTACCCATTTTGATATTTGACAGCAGTAACAAATTTTAGACTTTTTCTAAAGAGAACAAAATACCCCAAAATGAGAATATTTTATGTTATACTTGTGTAGTTGCGACAAACATTGGTACATTGAGACGGTTCCAGGTTAAATGTGACCTGTATCAAATCGAATGAATAGAAAAATTGTGGGTTTAGGGAATCTGTGAAACTGTACATGCCCTGTCTTTATCTGTTATGGGAGAGAAGTGACAGAACTCAAGGAGGACCATGACACTGTCCTGTGTTTCCACGGTATGTATCTAGGTTCCCATAGAGACAGGCATGTTAGTCGCGGTGGAATCTCGAAACAGTGAAAGAGTAAAACTGCACAGGAATGAAGATATATGGTGCACATGTGGACCAGAAGTTATATCGTTAGCCCCATAGCATAATTGCCGAAGTCATATTTTAAGGGTTTCAGAAAAGAAGGAAAAACACATTTATGTGACTCGAGTCCACACCTCTGCAGTTCATAATTCCTATGATTGACTGAAAGTACATTTACTGTATAGAAAGATGAAGAAATATGAACTAGCTTACCAGATGAATCAGAGAGAAGAGTTAATGCTTCACTTGTGGTCAGCTGAGCCCTATTTTTCAAGGGGACCACCATCTTTGTCCACAGTGTCAAAAATGCCTATGTCAAAGAGATTAATTAGTCAGATAGTGATTTGGGAATATAAAAAGCATTCTGATATGCTGAGGAATTAGCCGATAATGCACGGTGAATCAGCAGTGTTAGGAGAGTAGAGTTAGGCAGATATCACAATTTAGCCAAAATATGACTTAGGTCTGCACCTGCAAGAAAAAAATAAATAACAGATTGGGGTGTCAGATACCTTTGCTGTTATATCATATGCCCCAAGTCTGGAGGCCATAGTCCTCATTGCAGTGCTGTGGGTTGGTATCCGACGTCAGCTGTTTGATTTATGTCATCTCCCAACCTCTCCTCCCATCATTTCCTGACTCTCTTCAGCTGTCCTATCCAATAAAGGGGTACCGAAAATAAATAAATACATTACAGTCCATTAATTCCGGGCTTACTGAGATGAAAACAGCCGCTCTGATGACATCACATGGGCGGTTCTAGGCAGGGGCCAACAGGGGCCAGTGCCCCTGTAATACTGAGCTTGGTCCCCCCTGTGGCCACCCCTCCAAAAGGAAGAGCCCCCCTCAAAACACATACACAGTATTTGACTCAACAACCGGACTCGCAATCTAGTATTAAATCCTGTTACTGAAACAAATATAAATCATGGTATTTTATGTTGTGGTATTTAATGATGTCCGCTATTATTTGGCATAATATATATATTTCTTTTTTTAAAGTGATCATCTTTGTCTATTTGTCACCTGGGTTTTATGTTCCCCTCTGACAAAACAACTGGCCCCAGTTTGGCCCCCTCAGTAAAAGTGGTCTAGAACCACCACTGTCTGATGAAGATGACTCTCCTGGAGAGGAGCTGGTAACGAGGGAGATATTTATGTTAGAGAACAACACGTTATGGCTGTGTTCTAACTAAGGTACACGGACACCAAGAATCAACAGTTGTTATATATACATTTTAAATGTATAGTTTTTCCAGGTTATCTAGGATTGCTGGGACAGTTCATCAGCATACATAAAGATGTGTTAGCAGGGAGCACAGGGACGTGAGATCTTAATCACTTGACAGCAGAGCTTCTCTCATTCAGATCAGCCAATAGCTGACTGACAGCTCAGGTATTGAAGATGCAAGTCATAGCTGATAAGAAGCAAAGAAATGACAACAAACAGGGCAGTGAAGGAGATGAAATTACCATGAGCAGCCTGATGTCGGAATGTATGACATTCAGCAGCGACAGAGCCTGGAGGAACCTGCTGCTCCTAATTGTCACTACCCTTGACGGCAAAAAGGGAAAGAAAAGAGGATGGAAAGGCTCACTGGCGGGGGGTGGGGGGAAGAAAAATCAGGAAGCAGCGCAATAAGCAGTGTTAGCTCCCATCAATGCCCTACCTGAAGCGAAAGCTATTGGTGTGATTGAGGGAAATAAACTCTAGGATGAGGGGGAAATGAAATGGAAGATGGAGGTAAAAGGAAAAAGGAAGTTAATAGTTTTCTTTATAGCATAAGAGAGTTATTTTAGATGGAGGGGAAAGACTTGACTTCCCCCTCCCCAAAAAAAACCCCTTCATATAAATTATTCAAATAGGTTGCGGGAGGGGGAGTCATTTGCATATAGATAAAAGTCAGTTTAATATTGTAAATTACCTTTTTATATGGCAATCTAGAAGATTTGGTTTTAATCTCCCAATAAATGTCTCGCTGTGTGTTTTCTCTGTCTACCTGGAGAGCGTGAGTGGGTGAGGAGGTGGAGCAGTGGGAGGAGGGGGGAGGAGATGAGTTGGGGGGGATGGAGATATCACACAAGAGAAGGTTCCCCATTCGTTTTGCTGCCTCGCCTTTAATTAATAGATTATGTACACATGCACACTCCTGTCAGTCTCTCTCAGAGCTTCCTATTACCACTGTGACCTCTCTGTCTGCTGCCCGGCAACCTATAATACACACATCCACACACACATCAAACACGCATATATATATATATATATATATATATTTCAGGCATAGCATGTGGGGGTTGATGAATGGGTGGATGAACGGGGGGATTTAGAAGTAAATGTGGTGGACGAGCACAACTAATGAGCCTTGATGAAAAAACAGGAGTGCTGAGGCTCAAACACGTTTGAAAGTCAGAAGAATTTTAATATGAGGATAACCTCATTTTCCGACAGAAGACACACATAGTGCCGCACTCAAGCACTCGTTGGGTCTCGCATGTTGAAAATGTGAGACCCCACACATGATGACAAATAATGATGGATTAAACAGTTTTGTTAAAATAGCGTGGGGAGAGCGACACCAAAACAGCACATCACGTCATTAACAGATATGATCCGGAGTCCAGATTCTCAAAACTGGAAATGTTGCAGAATCTCTCACGAGGTAAGACGACATGGGCAGGGCGGATTGTTGACAGTTCTCCAACCACTTTTTATGAAAGAATTCTGTGGATGGAGTAGTGAGATGACGGGAAGATGGACTGTTCATGTAGCACGAGCTGGAGGTGAGTAAAAATGCACTTGCTGCAGCTCTTGTGCATCCTCCCTCAGTCAGATTGCTTACAAATTGGCTATCAGTTCATTCCATGTGCACTCTACAAAGCGCATGCAAGCTCAGAGGTATACACTCCTCCAGCAATCGATTAAGAGGTGGAGAGCTCAGGACGACCTCCAGACATGTGCTGTTAAAGAGAGACATGCACATGTTTTCTTGGACATTGATGTGAATTTAAGATTATTGATAAGCAGTGGCTTATTGCAATTTCACACATGTGCAAACAGTAGCTTAATTCAGCTGAGCTATGTGAATAAATGCAAGCGATTTGATGCAAGTAGCCCATGGCCACTTTCATTTTTTGAAAGTAGCTCTCAGATGAAAAAAGGTTGGAGACCCCTGACGTAGATGTTGATCGGAATAAACAATAGCATTAGAAAACCTCTTTGTTTGTTATAATACTGTGAGGCTTGTTAGTGAATGGGCCATATCAGATCAGAATCTTTCGATGGAAGTGTTTACATGAAGTCCAAGTCAAGGAACCATCCTTCCCACAATCCATTGCAAATGGTACTGCTTGTTGAAAGCTTTGTAGTTGTTATATGTTTATACTATTAATACAAGTGTGTAGTGGAATATATAAATAACTTTCACTGCTGCATAATAAGGTTATGAGTACATTTTGTGTAAGCTAACTAAGATTAAGATTTACCTTTATTGATCCCCGCAAGGGGAAATTTCTGTTTTTACACTCTGTAGTCATGCAACACACACATAGGCTGAAGTATATATACACACAAACAGGATCCTATGGACATGCACTAATGGAGAGATGTCAGAGTGACGGAGCTGCCCATGGCGGGTGCTCCTGAGCTGGTGGTGGGGAGGGGGTTTGGTGCCTTGCTCAAGGGCACCTCAGCAGTGCTCAGGAGGTGATCTGGCACCTCTCCAGCTACCAGACCAACTTCCATATTTAGTCCGCACTGGGACTTGAACTGGCGACCCTCCGGTTCCCAACCCAAGTCCCTACAGACTGAGCTACTGCCGCCCAATTGGCTGAAGTATATATGTGGATATATTTGATTGGTTGTCTTTAATTTGGACCTTTCTTTCAATTCCGTACCTATGTAAATTATGTTTGTCAATCTGCTTCTTGATGACCCTGAGGGTCGGGAAACACTGCCAAGGTAGCAGCGAGCTGTGACACTCAACGATCATGGGTAGTGTAGTACTTTTACTCGATATTGCAAATGAATCTTGTTTTTCTTAAAACGAGGTTGATATCAGAAGAACTTGTGTGTCCTACATGAGCATAAACCATTGTTTCACGCTCAGGTAGCTGGTGGTATGTCTACCTTGGATAGTTATGATATTATGGCTAATAATCAAATCGGCAATGGAGAAAATGAATGGGATTTTTTACTCCTGGAACCACACTGTTGAGTCCTATAGACAACCACGTGCTGAACCTCTGACAAAAATAATTAGCATTCAAAATAACAGTTCAGCATCTCAAATGATTAATGTAGCTGGATATTATAATAATTGAAGCAAAGGTTTACAAGAAACTCAGTCTTACTGATCTATCATGTCCCTTGTCCTTACCCTTTTTTTAAAAGAAGAAATCATCCCTGTAAAAACCACCTTTCCGCATTGTCTTCTAAAATGCATTCTTCTGCCTGGATGCCTGTTTTAAACACATTTCTGGGATCTTTACCAAGTCGGTGCATTTAACTACACCTCAGCTTCAGGTTTTACACATTGTTTTTCAGCCGATGAAGATCATAAAAACCTTTTTGTTTTTAATCGATTCATATGGTCCTTTCGTTTGATGCAGATATACCAATCAGAAATACAAACAGACTATGGCACAGATTGTCACTGGCAAAGAAATATAACCCTTACCACATTCAAATTTACATTAAGGGGCAGCCTATTCTTTTGTCTCTGTGTGTATTACCTGCAAACTTCAAAACATGGAAGCCTTAATTACACATAACATAACATTTTATTAAACACTTTCTTTGGACAATCTTTTGCAGGGGCTGAATCCATATATCCAGTGCAATAACTCCTCCTATTGAGATTCAAATGGCAGCTATAATCAGCCCTGATCACATCAATGCATTCAAGGGAATGTTCCTGTTAATAGTAAAAAATCATATTCAAAAGCACGCCTATTTATTATGTAACCAATATCTAAAATCTAACTCCAACCACCAAAAGATCAGTGGTGAGGAGCCTCCTACACAGAGCAGAATATCTTATCAGTGAGGAGGAGGAGGACAGAGAAAGGACGAAGCACGGAGCAGAACGGACGCCCGGAAGAAGCATCCCAGTGGGACGATCTTACATATAGTCAGAGTACCTTAAAGACAGGATCCTGAGGAGGGCTGGGGTCAAGATCATCAACCTGTTAGTGGACGACCAAAGAAAGATCAATAACAGAAACGGTGGCTTCCATCTTTACTCCACCACAATAACACCAGATGCTATGGAAGTAGCTCCGGTGTCATCATGTAAGCGTTGAATTATAGTCCCAGGTTGAATTGTATTTAAATTCTGCCAGTTTTACCCACAAAATAGATTGTAATATTTTGCTAGTTCGTCTTGTTTTCCAATGGAATGTTGTTTTTCTAGTTTGCTGTTCAGTATGTCAAGAAATCTGTCGCTTAGCTGGTGATATTTGGAGTCCACTTTTTTTAGCCCCTTTTTTGCTTATCCTCATCGACTCTACAGCATAAACTAAAGTATCTTTTAAACAGCCTGTTCAAGAAAGGACTGTTACAACATTATTCAGCCTTGCTGCTCTGTGAAAAAAAACATGAAGCAGTATGATGGGGCCAAGTAGTTCATCTGTTACTCCGGCAGCTGAGGGAGGAGCAGAGGCGTTTACAGAATGTGTTTTCACACATGCACAAAACCTCTGAATAGGTCCCAGAAAATTCTGTATGAACTGCATGAATGCATATTGCAGAATGTTCTCACTTCACACTGACCTTTTCCTACCAGCCATCTAGTAAAAAAAAAATTCCCATGACGTCATAGAGAGCCAATTTTTGAAGAAATACGGTATTCAGGACAATTCAATAGCCAGATGATAAGATGAACCTTTATTGAAATGTAGCCGCATTAACAGTAGCAAAAGAAAGAATTGAAGCAAAGCAAAGCAGGAATACACAGTGCACACAGTGGACAGATAATCAAAAAGTAAAGTTACCATGCATGGGGGGGAAACATTCTCCATCACAGATGAAAGCATCTGCCACCACCAGGGTCGAGGGACCAGCCCAGAACAGAGCTGGTACTTAAAAGAACCATAATGGATGGATTACGGCCACTAGCTCTCAAAATTGCGCTCAATTTTCTCCAGCTATCTGCTCCATCTCATGGTCTATCTTATTACATTTGCACATAAACACACCCATAAAGTCCACACCTGTCTGTGCTATTATGCTGACGAAGTTTTTTTTTTTTTTTTTCATGTAAAGATGATGAACTAGGAGTGGAGGGGAAGCTTATTAAAGGTTTTATTCTAAGCCAGACTAGGAAAAAAATGTTATATGAGTTTCAACATTCAAAACAAAGCTTCCTCTTTGAATGGAGAAAGCAAGGACAACTCAGAAAATACACTAAACTGCACGAAAAGGCTCCACAGATGTGGATGAAGTGTTGAGCCGTTGACATCCCCGGAACTGATTTAACCTCTGGTTATATTAATAATAGTCATGTCAAAGCGATATTTCCAGACTTTGTATACAGATCATTCAATTTGAGGTCATGCAGAGGTGGGGATTGTTTTCCTAAACACCAGAGTGTCACAGTGATGCGTGTGACATCTCTTATAAATACTGTGCTTAGTTACCATTCAAACAGATGGTTGAGACAGAAAAGAATCTGCTACTACTGTGGAGTTAGAAAGAATGAGCTCACCAGACCTTTATAGGCCACTCTACATCTCTAATGCAGGCTTTAGGTTCAGGACTATGATAATGCACAGATAATTAAAATGTTGCTGTTGATAATGCCTTGCAAGTATTGCAGACTTTTTGCAATAAAAAGGACAAAATATCCCATTTTGCATCATCAATTGTAAAGAACGTATAGTTCTAGGACTGCTGTTCTCTCCATGTGACCTCTAACTTTACTGCCTGTCATGATTTGGTCTTATTTAGTTTGTATTTTGTCTATTTCAAAGTTTAGGTTTCGTTGTTGTTATTTATCCTAGTGTTGCTTGTTTCCCTTGTGTGTTTTTGTCTTAATGTTTCATAGTTTAGTCTTTAGTGTTTCCCATTGTATTTGGTCATTTCTTATCCCAGTGTTCTATGTTCTAGTGTGTATTATTGTTTACGTTGAGTTCTCTGTGTCTTCAGTGTTTCAGGATTTATTTTGTATTGTCCTCAGTGTTTCTTGTCTTGTGTTTTCTCCCTGCCTCTGTGTGTTTCCCTCCCTTTTTGATTTCCCTGATTGTCCTCACCTGTGTCTGATTACCCCTGTGTCTATTTAGCCTCAGTGTTCCGTCCCTCTTGTTGTCAGATCATTGTTGTATGTTGTTAGTCGCCCGAGTCGCCCGAGTCGCCCCTGTGATTCCTCAAAGCTCCCTGTTTTTGATCCCTGTGTTTTTTCATTGAACATTTTGGAAGTAAGCTTTTTGTTTTTGCCTTTTCGTTAAAATAAATAGTTTTCACTTCGGTTGAGCAATTGGGTTCTCCTCCTATGTTTTTTTTCCTGAATCCGTGACACTGTCCTTTATCATATTTCTGCTTGGACTAATATATCTGTTGAATGCAGATTGAGGAGTTGTGAACCAGATGTTTCTCTATCTATGTCCTTTGGCAGTGGTTTGGGTTGTGCGGGGTGAAAGATGTCTTAAAGATAATGTACTCAGCACGATAATGGTTGTACACCTTGATGATCAATGCAAGTCATAAAAGGCACAGTGTCATAAAAAAAGTGATAAATCTCCCAGGTCCTCAGCGAAGCAAGGCACATAAAAGCAGGCGGCTGTGGGTTTTCGAGGCTATTGCCGGATTCCTCTCCTCACCTCGGGGGCGAAAAATGCAAATAAAATACAGATTATAAAAAATGATAATGTGTGGGCTTTGGAAGATGAGGAATGAAAATATCAGCGGGCCTCTTTTTGATTTGTATGTCCAGCGGCGACACTTGAGATGAACGAACCATGTCTTAAATTACCATGTAATAAAAGTTTTACCTCTGAAGGTGGGGTGTCTCACACAAAAAAAGAGCATTGGCAGCTTAATGGTGCCAGACTGTGGGAAAAAAAGACTATTATATTTTCCCATCTGTGACAAATCCAATTAGTAATGTGGCATGTAAAGATGGAAATGCACTGATGTTACGTCTAGTGGACATCTTATTCTGTTGATTTGATAATGTAGATCAATGGGAACATAAAAGAGAGCTATCTGCATTAAGGTTGCCTCATTCCTTTGCTGTGAGTACGGTGGTCTGACTTAATCACTGTGCTGGCCTCTGCGCCGGCAGATAATATAATTGACACGTGACCAACTCTAGTAATGCAAACGCTCTTCTGTTGGAGGCCTATTGTTCTCTCGATTTGAAAAAAATCACATCTTTAATCTAAAGTTTTAAAGGGATCTTGTTCTACAAACTTCTGCGTTTTGCCTGTGGAAGCATTAAAGTGGTGTTTCGGGGAAGTTTCCAATCAACAGAGCTCATAGCAGCTGATATTTGATCTGTGAGTTAGCAGCACTAATGTCAGTGGTCGGAGCAGATTTCATATCACAAAAGCTGGTTCTGTAAATGGCAGGGCGTCTGAATCACCCATTTTTGGAGCAGGGAGCGAGGTTCATATCATTCAGGATGATGAGCACCTGTTATATGTGTGTACTTAGTTGTCTTTAAAGTCCATTGAGTTGTTTGTGAAAATGTCTGTGTTCTTTAGAACAGTTTTTTGCAATCTTATGGAGTTCTATCTTAGTCCGACGACTTGACCGATATCTGTTGGAGTGTATGAAGGAGAAGCAATCAAATTGTTGGAGAAGTTTAAGACTGGTTTGAAAATCATGGGAGATAACAATCCAAATTCCACTTGTGATTAATTTAAATATGTGTAACTAGATGTGACACCTAATCATTGTCTTGAACATGCCTTACTGAAACATAAGATCTCTTGTGTGATCATGAGTTGTGTTTTTACACATACAGGTATTCATAGGATTTGATCACTTTTTTTTTAAATCACAGGGTTCTTACTTCCAATTTCCACATAGTCTGTGTAATTAGCACCAAGGTTTTGTTGCCATCTGATGGCCCGTTTCTGGAACATGAGCGCAGTGGAGCGCAGCCATAATCAGCTGGACACAGGAGAACTACAATATCACGCGGGAATAAAGAGAAAAACGTGCAAACATGTTACTTTGTCTTTCTGAGGATGATTTGTTGTATGTTCGGTGTATATAGTATATATTGTGTTTTGAATTGACTGGATGCTCTTTGCGTTTCTTTATCTGACTTCCTGTTCTGGTCCCTCTATTCTGTCCAGCTTGATGCGTGCTTGCAGCGTGCTCCATCAAAATTAGACACACAAGGTATTTGAAACAGAGCAGAGCGCCTGGCTCTTTAAAAAAAAGGCCCAAGGCCACCTGGTAAAAAACAGACCTGTAGTTTTACATCTGTGCAGCTTGGTTTAGGAAATACACTTTTTAAAATATGATTATCTACCAGCCACTTCCCTATTTTAATAGTATTTGGCTGCTAATTTCCCACCATGGACCATACAATGGACAATGCAGCAAACTTGGTTCTATCATGCATGGACATGATGCAATGCATGGTGGTTCTTTGTGCATCTTGACTGTGGGCTTCCTTAGTTCTGTGCTCTGTTTATATCTGATCAGTCATTAGCAGACACCAGATTGTGAGCTGATAAGACAAGAAAGGACATCTCTTACCCACCCACCCCCACCAACATCACCTCCTGCCAGCTTTAGCAATGATAAATGATGATAAAAATCACTGATCCACCAACCGCCCATGCCAAAATATTTTAGGTAAAAAGGACAAGGCACAGCATCCACAATTATTACTCTGTAAGACTGTAACAGACAGTGCTACAGTTTTCCTATGGTGCTGGGTAGGAGTTTTACCAGCAGAGCCTCCTAATTATGAACAGTGACTGAATACAAGTTAAAAGAGACTGAATAAGTTTGACAAGACTACGCTAAAACTTGGATAACTGCACATAAACAGTTGGATTTGTTGGTTTCACTTCCTCTTCTTGTTCTTCTTGCAAGCCTGGGTGCTGCCCACTTTGTCCCAGTTCCTCTCCATTATACATATTCTATCAGGAGAGGAGGAAGCAAAGCCGCCAACATTGGTACCAAAAAGAACCAATTTAGCACAAGCTGCCCCAAACTGATTTAGCGTACTAATCAAAATATAAAAAAGATTCAAATAGATCAAACCAAATTGCGTGTTTAGAATAATTTCCTGACACATGACGCAGTTGAGTATCACAAGTGAGCTCTGTATCATCATGATGGCCAATCTAGTAGACGATACATCCAGGGATTTCTTGCATACCCTAATTTGCATACTATGAAATCAGAACACACTACATGTTTTGATACACACCCTTAAAGTCCCCCTGAAATGGAAAATACAGTTTCCCAGTTTTAAATGTTCATGTATCTGTCATTGTATGCTAAACATTTTTACATCAAAATTACCTTATTTTGTCTTCCTGTAGACATCTCTAAAGTCTGATGACTCAGCCTGCACGCAGATGTGTTTACACATTTTTCAACCAATTAAAAGGTTTTTGTTGAAGCTAACCATCAAATCAAACTCATCCCAAAGTTATGTCCCACCTTCTATCAACAACAACACGGCAGTTAAATGCTCTCCAATTTCATTGGGACTTTAGTAAATCGTTGCTAAATGTTAGCTTTATGTGGCTAGCTATTAGCGTAGCTGAATAATACAATCAGTTATGTGTTTTCAGATCATTGCTTTAAAATAGACCAAAGGCCCCGTAAATTAAATTCTTACCGCGCCCAAACCCCAATTACCAAGCCAGTACTCGTGATGAAGAACAACACACTCATCTGCCTATTCATGAGGGGAACCTTTCCAAAGCTAATGCAGCCTAATACAACAACCGTGTTGAAACTGTACAAGAGATATGTTGATTCTACAAGTGGAGTGCTAGTCATTTTGGAGACTGTAATTTGTACGATGGTTGAGTTGCATTGCATTATACTGAGTGGTGTTTAATAATTTGTCCTATCTAATTGTATCAAAAAAATATGAACCCATTTCGGAACCAGTGCACTAGAGAAAATGTGTTTTTTTTGTAATTTCACCAACCAAGACCTTTAATTTAGACAAATGTATGCACAGTTGATGTGGTCTGACACATATTCTGTCTCCTCATCTCCTCCTCCAGCCCACATGTGGTGACAGCTACTGGTGAGAGTGGTGGCAGATTGGTGCCAGTCAAGGAGGTAGAGAAGAGGGGATGATGTAGGGGCCACGGGGATAACAAAAAGATAGCCATGCGTAAGAGACACACGGACCTGTCTGCGCTCCACTCAGATAGAAAGAGAGAAAGAGACAAGAGAACAAAAGCCAAATCAATACTTCCATTATCGGCCCTGCGTAAGACTGAATTAGATGTCATACAGCCTCGAGGTTAAAGAGGGGATTTGACATATCTGAACATTAGTAGAGCTGTGAGATGGATACAGCTTTGTGTGTTCTGGTTGCAGTGAAAATGTATGTGTGTATTCATATGCCATAGTGTGTGGTTTTCTTATTTATACCTTCATATCTGTACACGTTTTGCACATTTCCAAACATTCTCACAAAGTCAAGTAATCATATAACTGCTCTTGCTACTTTTATCTTTCAGAATAGATTTTTAAGTTTCTTTACTCATCTACAATGGTTTACATTATTAAGCATCTTCTTCATATATCACTGGCAGCCTGTTAATTCATGTCCCAACCCAAGGTCTCAGATCTCTTACTGCTTCTCTTTTAGTTGCTGCTGGAGTGTCCTGGAGTGTTGCTGTAAACTGAAGAACAACCTCCCCTTGCATCTCCGTAAAGCAAATTCTGTTTGACATTGTTACAGATACTGAAGACACATCTTTTACAGTTTGCTTTCAAGATTTGTTAAGCTTGTTGTCATGTATATTTACTAGTTGAGTGATCAAACTGCTTTGTTTATTTACTCTGTCTTTTTCTACTTCTGTTATTTTTTTTCTCTCATCGTTACTGTGTTTTCATCTGAACTTGTTTACGTCGGGCACTTTGTGTTGAATCTTTGTATGGAAGGTAGTATCCAAGGCAACCGACCTGCATTGGCCGAAAAGGACCTACATTAATGAGAACATGCAGCAAATTCAGAAATGAGTTTGATTCAAAAGCAAATGCAAAAGTCCAGAACAAATGCACTGACTGAAATGCACATGCAAACGAATAAAATGTGCTGCAAAAAGCAGAAACAACTGCAGTTACATCAAATGCTCTGCAAATATATGAAAGATACAAAGTCTAAAAGACACATACTCGAAAAAACACCTGCATGTAAACAAAATGCTGCAAATCCAGCTTTAGACTTGCACCAGGCCTGTAGGTGTGCTTAGGAGACTGAGGGAAACCAGGCACAGTTGATATAGTTGGACAGCAGAGAGAATTGTTAAAATGACTGCAACCAGGAGGTTTAAAGAGAGTCTGCCTTGACTCACACACCAGAGATGAGACAGCTGAGCAAGGGGTCTGTTGGGGCAGCCCCTGGGTGCCTGCAGCTAGCGCTAGCTTCAGGGCTAACTGAGCTTTGTTGCTAACCCAGCCCCCTTGATTTTCGACACTGGTCGTCTGGGGTGGGCTATGGACCGTCGGGAGGTTGGAGTTCTAAAGCCCAGGAGGGGGGTAACGTCCCCTAGAGGAGTTTGGCTATAATTTTTTTTTCTACTTGAAGTGTATGTTCTGATTAGTGAACAGTTAATGCTGCAAATACGTTTGATCGGTTCCTTATGTGGCTATGTTTAGGCACTCACTGCACTATTGGTCTTGGTTATATAATAAAATGATCAACACTGACCGTTTTGTAAGCCCACACACCACCCTGAATGTCTCCAACCAACTCAAGCTTGGAACAAGAATATGCACTTCTCTGACTGGAAAAAAACAACAACTTCTCAGGGAACATTCAGGAATGTGTTTCTGTGAAAGCAAAATAAAGAATTTTAGAGTAACTTTCCCAGGAGCAGGGCTGCCACTACTATCTCTCATAACATTAGCAATTGGTAAATGGACTTCAGCTTGTAAAGCCCTTTTCTAGTCTTCTGACTACTCAAAGTGCTTTTACACCGCATGTCTCACCTACCCATTCACACACTGATGGTAGTGGTCGCTATGTAGTGAGACCATCAGAAGTAACTAATCCCATACCGCGCCGGGCAAAGCAGAGGGAGTAACTTAAGTGTCTTGCCCAAGGACAAATCAGACATGTTGATGAAGGAGCTGGGGATCAAACACCGAAGCTTCCGGTTGAGAGATGACCGACTCTACCAACTGAGCCAAAGCTGCTCCTGTGCTATATGTTCATACAGCATGGCAACTGAATTTGATGTGCATTTAATACAATTCTTTTTAACTTGGCATTTCCCACTGTCTCAAACCTTTAACCATTACCCTTACCTTTGTCTCTTTAAAAAATAAAATCAGTTACAGTCTTTTACTAGTTTGGGATATGCAGTAAAGACTTTACATTTTCACCATTAAACATTTTGGATATGAGAGAACGGAGAACAACACCTAATTCTGCCCTGAGGAACTTCTTGAAGAACAGAGACACGGGTAAGCAATATCCAAAACTGAAATCTCACTATGTTCACACAGCACATTCTCTTAAGAAAGAGGTTAAAAAAAGAAGTGTATTTTCCGATTTGCTTTTAATATTTCAGGATGTCAGAAACTGATAGGAAACTGCTGGTTTGTTTGATTCTTTCTCCGAGGGAAGCAGCAGACGTTTTTTTTCCTTTTATGAGAGTAGAGATGAAGAGATTGTAGAAAGAACCTTACATCCCCTCAACATACTGTATCATGAAGCCCATGAGGACAAATGCACCAACTGAATTCAGACGTGTTAACATTTGGTGGAATGTGAGAAAATTCTGCCTCTACTTTGAGAAAATGCCTGGAGGGAGCGCAGACACATGGCACAGTCTGAGGAACACAGAAGATGATGTCACTGCATTTGGCATCCTCTCTTTCACTTTCACTTCTGTTTGCTTTTACTGTTCACTATTCTTGTTGGGCTTTTTTTTTTTAATGGATGCAATGCACCAACCTTTGTTGTTTTGTTGTTTCTAAAGCCTATGCAGGAGATTCATTTGTAGGAATGCATCCTGTAATTTCACACCTGCCTGCCTTGTTGTGATACTGACAGTCGGCCTACTCATTATTTGGAAATTACAATCTTATTGTGAAGTAGAGCTTAACTGTCTGTCTGTTTCTGCAGTGTTTTCTTCTGCATTGAACTCCAAAAAAGTGATTGGACCAGTGTGGTGACTGTCCTACCTCTGTCATTTATGTGTGGTCAGAGCTCTGTCCCATAAAAATAATGTAATCTCAATGACAACATGAGAGGCCTGGAAAAACATGACAACAAAGTGTTATTGATATTCAGGTACATCCGGTATAAATGGGCAAACAGAGCTTTTCTTATGTTATTTTACTTATTTCTGTAAAGTAAAATATATTTTTTCTTTAGTTATAATTACTACAATTGCGATTTTGCTATTTCTGTTCAAGGCAATATTCATTTTGTGTCAGCATCAGGCTAACAAAGTCAAATGCCCTTCATTGTCCATCTGTGAGAAACCCCCCTCAGAGAGAAATGCACCATCCGCCACTAATACCTGTTGGTTTCTTAAAGGCACAGTATGTAAATTCAGCCTCCAGGGGGCTCTCAATCAAAATACTAACGTGGGAGTTGGGACTAATCTTGTTCTCCCCGCGTCCTTATGTAGCGGCCTTTTTAGAATCCTGTGTTTCCATGGCAATGATAAACATGTCTTGTCTGTCATGGCAGCCGCCACGACAAGAGACACGTCCCGTGAAATTACTGATTTCTCTGGCTTTACTGTTGGAAACATTTGAGCTAATGTAAGTACTCCACAATAAAACATATATAACATAGGTTTAGTCTATTTGTAATCATTATTTCATATTTTAGTTTAAAAATTCATATTCATTCACTTCATATTGTATGGTTAACATTTTGTTTTTTGTATGGCGGGTTTGGATTTCAAATGTAAATCTGTTTAACAAGATGTCATCACAAGAAGTGTGCTTCCAATTTTGCACAAAATCCATTCCTTGGTGGAAAAATGGCCACTCCCACTTTTACATGTACATTTAAAAGTAGCTTTCTCTGTTGATTTCAATATCAGGAATCAACAAATATCTATAAATAATATATCTATATGTATATTCACTTGATTGGTTGTTGGTTGCACTTGAAGTTTGAGTTACCAAACATTTACATCCAGAAAAAGCACAATACAATAAATACCAGAGCAAACTGAGGGAGACAGTATCGTACCGAGCTACGCAGAACTGAACTTTAGTTTGTTAGAGGCACAAACTTTTTAACAACTACTTACCCATTAAATAAAATGCTGTGTGTGCTGTCTTGCAGACTGTCCTGTGAGGTGTCCTATGATTGTTTAATGTATTTTATGTTCTTTGTAAGTACCTCGAAATGTAGATAATTTGCTCATTCCTGCATATTTACATAGATGAGTAATTGCTGATATGTACATTAAAGTGCATTGTCCTTATTCAATAAAGAAATACTTAGAAGTACTTGGAACTTAATTTTATTAAGTCCATTATTTTTCAACCTAAGAGTCACACCAATGGAATGATTATTTAGCTTACATGCTGCACAATGTTTCCCTCTGAAAATTAAGTATATCAATGGAAATACCATCACACAACCAATTATTCAAAATTGTAGTGATAAGGTGAACAGAGTAAAAGTACTTGGTTACTTTCTACTTGTGGATGCCAGTAATACTGGTATCAAAGTAAAAACGCTTTCTCTCCACTGATCAGACGGATGAGTCACAAGAGGATGGAACAAACCACAATGATGACTCATACCACATTAAGTGCTGCAGGGGTCCGTGTCAGGACATCATGTGGCAGAATTGCTTGGAAATCATGGTTGGATTGTTGATTTTAAACAGATAATTTTCTTGAATTGTAAGACAGGAAATGAACATAGTACTTGTAGAGAAATCTCCAAATACGCTATTTACGTCCAAATGCAAACACAAGGCATCAGTCACTAAAAAAGCCAGCGTTGGCGAAATGTTTTAATAGAGAGGAAGCATAGTGCAAAGACATGAGGGAGTTAAACACTAGGGAGAAGCGGTCGTTTATGAGCAGAGTGATGGAGAGCAGGATCACAGTGTCCTGCCCTGGTGATGCATTGGCCAGACTAGCTATTGATTGGCTCTGCCCTTCTGCCTTGATACATCATGTCATCTGTGTTCAGAGAGTGGGATCCAAGCACTTCCATTGAAAGCTTGCAAAATAAAAGCTCCCTCCATAGGTTGTAAGTAGCGGTTTGTCTGCGTGATGATGGATCAGGTCATCTGTTTGGTCCCAGGGCCTGACTGTGGAGCGTCATCTTCATCAGACAACGCCTGACAGGACGTCCATCATCACAAAGTCATGCCGATGAGCCTGGTATCTAATGGAGCAACACCTGCTTACATCAACACATCAGCAGCAACTTTATCATGTGAGGTCATTTAGAGCTGGACTCAAATTGACCCTCCGAGGTTGACCGTAATCATCAGGGGTTCAGGCTTACAGGGTAGAAACTGTCATGCTTGTTACTGTATTTCCTCATACTGCCCGACACCACACGCTTAAAGTTATGTTCTCTGAGGTAGTGATGCACAGTGTTATCAAGTTCCTCACAGACTCAACATGGATGCTCTAAGCAGATCAGTGGCACACAAGGGCAACACCCTAAACTGTTTCTAATAGAAGGAAGTGCCTCTTTAAAATAATGAAAATTACAACTTTATGCAAGGTGTCAAATATGAGGTAAAAGAACTGAGTCAAGAAATAGAATTGAGGAACATAATGCAGTGAAGAAAATAAGTTGCTGAAATCAAGCAAAATAACAATGTGCCTATTTTCAAGGTCCAGGTACCATACACTTTCCTTTTTCAACAACTACTCACTTGATAATGATGATAATACTTGGCAATAGGGGTCAGCATACGGTACACAAATTACAACTATGTGAGAGGGAGAAGCGAGTCATTTATTAATCAGACCACATAACAATAAATGTTGCCAGAGCAGTGTCTTCAAGAGCCGGCCTCACAGACTATTCTGCAATACCACTTAATAAGACTGGAGAGATGATTTCTGATTGACGGAACGGTTTGTTAATTTGTAATGGGTAACTCTGACAGCCAAGATGTTTTAGACACCATTGGGATGGAAGAGAATTGAGACGGATGTTGGGTAGCAGTTTGTCCCCATATGAAGAAGACCATAGTAAGGGTTTGGTGAGACCTCTGTTGGTCTCTTTGACTGTATTAGTACTGGCCCAGCAACTCAGCTTGTTTTGGACTGTTGCATATATATTTTAGAATTTGAATCGTTGGGAAAGCCATAGCAGCAATTTAGCACTTGCAAATCCCTGTATACCCTGGGATTTACCAGAACTACATTCAGATCCCAATCTTTCAACTTATTTTGAAAATTAAGTGAGACATTCAATGAAACAACATCGTTGCTCTGCACAAAAGTTGCAGCATCATTACATCTTCCTTTACAGTTTGGGTAACATTTATCATTGAAGTAGAACGAGTGATATGAATCAAACTCTGTTCATGTTAAGTGTTTGTGTGGGTGTGTGTAGGTTAACCTTTCTTAAGGTCTAAAGTCACCCCATGGAGTTTCAAGGCCTCTAAAGAGCCACATTTTTAAGAGTGGATCAGATGTCAGATGTAGGTCTGACTACATCCATCCATCCATCTGGTTATTATCTATACCACTTTCCCCTCATTGATTAACACTTTGAGGAATCATTTTCAGGGTTTTATGTATCTGTTAACTTTTTCATAAAGCCTTTCCAATTGCCAATGGACAAACTAAACGGATGCAGCTAATGCACACTACTGTGTGATGAAACACTTGCACATGGGGAAGCAAGCCCCAACAATAAAAAAGGCTGCAAATGGCAGCAAAATCCATGTTCTAAGCATATTATATGTGATCATCATGTCTTTGTACATTCATATTGATTCCGCAGTGGCAGAATATTGGTGTCCAAGTCTGTTAATCTACATTACGTTACATACATTAGAAGGTTGGAGTTGAAAAGAGGCAAAGGACATATTGGTCTCTAAATTCTACACAGACTGTAGAGTACAGCTTCATTGTCTAGAGTCCTGTGTCTACATTTAGATTTTTGCACAAAATAATAAAAAAACACTATTTCACAGGCAATACATGAGTTTCTCCAACCTGACTGAATTCAAAATCAAACCTAAATTGTTTGACCTCTTTTGTGAAAGATGTATCGTATTGCACTGCAGCCACTGTAACTATTTGCAGAGGTCATTTTTCATTACACTGTGATTATATTCCTATTAATTATTTATTGATTCATTTCTTTCAGTGCTGCAAGGTTTGCCAGATGTAATGAATAAAACTGTCAACTTCACACAGCTCAATGATTGGCTTCATTTCACAGACACGCCCTCTTAGGCTGATGTGGTGTGCAGTTAATGATAGAAGTTATTTTAACAAAAAGGGTTTGGATTTTGTGGTTTTGGCAGATTAACTGTTACGTGCCGTAATGTTGTGTATGGGTTGATTCTGATTTTTCCCTCCTATCGCCTTTCACTATCCTCTTTACCTTAACCCTTCATGAGATGAAGGAAAGATGTTAGGAGAATTCATAAAGGACTTAGGGAAAGGTGACCGCGTTGCTCTGAGAATCCGATGACGTGAGTCTGCCGTGGTGAAACTACAATGTTCTGAGAATGGACTACTAAAAGCCCATCTAAAAAAACAAATGAAAACATGAAATAAAGTGAAATAATCCTAATTACCACAAGGTTGGAATTAAAAATAAAAGGAATATAGGCTACCAGGCTAAAAGTAACAAAAGTGAAACCAAATGGTTGTCACATTGAGAATGGTTGCGGACGCTCACCTTCCTGTCCACTCATAAATCAACATCAAACTAAGTATGATTGTATGAAATTATTTGTTACATTTATGCAAGATATACATCATGTTTTATACAAATATACAACTGCACAGCATTCTAAAGTGAATGAAATATGTTGAATATAACATCATCTGGCTAAAAATGTCCCTTACATGATCATCGATCATCGTTCATTTTCATGACCGGACGGATGTTTTTAAATGTTACGGCCGCAGGGAATTGTGGGACGGCATTATCTCATCTCCTTTCGTAAAGGATGGCCCAGTGTATCCTATGCTAAAGGAGGTTATAAAGGAAGCATTGATGCACCTTTCCTTTGCTTTTAGAGAATTCAAACGACTCTTATCATGGCCGCTACTCAGATGCTTCCGGGTCATATCAATCAGTTAGGAACCTTCCTAAGCAAAAAAGACTAATTTGAATGCACGCGATGTGTTTTCTCTCGCTCTCTCTCTCTCTCCTGTGTTGCTTCTCAGCCTCAGAGTGCCCGGCCACACCTGTGACAATTTACCAATCAGGGGCTGAGCTATAAAGAGCTGGAGAGGAGGCAGCCAGTTACCAGTGGGTCATTTGGCTGCGTGTGTGCTTGTGTGCTTGTGTGCTTGTGTGCTTGTGTGCTTGTGTGCTTGTGTGCTTGTGTGCTTGTGTCTTAATGTCGAGCAATTTTAGCGTAATCCTTCTGTGGAAGGAGTGTTTGGTTTAGGCCTTACTGTTCTTATTTAATTTCAACTGTTAGTTTTGACTTTAATTTAAGAATAGATTGGCTTCTCTTTTGTTTGTTTTTGTTGAAGAAGCTTGTTTTGAGTTATACCTTTTTCTTTAGTTTGTTAATAAATAATTTTAAACTTTGCTTATATTTAGCTCCTCCTTCTTTTCCTCTGGTTTCATTTGAATTGTTACTCCCCTCATCCCCTAGCCATCTCTTGGAACGTAACATTAACTATTTTTGTTGCATGTCCAGGTATACTTATCTATGTGATTAACCCATCACTTATTGTGACATAGTTGGTAACTTTAAGGTAAAAGTAATGACAATGGTCGAGAAATTAGGATTATTAAAGAACATTAGAGACAGACTTTTGTTATTTATGAAAATCACAAATCAGGAGGGCTTGATATTTGGTTGTAGGCCACATCTTGTTATAAAGTTAAAAACAATACCAAACGAATACATCCCTGTGTTTGTGCAATACAACTGACTATAAGGGAACCAGTAGGGAAATTTGAGGGACGTTCAACTTACCTTTATTTTGAAAAGAAGAAAGAGACCTAAGGATTGTAACATTTACCTGCAACAACACACCTCTGCCCAGTGCACTTTTATGCAAACACACACCACACTTTCAAAGCTTTAAATATACTGTAGTAGGCAGAGTATGTTCTAAAGAAGTGACTCAACTGGTGGGGCGGGACCCCAAAGAGGGTTGCAAAGCCGTTTTCATTAGGTCACTATTGTGTTCATGGAAAAATACTCGTGTCATAAAGTCTGCTAAGTGCTTTTTAAACGTGTCAGTTTCTTTCTTCTGCCACGTTTTGTATCCCCTGAGGTCCAAAGTGTACAATTTTTCATTAAATAAAACTGTTTGGTTGAAAAGTATCAGAAATATCATCTCATGAAGTAGTTGGTGGTGGGTGCTGAGGCTAGACCAGTAGAGAACCACTGTTCTTGAGCATTTTGGGATGTACATACATACATTGATTGTTAGCAAGAATTGCATTTCTATTTGGTTGCTCTATAAAGAGGCTACTTCTGATGCTCTTTGTGCCAGAAACAGCTGGGATTTGTAACCAGAAATTTAAAAAGTAAAACGTGTTCAGTCATATGTGCATATATTGAATTTGACACGATCAAATCCAGCCTTTTCCACACTCTCTGATTGGGAAATTTGTTTACCTAAAAATATTTTTCTCAGTTGTACTACTGTATTGTCTTGTAAAATGATGTCAACACATACTACTTTCTTGTAAAAAAAATAAAAAAAAACCTGGCACTTACAATACCCACAAAGCAACTCTACAATCAACAGCTCGGCCCAGGCCCTGCCAAGCTACTAACCCAGATTTGGGAAACTGTTGCACAGGCCCTATTTGCTCTTTCACGCAGGAAACTGCTTTTTTGTGTTCTGTGTGAAACGAAATAGACATTTATTTTCTTTTGGCCTGTCAACATTCTACTCCCAAATGTAACCTGGGTAAATGGAGCCTTTAACTAACCAAACATCAACCATTTCTCAGTTCAGTTTGAGAAAAAAAACCCAGCTTTGTTTCACCAGGGGGCCTCCTGTGTGAATGTCCATACTGTAGGATAAGTTAACCAAATTCTCCTTCCTGAGTTGATCAGTGAGAAGACTCATTCAGTACTTCATGAAAAACTATGTGTGCTAATCTCAAAATGATTTGCAAAGGTTACCTAAATGTTCTGCCTTTTGTCAGAGATAAGGGTCTGTTATGCTACGAGTGGCTGATGTACCTGGAGCAGAGAAGCTAGCTTCTAGCAGGAAGAAGAAGCTGGCTAGATTCACTTTATTCTTCCATTTTCAAATCTGTCTTCAGCTCTGACACTTGGCTTGAGGACATGCCTGTTTACCTGCCCGGCAGTCAAAGAGAGATAAGCTTTGTTTGCTGCTAAACAAATATAAGCCTGATGCTTGTCTGTAACCAGGGTTCTGTGTATATTCATCACCTCCTGTCTTTACCTGGTCAAGTTGGTCTCTTAAGTTTGGCGCTTACAGATTGGCGGTTGAAAGCGGGGTTCTTACTCCTCAAGAACAATGTGTAATGCACGAAGGCAGAATGGCCACAATAATGTGTTACACTCATGATCCACCCCTGTAGGTAGTAGAGGTTTTAAAGGCGACAACGGAGCTTCATCACAGCGCTGATCCGGACTCACAATCTTGAAATGTCTGTTGTCTGTCATCTGCTTGGTGCGGAGCAAGTGGTGTAACTACATTTTATTTCCACTGAAAACAAATTCTTACTTTAAAGGCAGGGTTGGTCATTTTCAAACACTCGGTGCTCCGTCTGCACCCACCCCCTCCCCTCTGTGCTCCCTCAAAAGCCACACCCCCTCACTTACATGCTCAAACGCCATTGGTCCAGAAGCGGACCTCAGCTCATGCTTTGAGTGTGGGCTCGTGCATGCATGGGGTAGAGAACGAGCAGGGAGACAGGGAGGCGTCTGATTGGTTCATCAGATTGGTACGTCGTGGCAGATATTGGTTGACATTTTTACAGGTTTACAACTGCTACAGATGATGGATTTTCTTTGATCCTTTTTCAGAGCACATGAGTTAATAATGTCTTTCAGGACCCAAAGACAATTTCAACTAAGATTTCAAAAAGTGTATCTGGAGAAAATTACCAAATGCTCGTGAAAGCGGAAGGGGCCTGGAATCTTTTCCACCTGCAGATTAAAACTGCAGGATGAGTAATTCCCCAAATCTCAGAAATAATACAAACATGACCTCAGTGTCCTTTATATCACACAAGAGCATGTGTGGGGTAAATGTTTCCAAGAAGCCTTGTAGCCATGTGTCATTGTGACCTTTCTTAAATGGATTTTCTTTTTAAAGCAATGGTAGATTATTAGAACAGTAGTTTCACTACAAAATAAGCTTTTGGCTGTGGAAGGAAATGAATGACTGAAGTAGTTTTAGACTCTTAAGAGACAAAAATAGTCTCAAAAACAAATTTCTGTACATTATCCCATCCTGACAAACTGCAGCTCTACAGTGTGGCTTTAATTGGCTAAACACATCTCATTAAGTATGCGTTTGCCAAAGCTGGCAACAGCGTTAAATGCAGAAAGCTTGGAAATATGACAACTGAGGCCATTTATGTAATTGATAAAGGTGTGAGAAGTAGATAGAGCAGATAGATTGTTAGCAGATAGCAGAGGCCCGTAGAGACTGATTAGAAAAAAGGGAACTACCAGAGAGGAGAGCAAGACATCAAAGATATAGATTGTGTCAGTTGGCAGGGTGGGAAGCACATCAACAAAATGTACTTCTTGTCTCGTGAATGAGTAACATCAGAGGGCCCAATCTAGCTTATTAGCGCCTGTTTAAAGTGGCTCCAAAATGAATTTGGGCTTCCTTCCCACCCTGGGACTGAAGATGGTTTCAGAAGTGAGCGGAGCAGACAGAGCAGAGAAGAAGAGAGACAGAGGAGGTGATTGCAGAGCTACAGAATAGTTTTATTAGGCATGCTACAGACGTAATGCAGAATACACGAGAGAGACCATGAGAGGGAAAACTCAAAAAAAGCAGAAAACCAAGTCGCACCTCTCCTTGTTAGAAAATAATTCATCCTTTAATTGTGCCTCTTCAAAACTATACCAAAACCTTACATTTTGTATTGTATAAAACTGGATCTGGGAGAAATAATATACATAAGTATTTTTTTTCTGAGCAAACACCAGCCAAAGAGGTCCCGTTGGGTATTTCAAAAAGAGGGACAAAGTCAACTCTAAATATTTCTGTGTTTTCAAATGCTTTCATGAAATTTAAAGAAACTCTAAAGGCACAGAAACTTTGGTCCAACTGAGTAGCCCTCTCGAGTATACTGTCACATGACAATGAAATCACAGTGGATTCATCTTCTAACTGCTCCCACAGCATGCAACACTGTCTGATGTAAGATCCTATCATAACTATTCATGCTTAGAAAACCATTGTCACTGACAAACACCTCACTGCTATGGGGAAAAAAAGCCCTGGAGGCTCCAAAAACACGGACAAAGAAATACTTTAGCCATGAGCCACATTACGATGTGTGACGCGATGTGACTTCAAAACTGGAAAAACAATCTTGAACTGAAAATACTAGTGGAAAAATGGAATTCAAGTTAAACTGCCTGAAACAGGACGTTGTACAGAGTCAAACATGTTGCCATAAGAATATCTTTTTCCAACGCAAAACTGAAAAAGGAAAAACCTGGAACAAAACCAAAGAGCTACGCCTGGTCTGCGGCAGAGCCTTTAAAAACGTAAGTAAGTCTAGAGGATGACAAAATAGTTTGCATTCTTACCAACCTTCAAAAATATCAAGTACCAATGTGCCTCAAAGCATAGGAGGATCGTTAATGAACATGTCCAGCTGTAGAAACTGTTGATAATGTCGATTAAGGCACATTACTGTATCTGTTCAACTAAATCAAGAATAAAAACACTGGTGTACATCAAACTATCATATTGGGGACAATCAATCATATTCAATCTTTTGCTAGACATAAAAATACAGGAGGTACAGTAAAGAAACGCTGGGAGATCCAGTGTTTGCAATGTACTCAATTGTTCTCTTTTTTAAAAAAGGATGCAAGTCAAAGGTTGGAGTCTCAAGGAATGACAGGATCAACAAAATCTGAACAACAAAACTGACTCAATCAATGTGCCCCACAGTGTCCAGACAGTCTGAAAGGCTGCTGACAGCCAGCTCCCAACAGTACACGCCCGGTACTGTCAGGAGTTTGTGGATCAGGTTTTTTTTTTAAATGGTGGACTTGGAGAAGGAGACTCTCAGGTGCTGGTTGCCTCCCATGTTGTAGTTGTGAAGGTCTATTAAAGCCTGGATGGCCTCCTCCACTGTTGACATCTGGATCAGAGCCATTTTACGATCCCTGAAAAATGTGCACATATTGGTTACTGCAACGGAAAACAAACCTTGCTGTAGAAATAAAACACTTAATTAGGTCAATAATATTAACACAGAAAAGCGGTTGTCAGGTCCTGATAGGTCACTGTTGGATATGTCTACTTACTGGAAAAACTTGAATGCTTTCACAGTGCCTCCAGCATTGGAGAAGAGCAGCCGCAGATCTTCTTCCGTCACATCTTGTCTATAAAAACAAAGTTCAGAGGTTGAAAAAAGGCAGGAATTGTTGGCATTTCCTGGAACACATAATACACACTGTTTAATTAGTTGTATTTGAATACTGGGAAAAAGAAGCACTGTTTTGACTTGACCATATTACTGGGGTAGCATGACCCAATCCTCAATGGCCAGTTGTATGTGGGCCAATATCCTATCTACAGGTTCACTGTGCTTTTCACACACATAATGCACTTTTCACCACATCTAAAGGTGGTAAGTTCCTCCCTGTCACAGTCTGAGGGTTCTCTGCATGAAGACACTGTCATCAGTAAAAGTACTTAAGATTTAGTATTATTATTTTTTTTTAATACGGATAAGTTCATCGTAGGAATGCACAGTTAACATCATCGCAATGTTCCATCCATACATTAGTTATCTACACTGCTCTTCGCAGTCGCATGGGGCAATGAGACGATCCCAACCGTCATTGGGCGAGAGGCAGGGTACACCCTTGAATGTTCACCAGTCAATCACAGGGATAACATACAGAGACAGATAACCAGTCCAACTCACATTCAGTCACTTATTGACCGAACAAGCATGTCTTGTGGACTGTGGGAGGAAGCCTGGATACCCAAACTCCAGGGGGATTTGAACCAGGAACCACCTGTCGCTAACCACCATGCAGCATCATTGCCTGAACAATGTTATCATGCAGGCCTCCAGGTAACATGACTGCCCCCTGTCCACAAAGGAATGCTGTAAAGAATATTTTGCCATAGCAGGAAGTGTTATTAAGAAAATAAAAAATAGCATATTCCACATGGGAGGGCATGTTTCATGAGAACTGTGTGTTAATTTAACAAAGGTGTTACCCCAGTGATAGCCTCTAAAAAGATTACACATATGAAGGCTCAATCTGTGGGTAACAGAAACATTTTTCAGGCATTTGAAACAATTTTGTTTCCATTTTTAGTTTGGTACCCGTGGGGTAGCGTTTGAGCAGCCTTTACTGTATGCAGAAAACAGCCCATGTGAAAAGAAACAGTACTCCTGGGACCCATCAGCCAACATATGATGACGATATCACTTTTAATTATTTCGGTAAACAACATCTTCCTTAAAGTGCAGCTAACGTAGCTTGTTCCAGGCATCATCTCTCCACTCCCAGCTTCATTCTCACACTTCAAGGTACTGGGCGGCTTAAACAATTATAAGCACAAGAAGTCCTGGCCCTGATTCCTTTGTCATTTATCTAAATATTTGCTGGATACACTTGTAGCCCATAACGTTAGACATTGCTCCCACAATTTAAAAAACAATCAGAACATGTTTGCCCCGGGGATGTTCCTGATAGTGTCTACAATCCCAGTAACAAAGTCTGCGCTTTTTACAATTAAGAACTACCGGTACTTCAACTCCCAGGCTACCTGTATGGACAGCCTCGTTTCAAGTTGTTTCAAATGACATTTGAGAAAGAGCCTTCACCTGCATGTAATAACACAAGTGACTAATCCTGTGCAGACTCCCTGCTACTTACGGGACGTTGGAGAGGTGGAGCGTGGCAGATGGCGGAAAGATGTTCTGGAAGTTCTTGGAGCCAGGTTTCTTGAAGCGATGCAGTGGGGAGTTTGCAAAGTCCTTGGTCAGGCCCTGATCGTCCAGGCCGTCACGAGGCAGCGCCACTGTCTGGTGCTTGGACAGCGTGACCCGAATGATCTTCCCGTACATCTTTTGGCCATTCAAGTGGCTCATTGCTTTTGAAAAGGAAAGAAGGTCATGTGGAATATGTTGCAGACTTTTATGTTGTATTTATTGACCACTATGAATAATGAAGGGAATAGTATGTAAATCAGCAATACGTGTAAATTAAAGGTGTACTTCAAAGCTCTTCCCAAAGACTGAGATTGTATTTTTCTTCAAAGATTGTCATTTTTGTCATAACTGCCATTAACCCAAACAGTCACATCACTACATAAAGTTATGGTAGTGAATGTTGGGTTCATTAGCCTTTACAAGAATATTTTCAAAGTAATGTAAAGTATCATGAAAATGAAGCTACCATCACTTGTGTGAAGAGCAGTAAAAAGGCCTGGCCTTGTAGATACAGTTTGATCTTTTAGGTTTGCTTGTAAATCAAATAAAAAGTCATGAACAGCTAAAAAAAAAAAAAAAAAGAGTCAGTAGCACATTAAAACCTAGGTGAAACAAAGGATTGTACTTTTTTTTATATTTTGATGCTTAAAAAAAAAAAGGAAGTATGGTGTTAGCTATATGTGTAATAAAATTTCTACTAGCTTAAATCTTGAATTCAGCAATTACATTCCTTCACTGTCCTGGCGATGCGGTCAGATAAACAAAGCCAATATCATCATTAGACAATTGGAATTGACCGAGTTTGACATCTGCTCACCTAGCTGGGCCTGGTTGGCGTCTGACATCTGAATGAGAGCGCTGTCTTTCTTATTGTACAGAATTTTCACCCTCTGGACATCGCCATAAACTCCTGCATTAGAGCCACAGGCAGGCAGGAGAGGAAGAGGTGAGGTGGAGAGAAAGCAGAGAGTTAGAAAAACAAAAACAAAGTTAGCATCCGAGACAAGGATGTATAAGGACAAAGAACAAAGAAGAGAGAAGAGCAGAGAACACACAAGAAAATTCACAGTAGAACTTTAGAGTGAGAAAGGTGTGTAGAAAGAACAGGAGGAGAGAAGAGACACCCTCCAAACAGAGAAGTTATCAAGCTGTGTCAGATGGCTATAAAAAAAAATATATACAGCATGCAGAAAGAAATGACTTAACCTTGCACTGACAGATTACTATGTAGGAAGTTGAGGCTACTGGAATAAACATTAACCCAAACCTATCAAAGAGGGGCCAAGGTATTGTAAATGTGTTACAATTTATAATTTTAATAATAATAATAATAATAGATATAATGATAATAATTACGAATGTCTTTGACATAAAATAAAATTAAACCAAAAGAGAAGGTATAGAAAATGTAGAGAGAAAGTGAGAGAGAGAGAGAGAGAGAGAGAGAGCTAGAGAGAGAGGAGAGAGAGAGAGAGCTAACGATAACATACCGAAGAGGGTAAACAGACTTTGGGGCGTAACCATCTTTAGAGGGAGAGAAGAGCAACAAGCAGCGTGAGACAGGTAGAGAGGTAGAAGAGTCGGAGCGGAGCGGAGGTAGAGATGGACAGATCGATCCAGAGCGGAGGTAGGTAGGAGGAATGGTGGTTTTTGTTTTCCCCCCGGAGAGTGATGGAGGTGGTGGGTCATGGAGGAGGGGAGCAGGCGGTGGAGGAGGAGTCATGGAGGGGGGGTGGGGGGAGTTTTGGAGGGTTGGTGGGTGTTTAATATGGGAGTAGAAGGTGAAGGAAGAAGGATGATTTGAGGGGTTAAAAGTCCCCCGCCAGAACGTGGAGTGAAGGGGGAGGCAGGAAGAATGGAGGGGAAAGGGAGGGGTGGGTAGAGAGAGAGAGAGAGAGAGAGGGGGGAGATGAATAGGGAGGCAAATGCAAATTGGGGAAGGATTCAAAATAAAAAGTGAGGAGGGGGGAGGGACAAAAAATAAAATATAGGTCAGTACACTGGAATAATGCAGGTAGTTTGGTCAGAGATAATGGCTTGGATCAATGTTTTCTTTAGTCAAAATACAGCAAATAACTTGAGCCAAAATGCCTTTCACCCTGGACAAGCATGGGGTAAAAGGTACATTCATGTCAAAATCATAACAAAATCAGCAATATAAAATTCATAACCATGGGATAAAAAGAACATGCAGCAGGTTGAAAATCTGAAGATCTACAATCTTTCAGCAGGGAGAATGATTCTATAAATGTGAGCTGAGGGGAGGGGGGTGGAATTAGTTAAAAGACCATGCAGTAAAAAATTGGTTTTGCAGTTACATTAAGCATGCTGGAGTTGTTGTGAAGGCCACTTTAGTAACGTGTGGAGTTCACACAAGTCCCAAAGGCGAAAGGAAATCTTATGAACAGTATCTTAACATCAGGGGTTCAGTTAGAATGTGTGGGATACTGTCAAAGGATCCGCTATGACACATGTATTTATAGCCAGAGATAACAGACTGATGAGGAAAGAGACAGAGACATTAGGTAAGACAAATTAGATGCTTTTAAGTCGCAGTAAAATAAACACAGAGGTATAGAAAAGAAAGCTAGCAAGCGTTTCAGAGAGGCAGGTGTTTGTTCCCAGGACTGAGAAACAGGTTAGGAAGATCACAGAATGATTTCATATGAGCTTTCATATGAGCTGAGGATAGGTGAGGGGAGCTTAGAGAAAAACAGAAGAGAGACAGTTAGCTGAGTTAGATACAGTTTGACAAGAGAAGAGAAGGGCAGAACATTGTAGGACGAGACCAGGGAGGCTTTTGTTGCGGTGACAGAAACAGCAAGCCCCCTCTTTTTAAGGGGGACGTAATGAGTTTTGACCAAAAGGAGGAAAAAAAAAAAGGAAAGCTCTGGGCATGTAAAGGACACTAGAAAATATAGCAAAGAAAAGGTTAGACAAAAAATGTTCTGCCCCCAAATCAGAACTGGAATAACAAGGGATCTCGTCCGCCAATTCAACAAAAGGTTTGGATGCCCAAAGAGCAATGTCAATTATGCATCAGGACAGCTGATTTGTGACTAACGCCAATTTGATTGTTTACAACCTGCAGCTTCTCCAAGGTTGAAAATGTTATAAATCTACTATATAAATCAAAGCACACTGTTTTTGGCATATGGCAATGTAGTCTAGCTTAGATAAAGTCAGCCCAAAAACAGACATCTTTTCAGCAAGTTCGACTAGATGCATGAATCCCAAAACTACCATCATAAGCATCACAGAATCTGCTTACTCATTGTAAAAGACTTACAAATGCTCACATTAACAAACCTAAATGGTCCATGGCAACAGACATATTATTAACACACAAAACAAATGTTCTCAGGTCACATTTCTGCAAATGTACAAATTGTGAAAATGGAAATGGAAATCACAGCACAAGAGGACAACTGGCCATAACCAGCAAAAAAAAAAAAAAACAAGGAATGAAGGTGGTGGGTAGGAGTAGAGGATTATAAGTCCACCTGACTGGTGATTGTGTCTAGTTGTGTTACTGACCTCCTCATTGAGGTTGCTGACCAACAGAACACCACCGGACCCCGTATGTCCACCTAAGGCCACCCTCCCTGCAGCAGCAGCAGCTGCTGCTGCAGCACTGAGGGGGTTCAGGGCACCTGATAGGAAGAGAAAAAAATAATCATGGCATGGAGAGCAGCACTTTGACTGAACAGCTTTACAACACTGAGCAGGGATGCAAAAACGAATGATAGGCTTTATTTTTACAGCTGCTCCAACTCTGGCAACTACATTCATTATGTAATATTGTCATTCAAACTGATTCTCTAAACCTGTCTAGATTCCTTACAAAATGCCTCATCAGAAAAAATCCTCGCGGTGTGAGATCCAATCACTTGGCTCATGGGTTTATATTCAATACTACTGCAACTGCAAAGCATTAAGCTAGTAGATACAAACAACAAGATGTATGGAAGTAAAAGAAAAGCGTGATCTACCTGGGATCTTACCGAGGAGGGAGTTTGAGTCTTTGCTGAAGGCAGCAGCCACTGATGAGTCGATGCTTGGCTGGCCGTCACCAGCAGGCAGTTCAGGTCGCGTGTAGTCACGACTCTTATCGTTGTTGTACTTGACATTTAGGTTGACCAGCTTGGAGAAGTCAATACGCAGTGTGCAACAGGAATTGTAGATGTTCTGACCATCGAGTGCCTGGCAGGGTGAAAAAAATAATAATAATCTTACTCCATGTTCAGCTGCTTTGGTCTTGCATAGCCCTAACAAACCGTTAAGGAGAAAGTAGTCGAATAAGTTCTAAAAATGCTATAAATGAACAACCACCTACCAGTTTGGCCTGCTGTGCATTAACAGGATCACTAAATTGCAGAAGCGCCTGGAACTGATTGTTCTTTGTGAATGTGATTATCTTCATGACTGTGCCAAATTTAGAGAAAATCTGCCAACATAACACAGAAAATACAACATTTAATAAGTGCACACATCACAATGGACACTGTGTTACAAAAAAATTAACAATTTGTTGCCTGCCTGTTGCAGTACATCCAGCGTCACTGGGTAGAACATGTTGTCAATGATGATTCGCAGGACAGGACTGGAGGCTGCAGCAAGAGCCTCCTGCACATCTGAGCTTGGTGACCCTCCAGATTGGACTGCCGACACTGCCTGAAGCACCGCCTGGGTCCGCTACAATCAAACACAAGCATGAGCTTGGGTCACTCTTAACAATAGACTGCCCATTAAACACATTAAAAACTAAAAGATGTATGGCAGAGACTTGCTAAATACCATTACAGGTAGACTCTTTGGTTGTATGGGTGTTATAGGATATAAGTTCTAAATAATTTCTTGAAGTCCCATCAGAATTGAAAAGTACTTGGACAGAAAACCCAGAACTAACAAGGCACAGGAATTAGCAGTTTTGCATTAGGAAGTTTGCTAAATCACAAAAAAGAATGGCGGTTGTGTTTGTTTACACTAATAACCTGCAGCCTCTTGGCAGAATTTCCTTAACTAACGGTCCATTAGTCAGGACTTACCTGATTGCCAGAATCAGTTTTCAGCTCCTTGTGGTTTGAGTACTGAATAAAAACAGGGACATTGCGGACATGAGGAGTTACAGTTGTGTAGTAGTTAACCATAGTGATGGCCGCCTCTTCTGTACCCATCTCCAAGAACGCCTGGGTGAAAAGAAAAACATCAAGTTTGGTTAAATATCCTACCACTTCTTCCACTTAAGTAATGTTACATAGTCTGCATGTAAAAGATAAATACACAGGCCTAACTCACTTTATTATTAAGGTCATTAGAGTAAATTATGATTCACAACTGGAAGCAGAAGATCCATTGGAGCAACACAGATGAAGTGATCTCAATGGTGAAAAGAGTCAGCTGCTGATCGATAAAGACCAGCTGACTCACTGACATTGGTACTCTAAAGAGAACAAACCAACTGTGCTTGACAGGAATCTAAGGGACAAATGCCAAGTACATCTTAAGACTCTTATCAGCAGACAGACAAAAGCCTGTGTATTGAGCTGTGGGCATTTTACAGATGCAGTTGAAGATAGAAATACTGAATGAGTCCAAAGTACTCGCGTGTTCCCAAAAGGCCAAAACAGAACAATAAACATTGTTTTCAGCATCCTACCCACATATCACACGTCCAGTATGAACCAATTCTGTCATCTAAAACTGAAGCTTAACATTTGTTTGCTACTTACAGATACACCTTGTACATCAGATTACTCCACTCACCTGGTTCTTCCCCTTCAGTGTGAGAATATTGGTGACTTTGCCAAACGGCAAACCGAGGGCGATGACTTCCGTCTCTGAGGCCTCGTTGGGCAGTTTTCTGATGTGGAGCACACGGGATGGTGGAGCCTCCTCCACCCTCAGCTTTTTGCTGTCACTGCCATTGGAAGCCCCATCTAAAATATTCATGTGATCATGGATTAACTGTGCAGATCCAAACAATGATGGCCATGTGAATTTAAAAGGATATGACCAGCAATATCCAATACTTGAGTGTAATATATACAAAGTAATCTACTTTTTGATGCTCTTGTGATTATTTTACAGTAATAGAACAGGTCATTGTAAAAGCTGCACAGTGTGTGACGTAAAAAAAAAGAGACATGACATTTTGTTTTTTGGACAGCAATGGAAGACTATGGCATAGTCAGCTCAACATTTTTCTAAGGTTAATATTCATGTTATAAGATTGTTTCCTAAAGATTGGGTATAAAATCATGTTTATGCCAAAGGCACAACAGATGAAGACTAGTTAAAACCATCTCTCATTAAAAATATATATATATTTTATAATAAAAAAAACATGTACTTAGTTATCTTACATACAACATACATAATCTTGTTGTTTCAGTTAGACTAGGAAACTAATCACCCAACAGACTGTAAGACATGGGGAAAAGACATTTCTCGAACTGCACAAAAAAGGCTTTGCCACCCAATTGGTTACCATTTACAGCTCAAAAAGCTATGAGCATGTTCAGATATTTTCTAAAAACATTTGAACCAATATGAGCTAGCCAGTTCAAAATGCCCTGCTCATGGAAACAAACTCAAAGCAATGTTTGAGCCCTCACAAGCAGACTTGTAGCTTGGTGAACAAATCTGGTCTTTCTATGGCTTTTTGAGTTTTAGTAACCAGTAGAATAAACTGCGATTCACGTATAGCAGTTCCGCATTATCACTGCACATACTGAATAAAGCACATCTGTGTGAACGCATACAGTTCTTCACCCAGACTTTATCCTGCCATCCCCATAGTACATTTTCAACATGTGGCCAGGTTGCTGTGAGAATTTAGCAGGTCATATTTAGTCTCCCGCTGTGAGGTGCGTGTGTGAACAACCAGCTCAAGAGGATTTCAGGGGCAGCGCGTCTGAAATTTTCAGGAGTGCATATGTGAAGACAGCTCAAATCTCACAACCACTTTTTCAGGGGTTGGTTACTTAGCATCTACCAGGAACTTTATGAACCAGGAATGACTGAAGAATGGGAGGGACGATGTTGTACCGTGTTCTCATACACAGAACTACACTGAAAGTGTTCCATCCCTGCAGCCCAGAAAAATAGTGTAGATGAATACTCTTATTTAGAAAGAAAGGTCTTAATGAATGAATTGTCTAAAAAGTTTGGAATATGATGAGGGGATGCACTGTTGCATTTTTTAACTATTCCAAAAGGTGTGAAAGGATTTCTGATCTCTTCTATTAAATGTAAAAGGCTATCTTTAACATATCTTGTGCCAAGATATCCTGCATTTTAATTGTTTTCAATCTACCCCTGCAGAGATAGTTATTTAAGATCAACAATGGCTTATACTGTGAACCTACCTAAAAAGAGAACAGTCTGAGAATCTTCCCTCTAACTATATCAGACAGGTCCCTAGGGTGACATGAGCTGTAATGGGGATGTTTTGTGTAATAATGGTAGACTGGGACTTTGACTAAAGATCAAACCCGTCCTGTGTGCCTGTTATTGTTATTATTTTATGTGTAATAGTCTAACTGTGTCTGTGTTGTCTTTGTGGCAGCTATTTGTCAACCATAATTCTGGAGATTTCTTTGAGTAATTTCTGAGTTCATCTTAACAGCGAGGAGGCATTATAATGCAGTTGTACCCACTATGTCTTTTCCAGTCACATGCTGTAGTGTGTGGGTGCCCTCCTACAGTGGAGCGTGATGGTATTCAGACACCAAATAGCTCCAATGAGAGAACGTTTCAACTCACACAGCCTGCTTCACTTTTCAAAAACCTATTGATCCTAAGGTTTCTTTTGATGCCGATAGTCATTGCCTCATGCAAATTATGTCAAGCCCCACCCTATTCAGGGGTGGTCGGAACGAACTCACCACTGATACTGCTCATGCCAGAGTTGGGACTGTTGTACATACTCAGCTCGTCTGATCCTCTCTGCAGAAAAAAAAAAAGAAGAAGACAAACACGAGACAGTCAGGAACAGTGAAATGATGGGGGAAATAATTCAATTTTCAAGACTGGCCCTCAAAGACAACAATGAAACAGAGGTCTCTAAAGAATGTTTAAAGTAACAAAAAGAAGGCAGAGTGGGTGCTAAGGGACATAAACCAGCAGAGGGAAGGTCTGGCTCCTCCTCTTCGGGTGTGGGTTTAATCTTGAAGAATTTAAGGTGTCAAGATGTGTCATTTTATCCTGAGCTAGACCAGGTCCCAGAAGCTTTGCTGGAGCTGACGGGCGCCCTGTGCTCTTAAACCTGAGTGATGGGATGAAGAGGAACCTGGCTAGGGACCCATTACCCACACAACTTTATAATAGCTTCATACACCCCTTCTTGCTTCTGTCTGAGTGAATTTGAACGAATTGTTCTTTTGTCACTGACATTTTTTATGGTTACTATAAACTAGTTGTTGCAGGCCCTGCTACAGAAAACATGACATAAATAAATTGTAAGGGTAATAAAGATGTCTGAATAGGGCCAAAATGTGAGCACACAAGAGTACAAGCTACAGACATTCATGAAGAGATCTTTCCCAACAGCTGGCAACCCTCTACATTTTGTCTATGACACTGAAATATTTATGAAATAAAAACAGGATGGCAATAACAGATATCAGAAAAATCAGTGTTTTATGACTGCCCTGTTTCCCTTTGAGAGAGGACTTTAACTTTGTTTGGTGCAGACGGAAATGCAGCTGGCACTAAACAAATCAGGTTAGGTAGCAGGAACAACAATGTGCTTACACAAGGAAACAGGTTTGCTTCTTGATCAGTAGTGACACAAGCCAAACCAATTACATTAAAAGTCATGCTATTGAAGCTTCATACAAATATGTTTACTTTAAGTCTTCGTCTCTTTATAGATTGTGTTTTCATACTTATTTTATGGATGTTTGTAGTGTTATACTGAGTCTAAAGAACAGAATAATCCTCAGACTCAGCCAGCTATCCATGTTCAGTAAACTGTAAATCCATCTGGAGTCCAACAAACTAACCAACCAAAGATGATTGTCATTCTGTTGGACCTAAGATTTTGCCACAAGACACGGCTTATAAAAGTGACATCAGGAACAGCTTGACATTGTGCGGTACAAAGATGACACCTTGGCCCCAGAAAATCGGACACGGATATCCTCACTATATTTATATTTCATGAAAAGAATGATTAACAGATTCATAACTGTTATTTTAAAGTGATATATATAACTATTTATTATGGGAATCAATTAGCAGACTGGCTTTTCTTTGGGGGGGGGGGGGGGGGGGGGGGGAGTGTGTGTGGGGGGGGGGGAAATCGGGCATAATTATTTCATGTGACAAGTCAAGGCTACCCAGTTTAAGCCCTTTATCAATATTCTAAGGAGTTAAATTAACCCTTTGATGTATACCTTGGGTCTTTAGCAATCCAGGGAACTACACTACACCCCTCCTTATTCAGAAAACGTAACTCCTTGGCATTCTTTAATTTATTTGTTTTTAAGGATGGTCTGCTGTCACCATAAAAAAGGAAAGGCAGGTTTTGATCTTCTCTTTAGTCCCTAGAGAGTCTGGGTATGTGAAAGTTTTACATTATGTTATTCACAGGATTTTCTTTAATCACAATAGTGTGCAAGCATAACACTGTGTGTGTTGTTTACCAATCTTCTAACACTGACATTGGGTAGACCTGTGTAACATCAGCAGACAGTGAAAAGTGAGCAAAATCAAAGAAGTGAACTCACCTTCACGCCAACTGCAACATCACTGATGCTAAAAGACAAAACATTTTCAATTGGTTAGATGCATACAAGAGGGTTACTGTCAAATACACAAGCATCTGAAATGGATTACACTATATTTTGTGTGTTCTGATGCATTATATATTTTACAAACTGTAAAGTGGAACAACAAATGAATGAACACAGAAATGTTGTCAAAAAGTGAGAAGCTTTTTAGTATAATTGGCAATAGAGAGGACGCCTACAGCATGTGAGCAAGGAGTCAAAGCTTCATTAAAATGCAGAGCTGTCACTATTTTTATCTTTATCCAATTTAAAATATGGCACTAGGATGTAATGTGATTTTCTGAAGCCATAGTTTATGCGTATGTGTTTGTGTCTGTATTTTCCTTTACCTCAACTCACAAATTAAACCAAATGAATATAATCTACCTTAACGGTGTTGTGCTGTTATGACAGCCTGTTACTTACACGGCACATTTATGATTCATCACATCTGATGATGTCATGCTCATTCAATGCAGTGTCAACCTTACAGTCATTACATTACACACCGAGGTGCACTTTGATAAACTTCATAATTTATAACTTTATATCACTGATGTATGAACAGTAACAACAGATGGTATTTAACACAGTGTTTAGCTATTAAAGGAAGTGGTTTGAAACTGAAATGACTTACACCTGCAGATATATCATGCTTATATTTAGATTTTTGTGATTTAGCAGACGCGCTTCGTGAGTTGAAGCCGGCCAGCTTCAACACAAAGGACCTTACTGTAACGATACATTAGTTAGCATCACGCTAAACTTCGCTAGCCTCGCCGATAGCACCCCCGTTGCAAGACATTGTCGCGAAGAAGAGTAAATTACGGAACATTACAGAGCACGTCTCCAAAGGACGTCGTCTTGACGCCAATCATGTTTTAGAAAAGACGAGCAGCGGTGGAGCTACAGTGATACGCAGTCATTCGCTAAGTTGTGCTAACATGCTACCATGCTAACGTCAGGCACTTCCTTGATGAAAGAGAGCGCGTGGCTATGGAAACCCGTTTGCAGAAGCTCTCCTTCAGCTTCTCCGTAAAATGATGCATTCATACTACATGCTCTGTTGTACCCACATAACAGACAATTAATGTACAAGCATCATCGCTGATATAGTATTACCCGTCCATTTCTGAAGAAATATCTCAGTGTCTCCGCTTTTCGGTCTTGTTGTCTCTCCAGTTAACACCGACACTGCGCACGCACCTATACACATGAGAGCAAAATGGAGGCAACGTGAAGATTCAAGACGATGCAATGGCGGAAAAAGGCGGAAAGTGCCGAATCTATTGTGCGCTGTGCCCGTCGAAAAATAATTGGGCTATAATGTCAAAATCAACAAGTAGATTAAAACGGGTATATTTTCATTAAGGATGTATAATATCAATATAGCATATAATCAAACATCATAAAATATGTTGATGTATGCCCTGTAGCATATAAAGATGCTTAGCAAAGAATAACTGTGTACCCAGGACTAGACTGAAACTATAGTGGAGATAAATACAGATTTAAAATGTATTTTTGAAATAAGAACAAATGTGCCATGACATGAGACAATGTCCTTATTACATCATTCCAAGTTCATGAACATAGCACTTCCTGAAAATGTCTGACTGACATTATGAAAGACATTTCAAGAATGTCATGAACCTCCACAATCATACACAGGGACTGTTAATTCTGCACAACATATTTATTTAGGCTATTTATTATAATGTCTTAGCTTCTCAGTTAGGGACTCCTTTTGGGGGGGGGGGGGGGGCTGGCACAGGCCATTTTTTGCAAAATGATTAATCTTGACAGACATACGTCATGCTCCTGGGCCCCTGACAACGTCACGCCCTGGGTGAAATTAACGCCTAACTGCTTATCTTAAAGGACCTGGGATTTAATTAAAAATGACATTTCCCCAAAGACTTGGGCTTCTGAGGCTGCCATGTTGAAATTAGCTGATGAGGGGCCCTCTGAGCAAAAGGAAAATAAGCAAACTGTCAAACGCTCAGCAAACCACTGCCGTTTATCAGTCCTGCTTGCTGCTCGGGAAATAACAGTGAACTGACACCCTGCATGGCGCTACGGATACAAGTTATATTGTTATTAACAAGAAGGAGGGAGGACAAAAAAAACAAGCCTGTCAAATGTGATATGGGCACAAACAATGTGGTCGAGCTAAGTAGGGGAATAGGTTGCTGAAATGAGCTCTTCAGTCGCCGCTGACATATTTTTCAGACAAAGGCAGACTTGGTAACTTGAAATTTCTGTTTTTTGTAACGAGTGCCACTCAAACTGTGAGTCCTAAACAAAATTAAACAAAACAGTGAAGGAAGCTGAGATGCTACTGAACTAAATCATCCACCTGGAGTGTTGTCAGACCATTTAATGACACTATCTGTTGTAACCACATCCATTAACATGCTTCAGGTGGGGCTAACTGCCCCTATGCAAAGTAGTCCATTATTATTATAGCCCAAGCAACAGAAAGAAGACTATTGTCCTGTGGTAAAATGGTAAAAAAACATGTAAACCTGGCATCACATTATGTGACACAACTTCAATGAATTTAAGCAAGTTGTCTTTGACTTCAGGCCGACAGTTTAGTTTTTTACCTTTCCACAACCCCATTCATCCACTAGCATTGAATTTCTTTGTGTTTATGTCACTTGTGATCCTACCGTGGTTTGCTCACACCGTGTATCACATTTATAAAGATACTTCTTGTGTGTTATTTCTACCACATACACTAAAAGATAACTTTTATTTCTTGTTGACAAAGCTGCCATGGGGAAGGCATCACCAGGAGGAGGACTGTGGGGAGGTGATGTCATCACAGCGCGACCTGTGAGGACGAGGGCACTCCGATCCAATCGGGCTGTCTGTGACGGTGCTGGGCCGAGGGACTATAGATGTGTTGCTGGAGGTGTGAGGAGGGTGTCAGTTGGTGGTGTCTTCCCCAATATCCCCATCACCTTTAATCAGCCACATTAGTTCTGAGTTTTAGTTGTTATGCCGATGACGCTTCTGCAAGACAGGAAAGCAGAGAAACGCGGTCACAGAGGGGACGTAGGCTGAAGGGGAGCTCCCGGAGTAAGCTGTCATTGCTGATGCACAGTCGGTATTCGGGTTGGTTATTTAACCCTGCACGTTTGAAATTGAAACATTTAAATAGAGAACAGTAATGTCATCAAATGTCATTTGTGCCATAGCAACCGGCGGGGAGATAAAATGTCATCTTGTCTGAGAATGAATATTTCTGCGGGGTCGAAGAACCCATTTATTAAAATCGCTGCGCCGCTTCCCCTCTGTGCTAAAGAGACAGTATTCCCTGTCATGTTTCGCAGTGACCCTCCAGCTTGACATTTTGATTTCTCTCATTTTGTCCTTTCCAGTTTTCTCTCAGCGTGACAGCACACATGCCTCTATACGTATGTGTGTGTGTGTGTGTGTGTGTGTGTGTTACACACTAAAAGCCGCCTAAAAGGCAACACAAAGGGAATGTCAGAAATGTCGGGATGCCAACATGGCCCTTGGTGATCGGGGGATTGGCAGTTGTACCAGGCATCCTTGAAGACATGTCTCCACTCCTTTTTCAGACTTCACTCACATGATGTTTGATCGCTTCTCTTACTGCTGCTCAGTGGACATTCTGCAGCTGAGACATTTTTTTGAGGATGGCACCAGGGGAGACATGGAAAATATACTGACTCCAAAATGCTCTTTTCAAAGCGTATTTCTCCAAGTCTACATGCATTTGAGCGATCCATCATTTGCTGACAACAGCTGTAAGAAGAATGTCTTTGTGATATTATGCAAATATATTCGGTAGAGTATCACAAACATTCATGAATTGCGGCGCGTTGCAGAATGTGAATTTTATGTGCTTTGACACTGTGCTGAATAACTAATGATGTGGGACTGACCTGTTTGCTTGAATGCCTGCCACAAAAACTACGCTCTATGCTGCAGAATATGAAGGGAGCGAGCGGCAGCACACTTTACTCCCCACTTTATTTGATCAAATCTGTAACTTACTGTCAAAGCACACTCATTCTTTTTGACAGGGCAGGCTTTCAGACACATTCTGACTGACATGGGTTTCGACTGTCACTGCCAAGTACTTTTTTAAGGGCTTAAGTTGCTGATGCTTCACAATATGTGCTGATATTTGCTGTCTCAAAATGAGATTATTAATTAAACTTTAGAAAAATTAAATAAAAGGAAGACAATATCAGTTTTGACAGACATAACATGAAACCTCCTTTTAAAACCTCAAAGTGAAACAAGAAGAAACACACCCTGATATGATTGAGCTTAATCGAAGAGAAGTCCCAGTCTGTGTTTAGGTCCAAATAGAATGAGGTCATTTGGGTCCAGGCGAGGTCCCTCTCAATTACCGTGGGTCCTGGATTTATGTATCATTATGTAATAGATCTGAAAGGTCATGATCACAATTAACATTAGAAAAAACACATAAAAGCATTGTGTGTGAATTAATAATGCTAACTTGCACTCAGATCGTAGGAAGTCAAAAGGAAAACAAAAGTTTTGCTGCAGTGGCAGCAAGTTGGAGACAGCAGGGCAGAAAGAACATTTGGATATCTCCGTCAAACAAGGTGAAAAAACAAAGACAAGATAATACAAGACATAATATAACCAGTAAGAAGGGTCAGAGCTGTACGTCCAACTGACATGATTCATGCTTTCAGAAATAGATTTGAACCTATTTACTCTGGTGGGTGTATTTTATGAACCTTCCACACACCATCTCCTCTCTTGCATTCAACAGTGTATAGATTCCCAAGGAAACTAGGTCACAGGGTTCCTTGCTCGTCAGAAGCTATTGACTTCACCTGTGATGCCCTCCTCACCTGATGGCTGATGACGATCAGCTGGGCTGGGAGGCTATACAGGGAGGAGGAACGCTTCTTCCTTCAGTTGTTTGTGTGTCTCCAGAGAGTCAACACTTGGTCATCATTTGGTTGTCTGTGGTTTTTGTTTTTAAATGAAGCTCTCAGTTATGGGTGTGTGTTGAAAATATAATTTTTCTTTCAGCCGTTTTGTGATTCCTTCCATTACCCCTCTGTTCTTTGACTCCTATCTCCAATGTTATGCTCGTCTGTCATTTTGACAGAATTAGTGGGTTTTTTTAAGGGCTATGCTCTCCTTCCACCTTAAAGAAACCCAAGGCCCACTTATGTGTTGTGTTTTTGTGAAAGGTGCAGTGTTTTGTTAGTTGTCCAACTTGCGACCTCTGTCATTCAGATTTAGTTTACTGGGGGGAACGTAACAGCGAGTCTAGCCTCTAATGTATCAGGCGTGAACAGGGTAAGATTATATACATTTTTAAAAGCTGAGGCATTCAGTCATTCTTTACATTTTTTTTTTACAAGATGTATTAGGGTTTCAATCTGCCATTCTGACAGGTGGATACCTCTCTTAAATGTCTCCTGCCCACTCTTGGTGTGTGAGATACCAAATGTTTTACACTGCCAAAGTAGACATGTCTTGGCCAAGTTTAACTTAATCCTGGCTCAGGAGTTTAAATTTCCTATCATCACACACATGTGGCAGAATGTTAACAGGTATTCGTCCCCATAATCTCAAGCATGCACACACTACAGGATTTTACTCCTCACATGACTTTATGTAAGCAATGGAGCCGGTGGTTACATTTGTGATTTTTAATGTTTTGTGCAGAGAGGAAAAATAGTTAAAAAATGTCTGGGGAGACGCACACAACATGAATTTTCTACCCTTCTGCAAGAGCTGGAGGTAAGATTGTAACTGTCTTATGCAATAGGCTACAGTTGTCCAGCGCACCGGTGAGAGTTGCATTTTGCCTCCAGTTGCCATAACGTCCACTTATTACTGACCTCCCTTATCTCTCATTGTTAGTGTAGTCACACACGACTTCTGCCAGACCCATTCGTGATGTGTTCGCCAAGATTTTAAATTCTAAATATCATGTATGTTTGATCTAAATCAGGGCGTCCCAGACGATCTCTGGGCAGATGGCGGACGTTAAGATTACATCTTCATAACACTGACACTACAAGATAATCGGTTCCAAGCAGCCTCGAGTCGGGAACTACTGAGAAGGAGGGAATCAGACCTCAAATCTTCCAGATTATCCTGTAGACTGAGCCAGGCTTTAGAAAAAGATACTTTCTAAATCAGCTAATAAGAAAGACGAATGATATTGTTTTGCATTAGAGCAGCATTGAAACGAACAAAACTGACCACCTGAGCAAACAGGCTGAAATATGGAACAAATGGCAACAGTGATCTCTGTCCAGATAATTTAGTCATCAGATTATTATTTATGTTGGAATTAACAGCATCCCATAACAGCTTCAGCCCATTATAATGTACATCAGCAGAATATTTACAAAGATCACCATCTTTAATGTCACAAAAATGTATAGTCGAAATCCTAATCTGCTTAAAAATGTCCTATACAACTTTCATCCTTCCAAGAGATCAGGAAAATGACCTTTTAACATTGATAACAGTTTTGATATAGCATAACTGCTTATTGTACAACACCATAATGTGGAGTCAATACAGAATTAAATCCATCTTATCCCCACAGCCCCCCATCCAGATTCCAATATTAAAACAACCTTACATTCCACATCTGATAATAAACATGTATTGATTTCCAATGGGACAGCATAGAAGTTCCCTTGTCTCTCCACGGGGACAGAGACTCGGAGAGAGCTGTCTCTTTTGCCTCCACTATGTACTGAATCAATGTGTCACCATCCAGGCAATAGCTTCAATATTCTCTCCCGCTCTGTTTCCAATTTGGTGCTCGATTGGAGACATCATTCTTCAGTTGTCTTCACAGAGAGTGGCTGTCAGTGGGGACATTAGACTATCCACTGGCCGGTGGACTGTGCAACCGCGGCTCGGCAACCGTGTTTGTGACTGTATGCAGGGCCTCCAGATACTGAAGAGAGTTGCATGCTCCACTGTAGTGGTTCCAAAGTATCGTCTGTGTGATTGATTTCTCTCTCTGAGATACAATAAAAAAAAGTAAACATGAGTATGTCTGAACAAAAAGCTGATGTTTGAATCTTTTGTTCCAATTCAAAAAGAGATGGTTGGAGCAAAATGTTTACGTACAATGGTGCATTAAATACATTTCAACCTATACTTTAATACTGGGCAGCAGTATCTCCGTCTGTAGGGACTTGGGGATGGGAACCGGAGGGTTGCTGTCTCAAGTCCCGGTGCGGACCATAATATATGGAAGTTGGTCTGGTAGCTTGAGAGGTGTCAGGGCATTTCCTGAGTACTGCCGAGGTGCCCTTGAGCAAGGCAGCGGACCCCCAACAGCTCTGCTGCACTCCCTGTGTATAGCAGTAGCCCCACTCTGGCATCTCTCCACTAATGCATGTCCACAGGTATATTTTGTACATATGTGTATGAGAATCATGTCTCTTAATAAAAAAAATGAACAATGTTTTAAATACTCATCATTTCAGAGTAATCCAGCGCACACCAGGATTCATTTTAAAGTTGTATGCATATAAGACATTGGAGCAAACAATTATTTCTGCATGGGTGTCTTCCTCAAGTTCACTTCCTCAGGTAAGTGAACCTGAGGATGCCTCTAAGCTGTCTGTTCCTGCCCTAGCTGCTGTACAGTAGCTGCATCCCGGATGAGTAGCACGGCTGTGCACAGGGGATCCTCAAGTTACTCTTTTGAATATGTAAACTCTGCTCATAATGTTGAGCCCAATGGAAATTGCCACTTGTTACAGCAGTTGGTCCTTAGCTCAATAGACTATTCAACTCGTTGTTTTTGTTTTACAACCTAATACTTTATTGTTTCCAGGTCAGTCAAGCAGCTGCTTCTTAACAATAATCCCTGATAGAACAAATTAACTGTACCTGCTCAGCACCAAAGTCAAGCAGAGTGAACATAGTCGAGCATTTAGCACCTAATGAGGCAGCATTTTTGTCAATAGATGAAGGAGAACAGAGCCAACTGGGCTGGAATCACATATGGAAGTTTTGGGCTAGGTTTTCCCCCAATTTACCACTCCCACTGATCCAGGGAAAAATTTGTTTGAAAGTTGATTGGTACCAATGTTAGGCCCAAATGATCTGGTCATAAGGAAATTACAAATCCTTTCTATACACTTTTAAACAGCTCGCAACTTTATCAAGGTTTATTGGACAAATTCACACGTTTGACAGCTAGATTCTTGATAACAAACGGCACAAGAGGATCCTTAATAAGCATCGAGCATCACACTTCAATCTATGCATTTTAAGGATGAATTTTTCTCACACTTTCTCTATATGTGAACATTTCTCTGGGGAGCATGTGAGGAGACCCTGCTTGCAGCAGATACACAAGGGGAATAAAGTGATGGGGGTTGTCCATCAGCTTATTGACTGCAGATGGTGAACTTCTACAGATAATTTCATAAAATGCAAAAATTGGATGGCGTATAGTTAAACTGCCTTAAAATACCTGTTAGGCCCAACATGGTTAACTCTTGATAGTCTGTAGTGGCAGCCCATTATGACCGGTTTCTCATCATGCCTTATACACTGATTGCAAAATTTACATTGTTGGTAATAGTTCACACAGGCAAATGCTGCTTATTTTTTGTGTGGTCAATGTCAGTGTTTCAGAGGATGCTTTGTTTTACAGAAAAGTGTCAGTTTGTGATAGGTTGTGTTCCAAATGATAACTGAGGGTTTCATTAGACATTTGTTCTTCTCAGTTTGGACAAGTATGTCAGTTTGCTGATATGCCATGAAGATTAGTGATTAAAATAAAACTAGTGAGGCTATGTTCAGTCAATGTTCAGATACCACCTTAAAGCTCCAGTGAGGAATTGCTGGTCTGTGATGATTTTGGAACACCACATGGAGGAAGCTGCCTTTGCTGATTTTGTCCCGTATATTAAAAGCTAGTTTTTGTTTTTTGTTTTAACCAAATCTCTTAAATAGTCAAATAAAATTGCTGTAGAAATTGTAAAAAAAAAAAAAAAAAAAAAAAACCTTGTTTCTGAAGCGTACTGTTCATCCCTTCATCTGACTCTCTCTCAGCAGCAGTTTCTGACATCAACTATATAGAAATACTCTATCTTTATGCTGATGATATTGTGTTATTTTTAAGGTAATAAGGTCTCTTTCATAACAAGTATAAAAGGCCAGACAAAATATTTAAATGAGCTGTCTACCACTTGTAATGTTGTGAGTGGCCATTTTGATCAGGGTCAAGATCAATCCTTTATGAATTTTATTAAAATATACATCGTAGAGGAACTTTCCTGGCACATCTGTAGTACCACTGTGACCCAGTAGGAGGCAAAGGGCCACACTTTGATGACACACGCAAACACACATTGATCTAAAATCTGGATGATAAAGTCAGAACTTTCAGGACTAACCACAATAGCCAATGAGAAAGGAGTCTACAACGAGATGGAGCTAAAGTGTTTGCAAGCAAATGGTAAGAAACTATTGCCCTTGACACCAACCATGTCGACCATGTCTCCCTTGCTGTTCCATGATAGTCACCATTTTGTTTGTATCTGCTTCCCTAAAAGATGATGTAAGAAGGTACCTGGCTCCGCCTGGGAAAAAATGAATGATGTCTGGCAGTGTGTGATGTGTCAATATGTTTAAGATTAAAAGAAAGACTATCAATATTCATGTTTTGTTTGTAAAAAGATTAAAACCATGCCAGCCAGTACAACCTTTTTCAATTATTTTAATTTTTACTATGCATAAGAAATACAACATATACCTGAATCAAAACATAGAGCCAATTTTTGGATTTTGTTCTGGAGACTTTGGCCTAACAATTTGGTATGAGAAGTATTCTACAACTGCAGCAGATTGTGAAACTTATTTGATAACCATTGGGTTAGTGGCCAGCCATCAAACAGAAATGTTGATAAAAGTGTAATTAGTGTGGTGCTCAAATAGCATTAAATGGGATGATTAGCTCATGACGATAATTATTACAATAAAGAATAATAAACACAATGTGCAAAAACTGCAAGAGACTGAAGAGTTTATGGGAAGCCGTTTAGCTAATGACACAATGTGAAACTGAATGTGGTTCTCTGATGTTGCTGATGATGCTCTCCCTGATGTGTGATGAGCGTTGATATTTGCTTCTAATGCCTTTATAATCTGCTGATAAGACATTACAGTTTCTCTTCTCCAGTTTCTCATGCCATTTAAAAAAAAAAAAATACAATCATACAAAATACAAACATTACAATCATTCACTGGTTAATGTAATGAATACTTTTACTTGTACTTTAAAGTGAAATAAAACACATTATTGATTTGTTGGGAAATGGGGATAGGCATGGAGCAGCTTCAAACACAGAAACTGATAACCAGTGGTACACATATTCTGAAATACAAAGATCAAGCTACTTTATGAAGACACAACCAGTACTTGGCTCTGATTAAGCAACTTTATTGGCAGTCAAATCATGCAGCATTACAGTATAAGCCATATCATATCCTAATATGTTATTCCTCTGTCCCATAGAGCTCTATTGTTGTCCAGTATCTATTCAAAACACACCAGTGAGGCTCATTGTTGCACTGGGTGACATGTCCCCCTCATTAACATGAACAGCCACACTGTAGTTTATTTTAGCTCAATGCCCCAAATATCATCCTGCTGTCCGGCCTCACTGCCCAAAAGAAGAGTTTCTCAAGCAGAGCCAAGGCTATAACAAGTAAAGTAGTAAAGGTTGAAGCAAAACATTGAGCTAAAGGGGCCAAAAGGGACATCAAGATTTTCAGCCATTGCAGCAATTGATAAGGGTAGCTTTGAAAAAGGTCAAATATGCCTCATCAGCAGTCAGACTTTAGTGGAATATGAAAACTTTACAATGAAAAGTATCCAGAACTTCAAAGGAAAAAGAGAAATGTTGCATGCACTTATATTTAACATAAATGCACTTCTTGTTTGTTAAAGAACCATTAAATTGAATTAACCTGAATTAAATCATAAAAGGATCTTACTATCTCATCAGACATTCAGGGAACATGCTATGTTGACGCACTGGCTTCTCTGACAACAATGCAGGAACAAGTATGTCCTCCTTCTAACTTTAGATTCTGGTCCTGAATGCTCTGGATTTGTTTGGACCAGAGAAGTAGGCGGTTTAAAGGCCGCCCCCCACACGGCCGTTTTGGATGCCCCTCGGTTTGCCAGGCAAATAGCAAACCGATAGCTCTTACATAGGACTCAAAGCGCTTTTTACACCGCAGGTCACACCTACCCATTCACATACAATTAATGGCAGAGTTTGCAATGTGAAGTGACCATCGGAAGTAACTAATCTCATTCATATACATGCATGCACCGCAGCCGGAGCAATGTGTCTAAGTGTCTTGCCCAAGGACAGATCTTCTTTAAAAGTTACTTAATGGAATTCGACATTAGGGCCACAGTACGGAGTCAGATCAAAAAGAGGAAGGAACTAATTGTTATTTGGGCTTTTAATGGGATATGGTAACAGTAAAGAAGCATCCACATAATTCATCTTTAATGGTTGTGATAGTGACCTTCATTGTTTTGGTATTCATGACTGAGTAGAATTATGTCTGCATTGAAAGACAGATTATTATGTGAATGGGCTGTTCTCTCCAGAAGAGAGAAATAACATCCAGCTTCCAGTTCCATCACTTATTTTCACAGTGTAAAGTATTTTGTGATGCATGTGCGTCAGTGTGTGAACATGTGCTTGCAACTGTTTGTGCAGAGGGCAGCTGCATTTCATATTCCTCCTGTCTCTTTTTTCATTACGTTGTTTACCAGTGGAGCTGAATATCGAGCAGTCGGGGGTAGTAAATGAAAAGCAGGGGAGGGTGAGTTGGGGTTGTGGCGCGTTCGAATTCAGAGCCATTTTTCAAAATTTGATCCAATTTCGGGAAAATTCTCAAGGCTCCTGTTTTCAAAGGTCCCTACACTCTCCTTTCCAGTCTGTGACAGGAAGCTCAAGCACAGAGGCTTATCGAGTAATATAATCAACTAACCACCCACCTACCACCCGTCCCGCCTGCCCGCTACCTCACACGCTGATGTGGGGCCCATTTGCACAACATTGGAACAGCTGCAGCACCCCACCCAGGATGCCTCGTGATTATGAAGATGAGGGGAAACAGAAAGCCACTAGCAGCTAGATGCTTGGGCCAATCTTACATTGATGTTTGAATACAAAAGAACCAGACAGGGCGTAAGCCAAGGTTGTTATTTTCTGTAGACCCAAATAGTTTGTCTTTCCTCCATGCCCACACCTGTTTTGTCAATCACATTTCAGAACAACCATCTGACAATTACAGAGTTTAACATTTGCTATGTAACGCTTCTCTTTACTAATGTATCTCTTATAATTGTCATTAACACAGCAGTAACTAAACTTACAGAAAACTAATTCAAAGGCTGCATAGTTTGTGTTTTGTTGGGGGAAATGTGTCAGAATCTAGAATGTATTGGAAATGTACCAGTTAAATCATTGTGCACTCCTAAGCGTGGCCATCAGCGACCCAACAAAGTCGTGATTATGAGTGGGAAACTGGGAAATTTTGATGATTGCCGAGTTGCCGGGTTTTGACATTTGCGTGACGTTTCAGGGCAGCAAAAATGGCGGAAACCTTGGAAACGGTGTAAACAGTTGGAACCGAGACACACACACAGTATGCTTGATTTGAGTAATAAAGCTAGCTAATGACATATAAGCTAATTATAATGCTATTTAAGATTATAAATTAATTAAAATCTGCATGGCATACATTCTAGGTTCTGCATTTTGCCGCTGAAGCACAAAAGAACTCTGTGCTACTTGTTTTTGTCAAAGCCTGTTACGAACCCGTCTAGGGGGGCAGGTTTGCAACATAAAAAAAAACCCGGCAAGTTACTTCCCCGGTCCCCAAACCAAAAGCAAAAACTAATCTTGATTAACAAAGATTTATTTCCAACACCTATTAACAAAGAACAATCTCTAAACTTAAAGAAAACCAAAAACAGGAAACAAAATGAGCACAAAAGAAAAAAGGCCATAAACGGCTTCTCAAACAAAAGATTTGCTCAAATAAGAAAAAAACAATTCAAAGCTTTTAACAATTCTGTGACAACGTCTGAAATCTAAGTCTAAGTTGGAGGCTGAGGAATAGCGAATGCTGCTGCTGTCAGTACACGCGCCGCCCCTCCTGAGAATCCCAGCAAGCCTTATAGACGTGACACCACTCCCGACCAATGACGGCAGACGCCAGCTGGTTGAGTCCCCCAACCAATCCCCGATCTCCACCTGCAGGTGCATCAATCCTCACACGCAAAACACACAGAGGTCTCACTCCCACACACACCACAATACAATACACAAATATACGGCCAGGGCCGTAACAAAGCCTGAGCCTAGGCCACTAGTTTACTTGTGTTTCTGCAGTGTTCCCCCTCCCTTGTGTTTCTTGTTGTCTCTCGCTGTTTGTCTCTGGTTGTGGCCATCCTCGGTTCTCCTCACCTGCTCTACCTCCTACTACTTCAGCTAGCTCACCTGTCTCTCCTCAAGTCATCAGTCTGCAGTGCATATATTCCCCAGCTCTTAAGCCATTCATCACCAGATCGGTCCGACTACTTATGTGGTACAGGCCAGCTTGAAGTTCTGTGAAAGAAGAGAGATTATTTTCTTTTGTTAGCCAACTAATCTGTTGTTCTTTCTGCTCGGGATCATCGGTCACCAACCTGCCAGCTTCTGCTCACCAGACTCTGAATTATCATTCAGCCACTCTCCACCTGCCCACCTCCAATTCTTCAACTGAAAATTATCATAAGCAACTTTCATTGAAAATGCTTCAGCTGATACACTCTCTGTGTTCTGAATTTTTGGGTCAAGGAAACTGTAAACTACCGTTGGCACAACCGTTTTTGGTAATCAAACATCAGCCACAAAAAAACCCTTACTTCTAGCGTCCATGTTTGTTGCTTGTTTCCGAGCAAAGCACTTGAATGTGTTGGCATGTTGGCATTACAGCTGCACAACGTGGATGCACTATATTTCCGAGGAACACGTGAAGGCAGCATCACTCTTGATCTCTGAGCCAAAAGCTCAGATGCCTCACTTGGATACAACCAATGCTGTAACTTGGCACTCATCTGCAAAACATAGCCATTGCTTAAAGATTGGCGTGATGTGATTGAGTACTTGAATGCAGAAAAAGCTAAAGTGCAAGGCTTAACTTCTATATCTTTATAGATCTCCTTTAAAAGTATGTTAATTGCACGTGAATAGTTCTGTATAGTACAGTGTCATTTTCTGCTCATGGAATTTAACCTGCAAAAAGCTGCAAAACAAATGGCCAGTTATATTCAAATGCAATGATTATTTTATGATTATTTTCTTTCATACAAGTTCCTGTTACACATAGAATGCATGTGTGAATGCAAATGTCAGAATCTGTTGTCAGAGTCTGGGTGAACCGATGTATGTTAGCAGAAGTAATAGTCTGAATCAACCACTTTTTGTAAGTGGGCTAGGAGATACAGTTCACATTGCAGCATTATTCATTCCCATTTGTGCTTATATGGTGGAAATATCCTTTATATGATTGATTTTAAGATTGCCTTGTTTGTTTTTAATGTCCTGAATGGACCCCCCCCCCCCTTCCCCAATAAAACTGACCTTCTGTGCCCTTACAAAACCTCCCAAGGCCCTTAAATCATCTGAGACAGACCTCCTGTCACTCCCCTGTTCTGATTAAAAACTTAGAGGTGGCCGTGCTTTTGGAGTAAAGGCACCTAAATTGTAGAACAGCCTTACATCCTCGATCAGGTCTGCCCTCTCTGTAGGCTCCTTCTACTCCAAGCAAAACATACTTTGATATGTAAGCGTTTGAATCCCCTTGTCCTGTATTTTGTATTTTTCTGTCTTTTCTTTGTTGTTGGTTGTTGTCTTATTTATAACCACTGTTGGGGTAGGTCAGAACCAATCCTTATTCTAAAAATGAAGAAAGACACACAGCAAGCCTATTCATCTCTGCTTTTGTTGATACCTGTTGTTGAAAATCAAACCTTGGCGGTGTCTGCAACATGCTCTAATCGTGAGCGTCACTTAGGGTGCGTGGGACTTTAGCTACTAGCTTTGTGTTAGCATGTTGCCTTTGCAGGCGCTTGATATGTTGTCGAGTTCACAGCAGCTCTTTCGTGACTTTTCAAAAATAGACATGTAGTAGATAGATTTTTTTTTTTTTTACCTTTATTCACTCTGACTGCTGTTTAAATGCTTTGTACTTTATATTTGTTTAATAAAGCAAGAAACCACACTTAAGACTATTTGTTTCTCTGTGTTAACCTACTTGATAATAAATGTGAGTCTGATTATCTTTTGAATCACTGGTGGTCAAACTGCCAATGACTCTACAGAAATATTGATCATGTAATGCTGATAATGAAAAATAAAACCATTTGACTGCTCAGTTTAGTAGAATAACACACTATACACACACAAACAAACAAACACATACTGACAAGGACACATGGAGCTATGTGATAGGAGAGCTCCAGGTGTGTTGATCGTTGAGCCTGCAGGGTCCTGCTGAGACTCCCTGGGTTTCCTGTGATTGTGGACCTCCTGGGGGCCGAGCAGGAGCAGGAGCAGCGGTCTTTGTAAGCCAATGGAGCCTGTTGTGCAGACGGGCTTTTGCAGGAGTTATTCTACTGCAGCCAAGGTAAATTGAATGTGCCTTACCAAGATATGATGTAACGCTGGCATCCTGGGGTTTGACAGACTTTGACAACAAAGGATGATCTTATGTAATGTAATTACAACAAGATACAAGGACAGTGTCTGTCCACAGACTCTATTCAGCAGCTCTGTCAGAAATCTGTGTTTGTAGGAAACAAAGTTTTCAACCTTGACACATAGTTACACCACAGCCTTTTCTCTTTTCCTCTGGTATGGTGTTGTATATTTTACCATTGTGGAAAAGTTTTTTTTTGAATAAGTTTTACTGCACTACTGTGACACTTTTTAATAAATATATGTCTATAAAATTCTAATTATTACAATTACAAAATCTTGAAAGTTGAAAATTAGGAGATATGCAAGGATAACCAATTTGTAAAGAGAATCAATTGTTGATCCTGCTGCTGCTCGATGGCGAATGTGGATGTGTATGAATGTATAAGTTAACATTGATGGACACTTTACATAGCAGCCTATGGAATAGGTTTCCACATACTGTGTGTGCGCAGTGGTCTGTTAGTGCCACGGTTTGGCTCCGTCGGGCCGCTTGCGCCCTGCCGCACTGGATCCATTTCTGGAACATGAGACCAGTGGAGCGCAACCACGAACATGTCGCTTTGTCTTTCTGAGGTTTCTTATTTCGTTTGGTGCCTGTTTTGACATAATGTTTGGTAAAGTGAGGGAAAATACTATTGTGAGCATGTTTATTTTGTTTTATTTTGAAATTGACCTGGACGCTCTGTGCATTTCCTTGTTTGACTTCCTGTACGGGTTGTTCTATTCTGTGCAGCTTGACACGTGCCTGCAGTGTACTCCGTTGAAAATAGACTTGCAGCGTATTTGAAATGGAGCATTGTGTAGTGACGCTGATGGCACGCTCCAGAGACGGGCCGCAGCGCTTGTTGTGGAAAAACACAGCGCTCACAGAGAATGTGGAAATTGGGGGTTAGTGTGACCTGCTGTGTAAAAGCGCTTTGAGTAGTCACGTCCGATTCCCATTTACCATTTATTCTATTTTCCTTCATCATTAAAGTTTTCCTGTATCATGTTTTTCTATCTGTTTCCAGCGCTATTGATTGTGTTACCCCCCCCCCCCCCCCCCCCCCCATCTGCTGGATTTTGCGACCTCTGACCTGCTGTTGCTCAAACAGCCAGTAACCACGCTTTTTTCTGCTGATGAAAACAAAGTGCCAGAGTGTGAACCTCTTGTACGAGCCAGAGCAGCAGGGCCTACAGAGGAGCCATTAGGCAGGGACGGAGGCTAGATGGGGCCACTGACCTTCATAAGCTTCACTCAACACTGCAATCACAGCAAGTCCTGCACTAAAATAACCAATCCTCTCTGTGACCTGAGGCTTATTCCACATTAATAAAATCATCCTTTTTACATGGAAAGGATCAGTCTTCATGTCTCTGTGAAAGTGTCTAACAGTCCCCTCCACATGGAATTGTCCATTTTCATCTCCATTTGCAACCATTCAGCAACTAAAGCTGTGTGGAAAAAATAGCAAAAAAATCGGAGGACACATTTTATTTATTTATTTGAAAAGGGACAGTGTAAATTGATCAACATTCAGACGGTTGGAGTTAGCTATAAGGCTAATTTTCATCGGCAGTCTGTTTGCCAGATGTTCTTCGGCATCAAAAAATTAAATAGTAGGCTACCCATTAACATGCGTTCATTAGTATAAAAAAAAAGACAGCTATATACAATACAATTTAGGAAACGAGAACAAATAATATCCAACATAGGACATGTAACAGTTAAAGTTACCTTTGGTAGGTACAGCATCTGTGTTGACATTGATGGTTCTCAATAAGCCTTTTTTTAACATTATATATAAATGAATGATAGGGTGTTATCATGGTATTAAATTCCATTGATGTGATGCTCTGAAGGAAAAGACACCCTGGCAATATGTGATTTTCCTGAGTGGGACTGTGCAGTCCCTCCAAGCTGCACCTCTAGTGGTCCTGTTTGTGTCAGTTTTGAACTTAATAAAACCAGAAAGATGAGGGGGAGCTAAACCATGAATAGTCCTATAAACAAGGGCAGACATTTTTGTATCTGATAAGGTTTTCCCAGCTAAACAGACTGTACGTCTTTAGGATATGGCAATGATGATAATTAGCAGTAATGCTTTTCCAATGAAAAAATGCTGATCGAAAACACTTTGGCATAGCCCTTAAACACAATCAACACAACTTCAGATGATGAAGAAGAGAAGAAAAAGAAGATGGTGCTATGATGATCCGAAGAGAATCGTTCTTGGGCTTAAAAAAAAAATGCGCTAAAATCCGCTCTTCTTTGGTGTGGAAGTTCGAATCCCACCTGTGGCTCCTTTTCCCGCATGTCGTTCCCCACTCTCTCTCCCTGATTTCCGACTCTGTCCGCTGTCTCTCCATTAAAGGCCCAAAAAATAAATCTTCAAAATGCGCTCTTCTTCTTGTTTCGTCCCAAAACTGTCTGTTTGGGTACAATATCTTTTGGGAGATTAAATTTAATAATGATAATGAATCTTTGCCCATTGTCTTTTTTTTCAGTGGCTGTACTTTTATTGTTATTTCTGGCCTTTTACCATATTTTTTCAATGTCTCTTTGGACATGCAGGTACAACCACTTGATCCCAGTCTGTCTTGTGACCTTTTAACATTCTTTGACCCTCATTTTAGGTTCAACATGTCTTTCATTGTTCACCTCTTTGACACCCAATATCACAGTTCCTCTCAGGTTGTTTCATTCGAATTGCTTTAAAACGATTGAAATAAAACAATATATATGGAATATTACAACTTTCCCCACAATATTTGTGATTCATTATTTGATGCTCATTTGATAACGGCACTGCAGTATTTGTGAATTCTAAAGTAAATATACAATATTATTAAGCAAAGGTCATCTTATCCGTCATATTAGAGGTGAATGTCACTTACTCTCTCATATATGATTTTTTTATTACCAGCAGGGCTTCTTGACAATCCAATATTTAATCTAACTCTGGCTGATTTAGCATCACTTTCTCACAGAAAGTGTCTCTTGTGTTTGAGTTGCTGGGTTGACAGACTCTTTCAGGAAAGGCTCTCTAATGACATTTTTCTGTGTGTTTTAGCTTATGATCTTCTTTGAGTGGGTTTTCATCTTGAGCAGTCAGCCAGTGTGTCAGCACACTTCTTTTTACCTTCGCACATTCTTCATTATTTGATTACTTGTAACAGTGATAAAAGGGAGACTTGGCTGTACAGTGAGATAGCCAATATACTCTCATAATTCAATTTGATCACACTCAAACTCATCTCCACTGAATCCTCTGAGAGTCTTAGCTTCCCCTTTTTCCAACCCATCCATCCAATCCTTAACAATATCATTCTGGGGATGAACGTCGCACACACACACACACACACACACAAACGCACCACATTAATAATCATTAAGCCCATTACCATGTGTTTTCTATGCAGGTGCATCCGTAAGGCAATTGAGAAATCATCAGTGCAATTGCAAATTGGAGGTTTGAATTCCTCACTGTATAGAGTGTCATACGTTAATGAGAGGTGAAGGGTAAAATTGAATAATGCCAAAAAGTATTCCCGAGGTATCCGACAGAGAGTGGAGGGAGGAGGGGAAACGGTCATGCATAAACATTTCTCTCTCTCTCTCTCTCTCAGTACAGGAAATCATCCTGAGCACCCTCAGTGCTATCGGCTCCTCTTCAAATGCAATATATTCCAAATAAAAAAACACACTGTAAGGACAATGGCACCACAAGCAGCTAAAATGATATTTGTGTTCCTCTCTCTGCATCTTTTTTTTTTTTTGCTATAAAGAAAATTGAAGATATAAACCGGCAATCTGTTCAGAAGCAAGTAAGCCTGCACAATAGAAATGTTCTCAAGTGCAATTTGTGTTTTTACCCAAGGGTGATGCTTCATTTATTTATTTATTTTCAGCGCTATTCTGCTCGGTGCTGTTGGAGATGCTTCATCTGAGTTTGGAAGGAGGCGAATGCAAATCCCAGCACGGCAATATGAAGCAGCCTCGTGGCACGGTGCCACCAGCACTTTGTGTTCCTCTAGCCGCTGCCATTAGGCATTCTTTGCAAAACAAATCTCTTCTTGCTCAGCAAACACTCTTACTTCCTTATACAGTCTCCCAAGGCTGGCTCTCCACACCTGCATAACATAACACCAGTTAAGGGGTGTAAAATTCTGCACTAAATCCTGCCTTAAGTTGTTTGGGCACCAAAGGCTGCGTCTTTGATTGGTCCATGGCCCTTGTGTCTTTAATTCCAAGTTTATCATGCCCCGATTGCGATCTATATTTCATCAACACAATATACTTGCTTTGAAATGTGTCTTTTTTTATTATCTGGATTCAAACAAGTTCTCTTTGAGATCATTGCTGAAAACAAAAACGAAACAAAAGAGAGATGTCCACATTCAAAATGATTAAATGACCCACACGAGATGGAATATGCAAGTTTTAAACAATGTATTTCCGAAATAACCTACTCTTGAAACTGAGGCCGTTTTCAATCTTTAAATTCAAAGAAGCCTTTATGGAAACTAAAACGTTCTAAGTTCAACCCTGACACTGAAACCCATTAGGTCAGCCTTGTCTCAGTGGTAGTGTGTCAGTACGTAGAGGCTTGGGTTTGGGAACTGGAGGGTCGCCCGTTAAAGTCAAGGTACAGACCAAAATATGGAAATGAGTCTGGTTGCTGGAGAGGTGCGAGTACCCAGGTACTTCCAATGCTTCCATGCACTGTTTGTGCATGTGTGTATTTTAGGCCTATCTACATGTGTAGCATGTCTCCCTATGACGGAGTGTAAACCCCTATTTCACCTCAGAGATGAACAAAAGTGTACATGTACATATACATTCGTTGACATGTTATCCAGAATTATTATTAGAAGTTTCCTGTTGGGCATGTAGGGCATGTTTGTGAATCCAGGCAGGCAAAGATGTTAAGAGCATCTACCGAATTGTTATGCAGAGCTTGGGTTCATGCAAGTTGATCGATTGACTCAACTCTTATCCGAGTGAACTCTGTGCACCTTTGCCCGCATGCAACCGGAAAAAAAATACATAATTCCACTGTGACCTAGCTGAGGCTGTAGTGAGATAAAACAATCTAAACTCTTAAGTTCCTTTAAGGTACTCCTTTGTACTCCTTGCACGCACATACATAAGCAGCCTCCTGGTTCCAGCCAACTACATAAAATACAGACATGAGGGTGATGTGGATATCCTCTTCTGGAATCAAGAGGAGAATCAAAATTGACAATTGATAGTTTTCAAAAAGGTTTTTTCCCCCCAAAAAAGGAAACATACAAGTCTAAGACATGTCATCCTTTCTTTCTTTGCTACTCAAGCCTTCATGTGGGTTATACAGGCAGAAAGAAGCAATATCTCCAGTTTCTGACATGAACATTTTCACAGATATGAGACTCTTCCGTCTCATATGTTTAAGTTGCTGTATGGAAACTGTGTCCCTGATTCCCAACTGGATTGTGTGGCTTTTCTGCCTTATAGACTTGTACAACTGAGACAAAAAGGTTATATGCTCCAGAATCTGCACTGCAGAGCAAACAGCGTCTCTGAGCGCTACGTCCGTTTGCAAGTATTTCAAAGAACCATTATGCAGTCATTCATTTAGGGCAAAATGGGCCCCTTTTTATGCAAATTAACCTTGTTACAAAAAACCCATCTAATCCACAAAGGAAAGCACCAACAGCCACGTACAGAGTGGACAAAAAATTGTTGAATGCGTAAGAGGGATGTCACACACAACTGTTCCAGTGCTGACAGAAGCTCAACCTTGAACATGCACACACTTTGTCCACATGCGTTGACACGTTCTGGTTCATTACGCTTCACAGATCATGAGAGTTTATTGTCTTGAACAGCTGCTCTCTCTTTGGTTTGATCCAGGAAGGAGACTTTGTTATGAATGATGAAAGTTGTATCACATCTGTAAAGACTTGACTGCACATGAAAATGTAAAATAGCTCTTCTCATCCGGCCTTCTTATAACAGCGGATTGTATAATAATATTTAGAGAGCACTTTTCAAAAACAAGTTACAATAGCTTAACAAATGTAAAAACAGGCAGGTCATAGAATAATAAACAAGGCAAGATTAAGAAATAAAAAACACTTTAAGATATAAAATCCATTTTAAAAGAACTGTAAAAGATGTACAATTCTTTCAGAGAAATTTTAAAAAGTGAAATTCAAGTAACAATTTTAATTCAACTCAAATCAGGAAAGGCTCGCTGGTAAAAGTGTGTCTAAACCTGATCTCCTTGGGCAGGTCGTTCATGGTCTTGGAGCCCTCAGGGCAAACGCTCTATCCCCTTTAGGTTTTTAGTTTTGAATTTGGAACTACCAGGAGACCTCTGCCCGAGGATCTCAATGTGCGAGTGGGTTCATATAATAGTAAAACGTCTGATAAATAGCTGGGGGAAAGGCCATGGAGAGCTTTAAAAGTAATTAGTAAAATATTCAAATAAATTCTAAAACACACAGTTAGCCAGTGTAGAGATGCTCAAACAGGAGTGATGTGGTCATGCTTTCTGGTTCTGGTTAAAAGCCTGGCAGCTGAGTCCCGTACCAACTGGAGTCGATGGATAGGTTTTTGGTTCAGGCAAGTGAAAAGGCCGTTACAATAGTGAAGACGTGATGAGATAAAAGAGTGTAAAATCGTAACATAGCAACACAGTACGTCTTAAACGTACATTCGACAATTTCAGCTGTTACAAGGTGCTTTTAGAAACTGATAAATTCACGTGTTAAATAATTTACCCTTTTGGTCTTTTGATGTGATTTTAAAATGTGGATGTTTTAAAGGCCTACCTTTTTTGTCGTACAATCACTATCTATTTGGCGGTGGTGTGTGGTGAAAACTCTTCACTACTTTTAGTTTCACTGTTATCATAAGAAGCACCGAGTCTGTTTTCTGAACTATGACGTGCTGTAGCTGATGCAGCTGTAATGTTTCATTAATCTTCACAAGCTGCAGTGATGCATGGATTATTTACAACTCAGGGAGTGTTTATCCAATAGGCCACACAGATTGGTTACAAGACACCATTTCTCTTACTGTCCTGTGACATTTCACTTATTGATAATTTATGTGGAAAAAGCCTTGTGTGCAGATTAGCAGTGCGAAGAGTAATCACAATTTATAGCCTTAAAAGGGCAGGCCATCAGGCCACCCACATGTACGGGATAAAGAAAAATGCCCAGCACCTTGAAGACCATGAACACTGGTATTTCTCAATCAGGCAGGAGAAACCAGAGGAAAATGACTGTCTGTGCTGCTTTGTGAGACCATATTTAGGTAATACGGTGTATTTATGCTTTTAATAAGAAATCTGCACAATTTGGCAGAGCTGGAAGTATCTGAAGAACTTTCACAAACTGAAAACAGGTAATGTTTAGGTGAGGAATGACTCATCCGCTTTGATTGTTATTCCGTTTAAATCCCCCCAACCTGGTCATATCTGCATTATCATAAACACACACAGTGTCTCACTGTGAATTGTGAATGTTTCTGCATGATGGCTCCCTCTACACAGACTTTTTTCTAGGGATCTGGAAGGGTGAAGTCTATTTGATTCCCAGGGTGAAGTCTATTTGATTCCCAGTTTAAGTGATTTAGGACATTTGCGTTATGTAGAGGTAAATTGCCATTAAATATTTGGTAACACACGTTAAAGTGACATCTAAAGGTTGAAATGTCCTTCTTGGGATAGTTTTAATACATCTTCCTTAACTTACATTACTACTCATCCATTACGCTTCTTTTATTGTGACGTACTGTATTAATGTTAACTATTGCATATTGTGTAAAAAAAAGATGATACTCTACCAAAACAAAGGCGTTGGTGCCATGCCAAAGTCTCAGAAGAATAATGAAGGCAACTGCAGCTGGAGACTCGCTTTTTTCTTTCTCAGATTATTGCTTTCAAACAGCATCAACAAAGGTGTATATTGTAAATTTACTCTAAGATGGCACAGTATTTTTTTTTTCATACCTGCTTTGCATATTGTAGTGAATGTTGATGTGTCTCACTAGTCTGTCTTTATCTTGTAGAGGCTCCTGTGTCAATGTACAGTTGGTATGTTTTAATAGAAATGTGGACTTCTTTTGTACCTACTAAAAGACACTGGATCTGATAGGCTCATGATAGGACTGCATCCAACATGTGTGTGTTTACTTACTGATCACCATGCCCGATAGTGAATTTTGTCTGGCAGGGAGTTTGATTGGACCCTTAGTGCCACCTTTATGGAAGCAGTCTTTAGCTGTTTAGCTTAGCTTAACAGAAACTTTAAAGCCCTGACACACCAAGCAGACGGCATAGAACTAGTGGCGACGAAGGCCGTCTGTGGCGTCGCTTCACGTCGCCTCACGTCTTGGCCAAAAAGTTGCACTAAAACACACCTCAAAGACGACAGCCAACCACCATGTACGTCCTACGCACGCATGAGAGGAAATAACTCTCCATGCCAGCCAGCGGCGGTAGTCGGTTGTTATGATACGAGAAGACCATTTTCACACCGCTGCCGGTCACCACTCGTATTATAGGTAGCCTACTAATGGAGAATAATGTCTGATAAACATCACAATCATAATGCTTGTCTATACAACTGTCCACATACTATACTCTGTTTTCATTGAAACCAACGTCCTGCATCCTTTTTCATGTTCTTAACCGTTTTACCCCGTTTTATTTTTGACCTATCCCTTTTCGTTTCCTGTCTGAAGCTGTACTGTCTGCCACAGTGTGTTTCCCCGTCCTGATTGTCCTCACCTGTGCCTGATTAGCCATCCCTGTGCCTGATTAGTTTCACCTGCGCATAATTAGTCTCACCTTCCCAGAGCATTTACTTTTTGTCATCCACTGTCTTGGTTCCATTTCATCGTTTTACCAAATGCCAAGCCCTCTACCCTTTCCAAATGTTTCCCCCAGTGCCTTTAAGCCCTTGCTCTCCCTCCACTTGTTTGCTTCCGTTCGATTTATATCCTCCCAAAGTAACAGAACTTTTCTACTTTTTTCTACCTTGATAAGGCAAACCAAAACACCTGAAGATAGAGTGATAGCAGAAGGGTGACATGAATGTTATTAAAATCCCAACAGTGTTCACAAACAGTCAGTGCCTGTCCGTACAACTGTCCTCCTACTGTACTGTGTTTTCACTGAAGAACTCAGAGAGCCACCATGCTACACCGAGTATTCAGCCTTTTTTTCACATTTCAGTCTGCTGCAGTGTGGAGGGTAATAAATCATGTCTCCATCTCCTCTTAGAAGGCTGCAGACACTTTAATCATTCTGTATTCTTGTGTGTTTAGCCATAATAATTTGGTTCTATCATGCAGGGACAGTCCTGCCTGTGATTTATGTGTGCGAGGTTTGAGAGAAAGCGCAGGAAGGCGAGCCGGAACACAACCACGCTGCCGCTGCTGTTTTGGGCTTGTTTTTCCACTTCCTCCAATCTTTCATCCTGGTGTCTGTGTTATATCTGTTCATTTCCTCATTCTGTTTTCCCCTCTGTCCGAGCCAACGCAGACGTCCATATGGTTCTCTTTATTAAGGCCGGAGGAGCTGAAGAAGACAAAGGCTGAACAAGTCAGTCTGTTTGGTCAGTTTTCTTATCACAATGCAACAGAACACTGTACTGTTAAAGACAAGGATGTTTGTCAGTCATTCAGGAAAACCTCAATCTTCCTGTCATATGATTTAATGCTAAAAATGGGCGGCTGTGGCTCGGAGTTGGTCGTCTCCTAACCAGAAGGTCGAAGCTTCCATCCCCAGCTCCTTCAGCTACATGTCTGACGTGTCGTTGGGCAAGACTCTTAACCCCGATTTGCTCCCGCTGCCTCGTCAGCAGCGAATGAATGTGTATGTATGGCATTAGTTACTTCTGATGGTCACTTCAGCCACAGTGTGCGCACATCCAAGCAAATTGCATACAGGTGCGGGACAAACAAAGTATAAACTGCAGAGAAAAAAAAGGAAGGTTTGCACATTGTTCAGCATCCAATGAGCAACTTTATAAAGGACAACGTTTCGCTCCAAAGGATCTTCTTCAGGTGATGGTAGGGATTGAAGTCCTGCTAGATGTTGTAGCTGGACCATATATCATAAGATGAAGTTCAAATGTCATTTTTTTTAAATTAAAATAGGAATATTACCAGGAAATGCATTTTGCATCAACTTACAAGACTTACGGTTAATTAAACACTAGCATGTGGAGCTGTTCCCACAGTGAAAAGGGCCTTGTAAATATTGAATCACAGAGAAATATTTCCCTCTTACTGTATGACCAGAGCTTTTTGATGTTTTGTTCGGCAGCTTAACAGTTCGGTGAAAATCAGTTTAAACCAATCTACTGCTTAAAAAAATGTAGTACTTTAGTAAAAAAAATTCTATGAAATGGACACCAAAGGCCCCAACACATGAAAAAGGCACAGTGACAGTACATTTCTTTTTAGTTGTACCAAACAGATGCTGCAATCTGCTGTAATGTTTTGAGCAGCTGAACAGGTGATGTCTCACCTCTCGCGGGCTGAAAGAGGAAGAGAAAGACTGAGCAGTGGGGAGGGAGGGAGGGAGGGAGGGAGGGAGAGCAGGAACTGAAGAGCAATCACAGAAGAGAAATGTCATATTTGCATATCTCAAAAATACATCACAGGACAGCCATAAAGGGGCCTGTGAACACAGTTTTGCATATTGAGAGAAATTTCCGTTGCTTTTCAGAGAGCGCTGTTTATGTGCAATTTTAAGAGGATGATAAAGGTTGCATTGGAAGGGAGGGAAACATATCATTCCCACTGGAGAAAATGAAAGCTAGAATCCAGGAGAAGACAGATTTTTTTCATAAAATAACACTATATGACACCCACTCACACACATTGCCCTATGAGACCGATCTGCAGTTTGTCAGCAGTGATGTTCTCCTATATCGGACTCCAGATGGGCTGCAGACACTTGGTGTATTTTGGGAGCCGCCAAGTCACTCTCACTGGATGAACCTTAAATATGAAATATGCTGGGATTAAAACATCCCATTTTGCCAACAAAAAAACCCATGTGAGTTGGATAAGTAAGGGATCATGTACAGTGAGCCGGTTGTTATAGGAGAGTGAAACCACATCAGAAGGGTTAAGCGAGCCTTTCCTCACCCTGAAGGGGTTTATTCCACTCATTGCTGTTCATTATCCTGCTCATTTCACGGCCCCTCTACTAAAAAGAATCAATGCGACACAAAATATTGATTTAGAATTGTTTTTTTCTTTTGTTAAAAATACAGCCTGTTAGTATAATCACAGAAGCTTTTAGATACATATGTCCAGAACACTGGGCTAAAGAGCTAGAGACAGTAAGCAGGTTGAAGAGGTTGACTTGATCCTGCAGCAAAGGAGTAAATCACAAGGACACGGTAAGTTGAGCACAGGAAAACAAATGGCAAGCCTTAATGGAGACTGAGCAATTTGTCTAATTCCTGCTTTGACCATGTCGTAAAAAGAGAAAGAAATAGGCTACCTGACAATTCGTTGACTGGCCAATCAGAATTTAGTCCTCAACACAGCCTTGTTAGCAACATTTATAGCCTAAGGTAAGCAATGCAGCCTAAAGTCTAGCTCCTTGTTACTGGAAGTGTGTTACTGAAAATCTCAGTCAGCACGCTCTGTACATCTTTTCCTCACTCAGTGTGGTTCAGTAAGACACCGCCAATGTCTCAATTAAAGCTTTCCAAGACAGGTCTCACACTAAAGCCCTGTAATTTCCCCCATCACCAGCAGCCACACTCCTCTCCAACAATAGGACCATCTTGCTTTGATTTGATTAAAATAGATTAATTAATTACCGAGCACCAAAGCTGTTGTTTGTGATTAATGAGGCGGGAACACCTAATCAGCTGGCAGACGTAGGGGCCTGATTGGCTTTCCTCTTTCCCTCACCTGAATATTTGTACTGACCTGTATTCATTAGGTGTCGGACTCATTGGGAAAACAAGTTTGCGAGTTCAAAATTTCACATGAACTTGGAAACTCGGGTTAGAATTAAGCGCCCAACTTGCCTTCATATTGGTCATCACATGGGGGGCAAAATATGATTTGTTGAAGTTAAGATCCTTTTTTATTAATTCACGTAATGCACATCAATGCTTCGCCTCTAACAGTGACAATCCACACGTTTTATTTGCAGCGTCCACGCTGTTTTTTTTTGCTGTTATAACATTCCGACTTTCCGTACTGAAAGCACATGAACACACTGAAGTCTGAAGAACGACTTCCCAAACCGTAAAACTGGGAACATCCCAGGAGCACATGAATGCAGCATTATAAAGCGCTTTTGTAGTATTTAGACCAATCAAAGTGCTTTCACCCTACATGTCACATTCACCCATTCACTCGTCGTATTCACCTATTCACAAACACATTTACACACTATGGACTTGTGGACAGCAGGAGCTTCCTGGGATCATACTGCCAATCTTCCAGTTGATGAATGACTGACACTGACTGACTACACCACTGATCCACACTTTAAGCGTAATTTTGCTATCTGTTAGGAAGTAGTTAAAGGACCAGTGTGTACGATTGAAGTGATGACCACTACTCATCATTCTCTTATTATAGTCATGGCATCTGCAGTGGCTGCTAAATTACCAACGCATATGAACAGTGCTTTGTATGACTGAGCTAAGTGAAACACAAGGGGGTAATATTGTGATATGAAAGCATCATTATTTCAGTTTTCATGAAATATGAAAAGGTTCCTTTTATCTATATTTTTTTGATGTCTGGAAAAGATACCACCAAATCTTACATACTTGTATTTTGAAGCAATTTTACACAAGAAATTTTATTTTTGGCGATCTACTTCTACAATTTGGGAGGGTGAATCACCTTGTGTCAGGAACAGCCAGCAGACCTCAGGGACCTTGTGGTGTTCCAGACACACCCACCCCTTGCTTGAGCCTCTCAATCTACACACTATGCCCCACAGTGTCAAAAGCGGCACTAAGATCTAGGAGGACCAGAACTGTGGTAAGGGTGGCAAAATTTGAACCAGCGATGCCTAAGGAAAATGGTGAAATAACCAACTGAAGTTCTGTCTGCATGGTGCGGTAGGCTTTCTGTGAGAATAATGAATTACTGAGAAAAATGTCAATCAATACGCACATACAGCTGCATCCTACCCCCATCTCCCACTCCCAGTCCTAATGAGCCATTGGCAGCCAAGTGTACTGACACAGACATTTGTCTTAGAGAGTGACAGATGCCATGTGACAGTACACAAAAATACTGCAAAATACATTTGGATGAGAGTATTGATGAGAAATGGCTCAGAAATGTGTTTTTAAAACACGTTGATCCCGCAACTGTAAGCAAAGATAAGTCAACCAATCAAGATGCTCATGCCACAAAGCACGCTGTTAAATGACTCTGGGGATGTTTAAGGGCAACCACTTTTTGCAGAGCTGCTCAAGTCCACCTATTAAAATGATGCCATCTGTTTTTATAATGCTTGTATGGCTAGGAATGCCAGACTTTTATATGCGTAACTTTTATACAGAACTGCATGTGGACTCCTGCATACTATAATATTGCTGACAATTTAAGCCTACTTGTGTTGCACTAGACTAGTTGGGTTTTGTTTTTTGGCATATTGTCGCTGACATGTTTTTCATGTATTTTATGTTGGTGGCGGCATAACTCCTTATACTGATCCTGCGTGAAAGGTAAATGTTTTCTTGAATAATAAAGTTTGATATTTGAAGGAATAACATTGCCTGTGGTATACCTCTCTTACAGTTTAGCGTGTTTTCCTGGACAGCAGAGTTTGGAGGAGCTTTAAAAGGAGTCCAGGGAGATCCTTCTTATGAAATGTAGCAGAGCTGTTTGTGCCTCGGAGATATTATTAATTCCCTGCCAGAGTTTTAAGCAGTACTCTGTCTACACTGCACATGCTGACCTCCATTCGCTCACACTGTAGCCTCTGAAGTGAATACAAATAAGGTTTCGCACAGCTGAATAAACAAATGCTTAGTTTAACTGAGTGGCCTTTTACAGGGGGCTCAGTGCCCTTCTTTTTACAATTTTCTCAGTTTTCTGAAATGTCAGCTCTCCTCTGCACGTTGTTTATCTTACCATCTAATTCCTGTCACAGAGAGGGAGGCAGAGAAAGACAGACGGGTTACCAGCCCCACTGTTTTTTTTTTATAGAGCAGTTGGCCTTTTTGGAGGTCTGAACAATGTTCTGGTAGCACTTTGTCATTTCTCACTCTGTGACTTTTAGGAGCCTATGACGGATGGTCTGCCGCCTCCCGCCTCTTCCACATAAAAACTGAGAGTGGTATCGCTCAAAGTAGGCCTGTAATGCACAAATAACCTGCAGCCATTTTAAAATAAATGCTTGGCTGTGGCAGTCGGGATGCGGCAGACCTTTGGGTGAACCCCAAATGGAGCCTTCTGTTTCCTATTTAGCCAATGCCCGTGATCTATCATATGTACATGTATGCAGACTGCTCACTACCCACTGGATTTCAGATACTGAGAGTGGGGAGGACAGGAAAATAGCCAGTCACAAATAATGTTAACCTCAAAAAGAGGTTTAGAGAAATAACGGGACTATATTGGTCTTATGAGAATTAGATCCAGTCCAGCTGGTTTTCTCTGCCCCCCATGAAATAATAATTACCATGCAGTTTTACAGAATACATTTTTCGTCAATCCATCACTGAAGGTGGAATGAGTTTATGTTGTGTGTTAGCCTGTCTCTCTGTCTATGTGGGTTACCAAGTTATCTGATAAAGTTTGAAACAGATTTGGCTGTGTGTGATGAACAGAGCTCTCAGTGCAAAGATCATTCTATTTGGTTAGGAGCCAACTCTGGGACATCTGCCATCAAAAACATTTTTTAGCAATATTCTCAAAGTATGTTGCATAAAATATGGAATGTTTTTTGGCAAGTGCAATAATACATGTCGAAGGCTAACACACACTAGTCTGTCAGAAGCTTCAGTGCAGGAACACTGGAACCAAGCCAAACAAATCACATGGACACCATTAATTCCCAGTCATCAAGTATGTTCTTGATAGTCAAAATAACTCACATAGTAGACCAACCTAATTCCAAAATTGTTTCAAAAGTGTGTCTCATGTTTTGTTGTTTTGAAAGACAACTTTGAAACTCAATAAAGTGTGAAAAAATGGCAGAAGTAGTCAAGACAAAGCTGCTGTGTTTGCAATGAGTCAACAGTGTCAACAAGTGTCCATCATAGACTGTATACTGTAAACATGAGCATAGTCAGATCCCCCTTATTCAAAAATAAGGGCTGGCTAAGACCCCCAAAAAAATTTGTACCAGACTGTAAACTTGTTAATTTCAGCTGTCAAAGTTGACTTTTTAATATGGGGTGTGTATGGGACCCCTGGGTCTTTTGGAGCCAGCCCCAAGTGGACACCTGAGGAACTGCTTTTGCGCATTGGCTTTATTTTTTAACATCATGATTGTCGCTTGGTGTCAAAACTGTTGAATAGAATCATGTTCTAAGGTAGTATGTCAGCTATGTGTTGATTTAGAAGAGAGGCTAGTCATAACAAAAGTATCTGTTTATTCAACTCAACTCATGTGGCAGTTACGGTTGAAAGCAGTTAATGATTTATGTATTAATCCCTCCTCACCACACTATCTTCAAAATGCATATTTAAACCAAAGAATAAGATGTAGAAAATATATTTTAAGGTTGGATATACTGATCCCACCTGTTCATTAGTTAATGGTTGTGTTGCCCGTGAGCTGCTGTTTTTCTACCGTTATTGGACAAGCATACGGCCTCTTATTGTGTATTGTGTATAAAAGGATGCCCATTTATACGACTTTAAACGCATTAGCTTTGGTCATGATGCCGTTTAATTGCGCGTTTTTAATGCGATGCTACTGGTGATGTTGTTCAGCTTTTGTTTATTTGTGATTGTTCCGTTTTGTCAATGCTACCGTTTATACTGTTGGGTTGCTTGTAGTACATCTTTAGATTATGCAGTTGGTCATTCTCAGCTGTTGTTTACCAGTATTTGCACAATGTGTAGTAAATTCTGCGCCGTCTTCCACCAATAAGTACACTGTTGCTGCTGTTGTGTTTTCTATGTGCATCTGTCGTGATGTTTGTGTACCCCATATAAATCATGTGCCCTCTGTACAAAAAGGCCCTGGCGTCGAGGTTGTATATTTTTTGACTTGATTTATTTGAGCTATTTCCCAACAGGAAGATGAATGAACCTGTCAGCCTGTTCAGTTCCCATTATTGACATTTTAGAGGGTTGTTTAACATGTTGTTTCCCTTTAAGACCTTTTTACCTTTTGGTTATTCATAAGACTGACTCATCAGTTACAAGTGGGAGTTACATGTCTTTTTTGAAGCATGCCAAATGTCTCAACAAAAGAGGCACTGAGAGGTTGCAAGGAGTGCTTATTCATAGTCTGACTAAATAGTTTACTTCAGTGCTGCATGGGTAATGGGTCCATGGTTTTGCAAAGATAAAAACCATTAGCTACAGGTGGGTCAGCAGAACGAAAAAGGTAAAGTTGGAGTTCCTGTAAGTCTCTGTGAGAATACACACAACACAGCATTTACTCCAAACGTATCAGATTGTATTTTCTGTTACATCCACAGCCATCTCTTTTGCTGCTTCTTGTTATGCATTCATCCTAAAAACTGTTAACATCCCCTGCAGGCACTGAGAGGAAGGTTCAGATGTGACTTTCACAGAGCTGGAGCACTCTAGGGGAAAGTACCGCTGGAAGTCATTACAGCCTTTTCTTATCTTGTCTGGTATGATCACTGTTAAATAGTTTTCTAGGGTTAGAAGATAAAACTCTTTTGTAGAGTTTGTTTTACAGAATCTTTTATGAATGAAGAGCACTAAGACAAAACTGAGAAAAAGAATGAGGTTCATAACGGAGCCTTTTTTCACTTACTTCCTAATAATATTCCAATGTCTTAAACAACCTGTCTCTATGTTTTGCTGACTAGCAACCTCTTACTTTCATGTTTATATTTAATAATAACGACTAAAAGCATCAAGTTCTCTTAGAGAGAAGATGGGGAGGATCAATTTAACATGCAAACAGGTCTTTAATAGATGTATTCTCCTCCCAAGTTTTCCAAACAGTTTTTTTCAATCATGGGCAAATGTTGTTTTTTTAACATTATCTGACTTCCTGTCCTGGTCGCTCTATTCTGTCCAGCTTGAAGCGTGCTTGCAGTGTCTTCCGTCGAAAATAGACTAGCAGCTGGCATGCTTCGGAGACGGACCAAGGCGCTCACTTTTGGAAACCGGGGCATGGAGCGGCAGCAAACTGCGGTATAGTCCTGACAGACTGCGGCGCACACGGAGTATGTGGAAATTGGGAGTTAGAACGCTGAATGCCAAAAACGCTGAGATTCAGTTTTGGATAAAGTCGGGGGATCTGAAAAATCTTTGAAAAAGTGAATAGTTTAAGTAGCAGACATCTTGTTATCTTGTACAGGCCACAACCCAATCTGAAATTACTGATTACTGCAACATGATTGAGTGTCTTAACAGACCATTCCTGCCTGATTCACCATCTCTCAAATTCCACCTTTCTTGTTTGTTATTCAGACTTTCAAAATGTACTTTTCAGACAATCAGATGTTACCCTTAGGCCCTCATCAGTGTTTGTTTTTTGTGAAGAAAGTAAGTTTAGACCACATTGATCTGAATGTATAAAAACGTGTAGTATCCTTTTTAATAAAGTAATGCCTTACATTATGTAGAAATGCAATGTTTGTGGTCAAATATGAAGATGGTAGGCTGCTTTTGGTATTCTTTTTCCATCAGAAATCCTGCGAAAAAAAACAAAAAAAACTGAAATAACAAGTCGATCAATAATCATTGCGTATTTCGTCTAATGATATCTAAGTGCGTCTAACAGCAAAACCCTCACAGTTATGAAAATGTATACCATTTCAAAAATGTGCAATGACACGACCACATGTTTCTCCTAACTATGATTTACAATTTTCCGTTTCAACAATAAGAGGGATCTTGAGCCTCTGTGGTTCTAAATGGAACCATTTTTCTCACCAAAGAGCCTTGAGACTTTTCCTGCTCCTTCCACATTGCTGATTTAAGGCTTTGGAGGAAACCCAAGTTGATGAATATTTTACAGCGCTGAACATAGATCTGCAGCATATTCTTCCATTAGTGGGTGGAAACAAGCTCTGATTGCTGCAGCTTATTGGGCATCAGTGGGCTGCGCTGTGGATGCAATGTGATGAGCTATGAAGTGTTCTGCCTGCTGGGTGATTGATACATGTTATCAAGGCTAGATAGAAGGAAATTGCTGTTGTCCATCTCATTTGCACTCATTGATCCATCTGGAGGCTGGAGGGAGAACAAGAGCGATAGAGAGACAAAGTGAGACAGAGAAAGGATGTTGCCATGCAGGTGGAAGTCAGCAGCAGTCCAGAGCTTTTCATTACACACACCCATCTTCATCCCAGCGCAGTGGGAAAGGTCTTCTGTATAAGAGGTTCAACACGGGGGTTTTGGAAGCTCGTCTCAATGCAGTGAAATATATTGTAATTAGAGCCAGATATTAACTCTGTATTAGTGTTTAGAGTCTATCTAAATGATCAAAGAGAAATTCTTTGCAGGTTGTTGCTGCCGTTTTTTGTTTTTTTTGACACCCATACAAGATTTCTGGAGAAGGGACAAAGTACAACCCAACGTGATATAGCCTACACATCTTTTAAACTTTAGGACAGACATGGAAGAACAACCAATTCTCTTCTATGAATCTGAGTGAGTAGTTTGTGATTTTCGAAATGTAAAGGTCTCAATTCATTATAAATCTGACTGATGTGTTGTAATTTCATGAAATGCTGTCAGTGTTGTCCTGCAACTTAAAGCACCAAGACAAACCCTGAGGACAGCTGTTGTCTGTTTCAGCACAACAGTTTCAGTTACTGGGAGACCATACAGGATCTGTTTGTGTCCACGCCATGCACTCTGACGAGGCCATCTTTGAGCGGCCGTGCACAGTGGTAGAGTTGGAAGGTTGGGTGTTCAATGCCCTGCAGTCACATGGCTGAATTGCTAGCGCTGCTGCATCAGAGGCAAATGGATATGCATGAACGGGTCAGTTTACATAGCAGCCTCTGTCATCAGTGTGAAAATGGGAAGGGGTGACCTGCGGTGTAAAAAAAACGTGTAAGAAGGCTAGAAAAGAGCTATACATGCCAAAGTCCATTTACCATTTACTTCAGAGCTGGTTGCTGTCTCTCTTGTGAATACTTGTGTTTTCACTGCACGCGCCGGGGTCTGTCTTAAACCAGCCAGAAGCGCCAGTCCACTGTCCGCTTGAAATATGCGCCGAGCTTATTTTCGACGGTAGCGCTTCCAGCGGCCATCAAGCTGTCAAACAAAATTGACCTGGACAGAAACTCCCTACTGACATTGTCATTGAGCCGCTCTGCTAGCATGGCTTAAAATGTATATCCAGAGATTAATCTTGACCTAATTGGTCCTAAATAAAGGCAAAACTCAAGAAATGGATAATCTAGAATACAAAAGACAAAGAAAAGATTGCCATTTACAGAAATCGGGTTTCATATCAACATGTGGCATTATAAAATTCCATGAAACACAGCAGCACTTAGACACTGTAGCTGTGACAGGTACCGATGATGGTGAACAGAATAAAATTAAAAAGAAGCCTAGGGATCAGCACTTGAAAAACTCATTATGAGTTTCAGGTGTTGTGATTAAAAGAGCATTTTGAGTGTAGTGATAGAAAACAATCAAAGTTTTGACACAAAAATGGAAATAGGCTCCGAATTTGGCACTTGAGCACAGCATCTTGCAAAATTAAAAAGGGGGAACCATGTTCTTAGACATTCTCTCTCAGAGAAGACACAAACCAAATGAAACGAAGGGCCTAATGGCGACAGTAAGACAGCAGCAGGGGAACAGAGTTTGTGCACGACGCCCTAAAGCGTCCCGATGCAAGGCTTGGCGTGCCAGCAGGGAGAGGTATCACACAGAGCGTTACATGGGATGTTATAAAGTCTCCACAGCCTCAGCTCCAAATCTGTCCGGGAGGAGACGGGGAGCCACAAAGAGAGAGCGAGACTCAAACCTCCGTTGCCTTGTCCTCGCCCCACCTCATCTTTTCTCCACCCGCGCAATCTCCCTAAAGCTCCCCTGCAGAACAGAGGAGGCAATATTTTCTGACAGAATCTCTCAGACTATTAGGCACCCGAAGGCACCTCTGGGAGTCATCTCTTCGCCTCTCTCTCTCTCTCTCTCTCTCTGACTCGCCCCCCCCCCCCCCCCCTCCCTCACTGTCTCCCTCTCGATCACGCTCTCTCAACCTCTCTCTCCTGGCAACACAGCTGTTATTTCTTGGAGATGAAGGCACATTCACATGCTCGCACATACATATGCACACCAGCGTTACCTCATGCACATTCAACATTCCGACCTACAAACACACACACACACACACACACACACACACACACACACACACACACACACCAATCACCCATGCGCATCCACACCAGCCTATCTACACACACACTAAGGCACACACTGCCTTGGGCAACAGTAAACTTGTCTTTCCTTTATTCTGCCATTCTTCACTGCAGCAGCTACAGCAAAAGTATCAGAGGGATGCATATGTTAAAGAAACAAAGAGACACATGCAGAGGGAAATGAAAGAAAAGAAAGATGAAATGATATTAGGCAAGAAAAGCAGTGTGCTTTACAGCAGCAGATTGTGTGTTTTCACATCAGAATTTGTGAACCAAGTCTAATGAGAACACCAACACTGATGTCAGAAGGATTAAAGACTCAGTTCACCCTTATTACTATAACAGAAAACAAAGATGCAACAGAAAACAAATATATTTCATAACCCGTCTTGTAGATAATGTTGGTTTATATGGCTTTTTTCCTGATGTCTCTGCCTCTAACTCCATGCAGTAAAAAGTTAAGAGAAAGGCATTTCCACAAGTTGTGCAACAACCCCAACTAGGATGCTGTAGTGAAAAGATGGATGTACGTTGACTTTAGAGTAATAGTAATTCCCACCTTTGACAAAGTCAGACAAGCTGTTTCCTAACAAATATTTCATCCATGTTGTCACCTTAAAATGTTAATTGGCAAAGCACTTGAGCTTGTATAGCGCTTTTCACACACTGATGGCAGGGACTGCTCATTTACAAATAAATAAATCAATGTAAAGTGTCCATCAGCATTTACCCATTCATACCCATTCATACACATTCATACACATTCATACCCCGCCATCAAAGCAGAGGGAGCAACTTGGGATTAAGAGTCTTATCCAAGGACACTTCAGACATGTGGCTGCAGGCGCTGGGGATCAAACCCCTGACCTTCCAGTTGAGAGACTCTACCAACGATCCACAGCCGCCCTTATACAAGTTATAATCTGGAGTTAATTTAATTCATTGAATTAGAGTCCTGCAAGAAGAACTCCAAACAGAACAAATAATTAGATCTTGGCTTTTGCTAATGAAACTCATGAAGTTTTTGTTTGTGTGTATTTATTTTACATTATGCAACATATTTTTCTCCTTCAGAAAACTATAGCTCCATCATCATTTACAGTAACTCATGTTATGTGGGCCTTGAGTTGCTGACAGTTGAAAACCTGACGCTCATACTTTTTCTTCATGCCCTGTGTCAACGGGTTTTTTTTTTGTGGTCTACTTAAGTATTTTTTAGTCAGTTTAACTCGTGGTTCTGTTTCAGCTGGCACCTTTTGTTTCTGTGTATTCAGACTTAACAAAAGTCGCACATTGGACCTCCAAAATGTGTCCACAGAGGGGTTCACGGGGAGTTTGATCGGGTTGCATCTTGAAAGTATCTACGCTTAAATTGCACTCTTGTGTGAAGACAGGACACTGCTGTGGTGTCCAGATCACAACAGAGGAATTGAGGTCTCCTAAATGATCTGGTTACGGAGTGAAATCCCATCATCCTGCAGAGATATGTGGAAGTGCGAAGAGGTGTTGATTTGCTGTTCAGGCAGGACAATTTCCACCTTTGTCCACACTCACCTATGGGAGTGTGGATGACATATATTCATTTGAAAGATGAAAAGACAACACCCAAGCAGAGTGGTTTTCTAATGAAAGCAGATTAAAATACATTAGCTGGTATTAAGAGGAAAGCATTCAAACAAACAACATGTTGCTTTGGCTTTCTGAGGTTGATTTGTTGTTTGTGTGGGGCCTGTTTTGACTTGATGTTGACAAAGTGAGGGAAAATACAATTCTGAGTCTGTATATTGTATTTTATTTTGAAATTGACCTGGTCTTTGCGTTTCTTTGTCTGACTTCGTGTCCGGGTCGTTCAATTCTATCCAGCTTGATGCTTGCTTGCAGCGTGCTCCATCGAAAATAGACTCGCAGCGTATTTGAAACGTAGCAAAACTAAGTGGCGCTGCTGGCACGCTCCAGAGACAGACCGCTGAGCTCGCTGTAATTAAATTTCAAGATTTTTCTTTTGACATTGAAAAGTCTCAATACGTTCTCCAGCACATACTTATTTTATAACACTGAGGGGTCTTCAGAGTTTCCCCATGTTAATGTGAATATTGTCTCAGAGAAATAGTTGATAATACGGGAGGTTCAGTGCTCTTTGAAGGAAAGTAGTCATTTTTTAAAAGTAATCTGCATCAATCAGTGAAAATACACACTGGCTGGTTTTGGTCTAATTGATCATTTAAAAAAAATAAAAAATCTAATGTATCTGGATGGCAAAACTGAAACATGGTTATTTTTCTTTCAATGATTAAATTTAACAAAATCCTTTTTATCACCAAAGACACAAAGCACACCACAGCGAACACAGCTCACAGTAAGTAAAGAAAAACACTCAGACACAAACACTAATCTGTGTCAGTGACCTCCAATCACGTCCTCACACCTTCAGGGAGAGGATGAATTGTCATTGGCTTATTTTTCCCCTCCTCGCCTCCATTTTTGGCTCACCTCTTTACTATAAGGTTGCCCAGAGCTGAGCACATCTTTCATTTATCTGACAGCTTCTTCTCTTTGTAAGAGCTCTGTGTACAAAGCAGATGATTGATTTTAATTGTGGGCTGTATATGGACAGAATAAAATGACTTAATGGCTTATATATCTTCTATCATTACAAGATGATGGCTGGATAGTGTGAGGTCGTCTCCAGTGACGACTAGAAACGCACAGGCAGTGGATACTTTTATTATTTACCATCCTTTAATAATATTTATTTTATCTCTTCTGTCTTCTATTTTTTTTTCCACAAAGGTTCATAGGACTCTCTAACAAGACAAAATGTTAAACTAGAGATTATCGGTGCAATACTCAGAGAGAGGTTAGTTAAAGTAAAGAGAAGCTCCGTTCAGAGGGGATTACTGAAGATTAATTATTTGTAATTACTATTTCCTAATTTGAATCCAGTCCGCTGATCATGTCAGTGATTCTCCTCCTCAACCACGGTTTTAATTTCAGCCCCAAATGCCGCCTGTTATTCAGCTCACTCAGAGGTGGTCTGATAACTCTGCCGCCGCGCCGCAGAAGCTCCTCTGGGTTTCGGCTCATTTTCACATGCTTTACTCACCAATTGTGTCACTTCCCTAGTGGCACTCAGTACACTGTTTAATTTTCTGTCTGCGACAGTGAAGACAGTTGACATGGAAGCATTTAAAGAATAATTATGGATATTTTTCGACCTTTCTTGTTTTTGTCACTTTGACAATTGATTGTGTTGTAAAATACTGTCACTTTATTATTCAGCTTTTTGTCCGCTATTGGAGTGCTGCTCTCCATTAAACACTTAGGGGCCCAAATGAGCTGCAACAAATGCTTCCAAACATGTTTTGTCCACACTGACACTTCCATTGCAGTTCAACATGTTGAATCAACTGTGATGAATGGTTTTGGTGGAGACTTTTGCTATCATCAGACCAGATAATCAGCCTCATAATGTCCGAACCAAGTAGTGGAGTGCCAAATGGAAAACAATAGAATTGGTTGTTACAGTTGCCTTTTTTATTCAGTGTGTCAACTTGAAAGATGCAAAACATGGCAAGTCACAAAGTGATGATCCAACAAAACATACAATTGAACACATAGCAGAGGAAAATAAAAAGGAATGATGTTAGTGGCCTTTCAAAGTGCAAGGTGGTCCGAGCTGATCACATGTACATCATTCATGTTGAGAAAGACGCAAATCTGCAATTGCTCAAGGTCCAACATGTAAGTTGCCATGGCTATCAGCCAAGACTCAAAGTTACTTAACTGTTCCTTCAATAATATTTTTAGAGCGTAAAAAATTTAAAAGAAAATTGTTAAAGGGGATATATTGAAAAATCTACTTTTAGAGTGTTTTGGAACATATGGTAACCTGACCGTCTGCTGATCCACAAAATGTGAAATAAACCCATCCAGTCCTTTGTTTGTGGTCTGCATAAGTCTTACAACACAGAGAAAAATGCTCCGTTTCAAATTTGCTCTCCTTGTGACGTCTAAGTGGGATTCTGGTAAGGAAAATACCCTCCCCTGATATCTCCACCCATGGACTCCACCCCCGGCCTAGAACAAAACTTTTGCACAGGTCTGCCATTTTTAATGCTACAGATGAGTGATGTCTACAAAGGCTACAAATGATGTGTTCCTCACTGGGTCCTTCAAAAAAAGCTGCCTTGAAATGAGACACAGCAGTAGTCTCTAAACAAACACTGTTTATTTGCTACATGAAGGCATAGAAAATCCTTCAAAACACAGTATTGGTCCTTTAAATCTAAATAAAATGAAATGACAAAAAAATCAAATGGAGCTCTTACTGTAGTGGCTGCAAAACACAATATGACATGTTGCCAACAAATCAGCAGCATCTGGAGCAGAGAATAAAACCACACAAGGCTTTAGAATTGTCAATGTTGTTTCTTTAAGCTCGTGACTCGCTGACAGTCGTCGCGTCACAACAGAACCGTGCAACAACCGGTTGCGGATTATGACTTTAATGAAGCATTAATATGTTTCCACACCTCCGGCTCCTGCTGTGTTCACTGAGAGCGAGAGAAAGAGAGAAAAGAGAGGGGAAGGGAT